>NW_024425563.1:76479368-76869636 GCF_017311325.1 Ursus maritimus | reverse complement strand
GTGCCATGAATACCTTGTATCAGACTTAGCAAACTTTGCATGTCTTGTTCCTTTTAATTTAGTTCTTTGAACCCCATAAGCATTTTCAATAAGCCTGGAAAATAAACTAAAGTTGCCCTTCTTAGAGAGGAAACCTCCGAAGTCACAATTAGGGTTATCCATAGGGCACTGTGCAGCTCAGGACTTTACTGCAGCTGCTGAACTCATTGCATCTGGGCTAACACCAGAATCCCTCCGTTTCGTACTGATACCAGAGTGGAAGGGGAGAGAAAGGAAGGAGAGGAGAGGAGGGAAGGGCAGAGGGGAGCCATAAAATATGAGGGAAATGCACTGAGGTGAATTTTGGAAACCACAAACACAAAAGATTATCTGCTATCTTAGCAACTCAATGAGCTGATTTAATCATTAAATCAAATATGTTCTGTACTTGGGTACAGTGCTTATTATAAAATCCAGATATTTTTGTCAGATCAGTATCATATTATCTTTAATTTTCAAATCGAATTGAATAGTGTAACACTACAGTGGTCATGATCTTTAAAGAGAACCAAATTAATCACATTAATGATGTTTTCATTAGAAATTGCCTAAGCAACTTTACTGCATATACTAGTAACACTAATAATAGTATTTGTATCGTGCATTACAGTCTATGTAATAATTTCACTTGTGATTGTTTCAATCTTATAGGAATGCTGTGAGCTGGTTGCTGTTATGCCAACGGCCTTGATAAAACCAGAATAGGTATTTATTAGAATCTCCATAGTTCAGTTTCTGTGTGTTAACAAGCAAGTTCAAATCCATATATGCCACATGACACCAAAAACTTTATCAGAGGCACAGAAATTCTGATCTCAACTTCTTACTACTCAAAATGTTCTAAAATTCTGAATGAAAAGATTCTGAATGAATATTCTGAATCATTCTATTTCCTGATCAAGAAAATGGGGGTAGTGATACCCACCTCATAAAGTTATTAAAATTACATTTACAAAATAGCATTTAAATTATCATAGTACTTGACACAGGAAAGATTCTCAATAATTATGTTTCCATGTCTTCACTATAGAAAGGGAAAGAGTCTGTTTTTAAAAGTCACAGCTGTATACCAGTAAAATCTCAATTTCTATCCATCCTTAGTTATTATCACATTGAAATCCTTCAACATAATCTGATGTTAATATTTTTTTGTGTATTCAGTTTTGTGTTTTGCCTTATACCTGTGAAATATTTTCTTCTTTTAAATAATTTTCACAAAAACGATTAATCTTGTTTGTCACAATTGTAAAATATGTAATGCCTCATGTAATGGATAAAATAATAAAGCACTCCAAAAGAAGTACTTGCATGCGTACAGTTAATGAGTCATTGGGGGTATCAGCATAAAATTCCTGACTTTTCTGGACTCCTACTTCATGTTCTTTCTATTTACTCCTTTCCAATAGCCCTAACATATGCATCAATTTGGGATGGTTTAATATTTGACAGAACACCTTTTTTTTTGGGGGGGGGGGTCCACTCTCACCTAATCAGAAAAATGTTTATTGTACTATGAAGGCATAATGTAACTTACCAACACTGTATTTAAAATGCAATTTTCAAGGATGAAATTTCCCATCTTTGCTAATATGTAATTAATCAAGGATGGGGAATATCTGTACTTCACGTTCCTTTAACTTCCTTCCTTTACCTGTAGCCAACACTGCTACCAGATTGAGGCATTCTTTCCCCATGAACTCAGATACCACCTCTAAATCATTCTAAACATAAACATCATCTTGGGCAGCTGCTACCAATCAACCAAGTTGTCCCTTGAAAATATCTACGTGTGTGTGTGTGTATATATATATATACATACAGGTTAGTGTATGTTTTTAAGCACCTAAGATAAATTTCTTCTAAATGCCAATACATACACAAAACATTCAGACTTTTTTCTTGTATTTTAGACATCCAAAAATATCTAAGACATAAAATAATACAAATTATGTATGTTTTCAATCCTGTAATTCATTTTACTTTATTGATTTAAATGACTATAACTGCTTTTTATGATCTGTGCAAATACTTGGCTATACCTCAAAACAGCGACCCACCTAAGTCTACTTCAGGAAAAATGGCCTATATCTTTTTACAATGGTAAAACCATTGTAGGGATTGCTTACCATTTCTCTTTTGTTCCATAGCACCCAGGACAATGTCTGTTACATAGTTATTACTCAATCCATATTTATTTAAGAAACCAGAACATGAAAGGAAGGAAGGGAGGAAAGGAAAGGAAGGGAAAGAAAAGAATGGAATGGAAAGAAAGAGGGGTAATTTAATTGTGACTCAGAAGGAGAAAAATTTCATATCATCCAAAAGGAATTCAAGAGGAATTAACATATGAAAACCAGTTTGTAGAAAGAAGGTGACTTACTGAATACAAGTACATATGCTTCAAAATAGCTGTTAATTATCTTTTACATATATATAAATCCTCAAAGGGAACATATATCTGCTTTATTTAGGCATATTGTTACTTTTACCCACTTTCTTTAAATAAAAATGTCAATATCCGAAATTAAATATTATTTTACTCCTAAAAAGTGATTAAGTACACAGGTAAAGCATGGTGTTTATGTAATACAACACTGAACAAAATGATAACAGAGTAATAAATTACTTATGCAATTACTGAGATGATTTAGAAGAGTGATACTCACCAGGATATCTTTTCCAGCCCACTTGCATTCATCCCTTCTGGTATAAGATACTGGCCACACAATCTAAGGGCAGAGAAAAACATAATCTTATGCCACTTAAGTTCTCTAAATGATCCAACATTACAGACTGTTACATCAAGGTGGGGCAACTTAGATAAAGAAAGTTCCACAAAACATCATGTGGCAGGGACTTTTCAGCTTAGACTTTGCAATGGCATCAGTTAACTGGTATGGACTTAAATCATTCAATCTCTGTCTACCCATCAGACCACACAGAATTTAAGTAGTCAATAGAGCTGAGCAGTGTGCATAGAAGAGAACTGTCAGGTAGGTTGGGAGGAGGTGAAAATCTAGGGAAGAGAGGTAGAAATAAACATAAAAAGTGGCTTACATTCTTCTAAATGAATCTGTCTTTATCATGAAATAGTGATCATGAAACTTAAACACTGGGTACTCTGGATCCTATTCCCTAATTCAAATCTCAGCATGACACACTAGAATGAGCCACTGATAGGGTTTAGAAAACCCCATCATAGAAAGGAATCTTTTTTTTTTTTTTTTTTTGGACAGGACAGTGGGTAAGAGTAGCATTGTATACTTTCTGGAGATAAAGAAGGAAATGAAGAAGCAAATAGATAGCTCTAAAAGCTTTGCCACTGTGGGAAAAAGACTAACTGAAAAACAATTGTATTTTCATTCCTAATATTTCACCTTCATCCTTTGATAACATTTCTGCTAAATTCTAAATGTTCCTATATTGTATGACTACAGTGACAGTGGTAGACAAGACAAGACTTTATTGATGGCTTAGAGGACTGTGGGTGTATTTTCCTTCATAATACTAATGCAAATATCCTCATCTAAATTTTAATATAAAATTTTTCATTTCACCAGGTCAATTCAAATGACTATCTATATTGGGGCAGAACAATTTAATGTTTGTTGTGTTTGCTTTTGTTTTTGTTTTTTTTTAAATTCATCTTTCACTTCTGGTAACAGTTTCAGAAAAAAGAAGTTATATGTTAAAAAAAAAAAAATCCAGACATGGTGGCAATCATTCATGTCTGCTAGATAGCTTTTAGTCTCAAAATGACTGACTATCATCATATTTGGGAACCTCCTGATAATTCAATATAAATGGTCACGAACTTGTGCAAGGGCTGTGATATTCAATCTAGGGATTCAAAAAACAAAATACAACACATTTAGAAGCAAGAATGTAGGACATACTGAAATAACCTATGATGGCATAACAAATGCATTTCAGGTCCATGTCACAATTATAAAAGCCCTAGAAATTTTTGGATATGCATTCATTATTACCATTTGAAGCTTTTAATTTATGTATTTTCTTTTTCATGTGCTTTTCATTTCATGTATATTTGTGTATGTACATTAAACATATCATTTGACCTGTTCCACACAGTTCTTATATAGTAATCACATAATAAAAAACAATGTAAGAATGGTAAATTCATGTCCTTAAAATTCACATTACCCTGACTTCTGAATTACTACAACTGAATGCTGGATAGTTCATTCCACAGGTTCCAGAGCCCTATCTTTACATTGGCTATGGAAAGCCCAAGTGATCTATTCTTAAAATTTACAATGGGAGGCTAAAATATAAGTTTTATTTAAGACACAATAATAATAATAATAATAATAATAATAATAATACATAGTAGGGCTAAGATTTATTGACTTTCATATTAAGCTTGCCAGCTACATTACACAAAACTTACCAAACACTAAAACATATAATTTTGAATTCAAAAAGGCAAGGTTTTTTCTCATTGTTTCTTAGCTCTTGACTGTTGGTGTTGAGATAGCATGGGCCTCATTTTGTCATCTTTCTCTTATGTCAAATGTTAATGAAAATAATTTTGGTAACATTGAAGATTAATTCCCCTATACTTAGAGGAGTATGAACTCTCAACTTGCTAGAGTTCCAGAGTAAAAATATGCAAATAAATAAAGCTTAAAAATCTGGCATGAGTAAAAGAAATTTAGCATATAAAGTGCTATTTTGGAAAGCAATTTAATGAGGATAACTGTAAGTCAGTGAATAAATATATATATATTTATTTTACAGAAAAATATATGTATTTGTCATTTCCATCAGTAACCATTTACATGAAGAATAATGCCTAACTTTTCAGTTACATTTATTAACCTGTTGATATTTTGTCTTCTTTGCTCAAAAATTTCTCAATTAACTAACAATGACTAAATTTCTTATTCTCGTATTGAAAGGGCTTCATGATCTATATTATACTTTCATTTCTTCATGCCTCTATGCTTCTATTCATGGCAGATCCTCTTACTCATTATTTAGTAAGGAAGCATTTATACCTTAAAGAAATGGCACCCTTTTATCAAGGCTTAGAATCTTTCATGGTCCTTCCAAATCTGAGAATGTGTTGTCTCTAACAAGGATTGGCCCGCTATCCACCTATTTGTTCATAATCTTATCTTTACAAGTCCCTCAAGAATTATTTATGATATCCTACAGTGACCCCTATAAAGCTTATCAAAAGAGTAGATGCTTCAGAAAATGTTGAATAACATCATACATAAGTTAAAAAGAATATTAATAGACAAATATATTTGAATTCTTAAGTAAACTGCGTTTGCTCCTATAAACAGTGTGGTATAATTAAATGTTTAGAATGAGATGTCTTCCATTAGAATAATGATTTTAACCTCAAAAGCAAGAGCTATAACAACACTATGACACTGGGCAAGTCACCTAACTTTAATTGATTCACTACTTCAGTATATATTTATTACAAGTCTAGTTGGTAGAAGACAGCGTGATTATATCCTGGGCATACAAATGGCTCTGGGATTTTCCTCATCTATAAAACAGTAGGTAGTCTCATATGATAATTAGGTATTTTCAATTTTAGAACAAACCATTTAAATTAAAAATCTTTATTATTTTATTATTTAGAGAAGAATGCCAGACATTAAATATGTATTCTGAGATGTTATGTGCTCACATATTATTTATAGACACACAGATACATGCATATATATTTATATTCATATATATGAATTTTACAAAATGATAAAAGTATTACAAACACTAAAATTTGAACTGATATGTTAAAATATCAAATTCTGCTTAATCTTCTTAGATTTTTCATTCATTATACAAAAAGGATGACTTCTTTTCACTAAACAACAAAACCTGCTTCTTTTATGACCTTTACAAAGGACTCTAAGGTAAATACTTCTGTCATTTAAGAAAAACAAATGGATAACCAGTTGCCTTAGGCAACAGATAACCTTAGGGATATTGCTATGATTCGAGGAGACTTAGAAATCAAATAGATTGAAAAATCAGAAAAAGAAATATCAAAGGTGACTTTTAAATGCCGTATATTAATCCCAAAGTATATCAGTAAGGGCACTGCTGTTTTATATGACATACATAATGAATTAAGTCTTCATGCACAGTCAGAATTTTAGTGTTTGAGTAATAGGAAAGTAAAAGCCTTAGGTTCAGTGGTATATTCTATTAGAAATATGAATCAGCTTTGAATTTCATCTTCATTTGATCCTTAAAGCAATATTCTCCAACCAGAACAAAAGCTTTTCACAGAATTCAGTTACTAAAATTTATTGTCCAATCTGTTAAAGTTTATCAGAAGTTGAGGAACACCACTCTAATCCCTAAATGTTAAGAAGCAAAACTAACATACATAAAAACTGATGTGAATGTACTCTAAAAAAATATGTTCTACTAGTACTCTTACAAAAGCTACTGCATAAAAGACTTTGTCCCTCAGAGAATTATGACTAGAAATATTGACTGTGAAAAAAATGATTGGCTTTGTGTATAGCATATGGACTTAGTAGCATAATTTCCACTAATTCTTCAATCTATATTTATTTTCCAAACTGTATAGCTTATTAACTAAATAAGCCAGAAACACTACAAAGAATAAGGATAAAGCCAATAGACTTCTAATGTCTAAATGACCACATTTGTAAAAACTTGACACAGAGTATCGGGTTTGGCAAACTTTGTGTTTAAAAGGCCAGATAGTAAATATTTTAGGCTCTATGAACCAGATGATCTCTATCAAAACTATTCAATTCTGCCATTGTTGAATGAAAGCAAACACGGACAATATGTAAATGAATGAGAGTGTCTGTATTCCAATAAACATTATTTACAAAAACAGGTGACACAACAGATTAGGCATGTGTATAATGACTGATGAATTCTGCATCTGCTGGCAATATAGAGAGATGTATCAATTTATACATACATATACACATATCATTTCACACATGGCATTAATTATGATATATGTCTATAATGGTTCAGATATTTAGTTTTATGCAGCAATAATTATGTAACTACGGAAGAATAAGCTGAAGTTATAATGATCATTGAAAATACTATGGTTTCTTCCTCGATGATTTTTATGGTTTACTGCTTCCATTGATTTGTGATAATCAAATCAATGCATTACTTTTACTTGCATCTGAAAAGATAAAATAATAATTTTAACAATCTTTTCCAGTTGTCACACTGTTAAATAGCTAGAGAATTAACTGTTAAATAGGTTGAGATGTTTTAAAAGAACTACAGTGTATATATTAGAATAAAGATACCTTTTGAAAATCCTTGATATTAACCAGGTTGAATGAAAATATGTGATCCTTTGCTCCAACATACAGCCTACTCCGTTCCTCATCCAAAAGGAAGGTATGATAACTGGAGCTGTTGGCCAAGCCATTGAAAGTGATCACATTGTTGGATTCCAACATTTCTGCAAGGTAACAAAGCAAGACATTGGGTGTTAATGTGAGGTGCTACATGAGCATGGGCTATTGGTACATGGCAATCTAACTACTGCCTCCTGCAGTTACCAATCAGTGGCTGTTCTTAATGATGGTACTAAGAAATATACAGGAGCCTTTATATATATATATATTTCATTGAAATGGAAGTCATACTCATTAGTTCACTGATTTCATACTCAAGACCACACACTCCTTCAGAAGAAAGGGATAGAAATACCTCATTCACACAACTGATCTGACAGAATCTCTTCGCTTGTAATGACAGAATGAAATGCTCAGTACTGTATACAAAATGTCTTTAATTTTACAAAGACTTTTTTAAGGGGTTTCATTTGTTCCAAGTCATTATCTAGAAGGATAAGCATAGGGGCTGACAAATCAGAGGTAGTATGGGGGAAACACTGTTTAAACTCCTAAGTTGTTTGAGGCTTCTTTTATTTTTTATTTATTTTTTTAAGATTTTTTTATTTCTTCATTTGAGATAGAGAGAGAGATATATATAGAGAGAGAACATGAGCAGGGGGAGAGACAGAGGGAGAGGGAGAAGCAGACTTCCCACTGAGCCGAAAGCCCAATGTGGGGCTTGATACCAGGACTCTGAGATCATGACCTGCGCGGAAGACAGATGCTTAACAGACTGAGCCACCCAGGCACCCCTGAGGCTTCTTTTCAATGAGGAATTTTTACATGTCTTTTTGACCATTAAATCATTAACTCTACCATCTAAATCTTCTGTAATATTTTATAACAGACCTATACAGAGAAACTAAGTTGGGTTTTTATGAAAACGTAAGTTATATGAATTTTACTATGACTTCAATTTTTCAGTTTTTATTTGTTTGTTTGTTTTCTTTTATTTGCATTTGCTGTAAGGGGGCAAACAGTGAACTTTTAGACCTATACCTAAGTGAGAAAAATATTTTCAAAAAAAAATTACATTAATTGTAAATCCACTTTTGCTTCAGAAAGGCAGTTATTGATAATCACCAAAGACATTTTCTTTAACTCTCTACTTCAAATAAAAATTATGTATATATGCCCCACAAACCCCTTTCCATGGGATAGAAATGTTGAGGATTCTCCAAAACTGTGTCCTGAATCAATGATTCAGATTTTTCCAATGTACACGTAGTAGAACCCTTTCATCAACATCCACAAAATGAAGAATGTGTTTTCCAAGGACAGGAAGCAGCAATGCAGACCATTCCTCTGTCCCAGCCCTGACCCCAGCTCAGCAACCCTTTGACAAATTTCCCTGCTTTATCAATTTCTCCTACTGCCTTCTCCATATTACCAAAAATGTTATTTCAGTGGAGGATAAAATTCAAACTCCTTAACTTAGCATTAAAGGCCAGGTCACTACCATTTGAATTTAGACCCTAACCCAATACTCCTCCCTCGTGTCCTGTATTCTACAGGAAAACGTGTTCTGCATATGTCCACTTTTTAGCCTTTGCTGCCTTTGTTTCTGACATCTACAACTATATACCACCTTGACAAAAAAATATCCATTCTTAAGAGCTAGTTCAAATGTAAGCTCCAAGAAATTCTCATAGAAATAATTTCTTTATAACCTTTTGCTTAAATTACTCTTACTGTTTGTATCACACTGTCAATCATTCATATAAATGACTTATTTACCAGAATTAACATTCCCTCACATCAGGAAATATAGAATTAATAGCTCACTATCCACAACTCACATGGTTTCTTTTCCTTATTACCAGTCAGTAAATATTAAATTGAATGTCTACTTCTATCTATTGATTTATCTATACATCTAATACACAAAAATACAAGAATTGTTAACAAATTATTAAAAGATGATTTTCTAATTTATTCATGAAAAACAACTGGGCTAGCCTTATTCTACCCTTCACCCCACCAAAAAAAAAAAAAAAAAAAAAAAAGGAAGGAAGGAAGGGAGAATTTCATTCATATGAGTTATATCTGAAATAAATGAGAGCTGTTAGTCTCCAAAGAGAAAAAATAGAATTCACTACACCATATCTGAATTTAAATTTTATCCCCTCGCCAGTGTCCAAATAACTGCAAATAATCAATGCTACAGACAGTCAATACAAGACTGAAACTTCAGGTACCCTGAGCTGTGTGAGGACGGAAAGAGCTAATACGAGAAGCAGGGGCTACATTACTGGATATGCTCACTGACTGACTGAATGACCGTTCAAGGAGATAATAATTATCAAACAGAGAAGATGCTCTTCAACATTCCTTCCGATTCTAAAATCTATAATAATTCTACCCTAATATAAGAGAAACCAAATACATAGGGAGCTAGGCAAACTGAAAAAAAAGTCAGCGGAGTCTAAACCAAGACAATTATATAAATATTAAGCAATAGGAGGATGCCTTAAAAGACACAAAGGTGGGTGTTAATTGGAAACACATAGAAACTACATAAGGGAGATCTAAAAATCAAGTAGAAGAAGTTATAGGAAGACAACTATTATATTTACAGAACATGGAGTCATCCAGTTATAGGTCAGAACACAAGCATCACCACAGTACTTACTAGCTATGCAAACTAAGATGAATTCCTTAGGCTACCTGGGCCTCAGTTTTTGGAAGACGGGGTTAATAATATATCTTCTAAGAGCTATTAAGGTGAAGTTAGATAATTCAGGTAAAATACCTACAACAACAGTTTGCATAGCTAAGCACACAATCACCTGTGTGAATATGTAGAGGTAAAATATTAATACGTTCAACAATCTTGACCAGAAGTAGGAAATTAAGGTCCAGATGGAGTACACTGAAAAATTGCTTTTCTACCAAATATTCTAACTTGTTTACATTTTAATCTTGCATGGTGAAGGGATAAATAAGAAGAGCAATATGCTCTGTGATTTACATTATTATTAAATGTCAATGTCATTTTAAGGACAGTGAAATATTCTTTTTGTTTGCCAACTTCTGTAGCCTAAATTTTAAATAACAAATGTAATGCCTATCTATATTATAATTCCAAACAATGAAAATGTTCACCCAACTGAAAAATAAGTTACAGGTTAAATTTTGTAAATCTGTTCAGGGAGAATCACTGGTTCCTCCATACAGACAAGTTAGAGAAAAGTCTTTAGTGGTTTATGTATGACATCACAATGGAAACAAACTACACTTTAAAAAAAATGTTACTGCTGAATCACTTCATTAAACAAAAAGGCAATATTTTCCTGGAGTATGGGTTAGCAGCTGTATTTTCCATCACTTTCAAATATACTTGATTTTGCCTAATCCTTCCTTTTTACTCCAATTTCTTTAGATGTTCCTCCTACCAGGGACTTTATATTTCTTTATAACTGAGAAAAGAGTCTTTTCAAGACCTTCATGGTACTGAGTCACAGCAAATTCTGGATTGCCAGAATTTAGGTTATCTCATCACTTTCCAGGGCAAAAATACCTAAAATCAGAGACCCTTTCTCTAAATCTAGATAGATCCCATATTTTTTAATATTGTATTTCCTTATTTAATCTTATTTTGTTTTTCCTATATGTAGACACATTCAGCTATAACTGATATTAAATGACTTCAACCTTGACTCCACTCCTCCAGAATTTTAGGAGTTTCTTTTCACAGCTTCTGTTTTATAATTCTTACCATGACATAAGTCGGAATTGGAACTAAAATAAGTATTCAGAATAGTGAGAGGTTTAATATTTCAGTACCTTTTCACATCTTGCCTATATTCATATTTAGACAACAACAAACATTAAAGAACAATCGAAATCTCTACAGAATCAGTTTGACTATGATGAATCCTAGAAGGCTAAAGCTTGTAATTCTTTTTGGGTGATAATTCAGCTTTTTTATGGTTAAGACATTACTTCTAACCTCAACATCTGTGTCAACCGTAAAGAGAAGTAAATGTACGATTGTAATCAAAAGTGCCATTTCAGACAAGCACTCTAATGAAATTTTTATTCTAAAATTTGAAAGGTGATTAAACAAATATTCTGTTTATTCCAGATTCACCAAACAATTTAGTGTCTATAAAATGTTTAATGACAAAATGGAAGATACGCTGATCACAGAGTGAAGCAAATAGTTTGTGCTCAATAAGTGCTATTATCACCATTATAAGATGATATAGACAGTAAGCATTAAGTGTACAGATGTTCTGAATGAGAAAATCATTTCATATAATTTCAAACATCATAGTGATCAATTATAGATTACACTCTCTTATGATACAATTCCAAAAAACAGTCTTGTGAAATTCAAGACAATTACATATAAAGTCCATTTCATGTATTACTTTTTTTTTTAATTGGGAAGTTGTCTTTTTTTTATTATGTCATATATTTCTTTTTAATTTAATAACACAAGCAAAAGAAGAAATTATAATTGATGTTCTTTAATCAGAGTATCCCACCAATTAATTAGGGAAGAAGAACCATGATCTTTCCTAATGAGTCAATTCTAATTTTCATTCTACTTATTTATTTATAAATTTTTAGATCTGCCTTTTTTCCTGAATTCATCATAATCTCTAATGTAGCTTTATGTGAATAAAGAAAAAAAAGACATTGTTAATAATCACTATTGGTACATTATTTAAGGTATTGAAAAATTATTTTATGAGCTGATGCTCATCTTCTGTGTTTATTTTAATACATGAAAATTAAAAAAGATGGGAGAATTTATGTCAAAATCATACATGTCTACTTATCTCTACAGAATAAAGCTGGAATGTTCCCGTGGTCTGATTATCTTAAGGATAAAAACAGATTTCTACAGATGATTATATTACAATAACCAGGTCAGATTCTCAAAAAGCAAGGAAATCAATACAAATTTCTTGAATGCAAGACCGCTCACAGTTAGTCGTTTTTATAGTAGGACGAAGAACTGCTTGACCTTCAAATCCAAACAAAAGCCACACTGTTCTTCATATTTCTGACTTCCACTGCATTTCTCCTTCTCTCTCTCTTTCTCTTCTCTCTCTTTTCTTACCCCTCCTCTAAATTTTATAGCATGAAAGGTAATGGGACCCTAACCAGTTGCTGGATTCAAATTAATTGCCTGTATTCATTCATGGGCTTAGACATATGCCCTCTTTCCATGACTTGAAATTTGTCCTTTCACAGAACAAAGATCTCATTTAAAGAAGTCAAACCTGGATCTATATGAAGTCAAACATTTTGACTAAATGGTGACTACATTCAGATATTTGTAAATATTAGAAAGTTCATTAAGGTTCAAAGTTTTGGATCCTACATTTCAGTGCTTCCTAGATTACTTTTTAAAATTTCATGCACCAAAAATATTTCCAAAGCAAAACAGGAGCTAAAATAAAAGTTGGCCACTTTTTGTTGCATTCTAAAAACAACAGAAACAAGCACTACTGACTACCATATCATTGCACAGAAAACAGGAGGCATTTTATTAAACTCATAAAAAGAGGAGGAAGAAACACACATACACATACACACACACACATACACACACAAAGGACAATTCTTAGATATGAATAAATTTATATTGTAGAAAAATTTACCTTATTTTTACTATTTTATTTTTTATTTCAGCAAGGACTTTTTTAAAATTTTTTTTAAAGACATACTTTTTATTTGAGAGATAGAGAGGGCACAACCAGGGAGAGAGGCAGAAGGAGAGAAACAGACTCCCTGCTGAGGGAACCAGAGGCAGGGCTCAACGCGATCATGACCTAGGCAGAAATCAAGAGTCGGACACTCAACTGACTAAGCCACCCAGGCGCCCCTCCAAGGACTTGATTTTAAAACTATTACAAAGAAGGGTAGTAACTTTCCACAGACTTCTATTTGGCAATGTGATGAACTCTATTCCTAGCATTTCTAGCCAGTGCATCTTGCTATTATATGGATAGAGTCAGTATTAGTGGGTGTCTACATGCTTTTATTTATTTAGTGATGCTGAGTATATTCTCTCAATTTACAAAGTTTGGTAAGTATTATTCAAATGTACTTAGAAAAATCTATCTTCTAATTTCAGTATCAGTAAACACTCAAAATATGTACCAAATTTATACATCCTGATCTCAGGGTAACTCTCACCTTAACTACTTTCTAAGACCATGCCAGAGGCCACATAACACTTTATAAAACATAGTCCCACCACCTTTGCCTAGAATATTTCTCCAAGTTCTTCTAACTCTTTTCTTTATATTTGCTAATAGTCTGATCTCTAATGTCTCCCAACACACTGAATTTATGCCAGGACCCTTCTCTGCCAGATGCTTCTTATTTGTAGATGACTTGAATAATCAGCTTCTTGCCTCGGACAGATTCCCTGCTCAAGGTACAAGGTGCCCACATTTGAGCTTCAGACAAGTGAAGGTCCATTACCAGCTCAAGCCCAGCTTCCATGCTGCTAGATGCCATACAATGAACCGCACTGTCAGGGAAGGACAGTATATTTTTCCTCAAACATGCCTGTAAAACATCAAGAGCAGGCCTATCTGTGATATTAATCTGTTTTTCGCTTTTTATAATGTGAAAAATGTGTGAAAAGTTATTTCCTCACAGTCTAATCTAGTTCAACATATATCCAGTCCTTATATATGTGTAACACATAGGCATTGGCTAAGAAGTATGTGGAATATAAAGATTAATAAAACCTTGATGGAAATTAGACAAATGCCCTCAGAGAAGCAAAAACCAAATGAACAGAGAGAATAATAAGAGCTAAGAAAGTCAACAGGAAGGATAAATTAATGCCTCAAGGAGAAGTAGATAATCCTTGGAGAAAGTGCTTGACAATTAAACCTGGCCTTAAAAAAAAATGTGTATGACTTTGTAATCCTTTGACCAGCTGAATGAGGTGTGGAAGAGCATTCCATGCCAAAAACTGCTGAATGGTTTCTAGGTATATTCATTAGTCTCCCACAACAATAATGCTGTGAGATGACAGTTTTCATTCCCATTTTTTCTCATGAGGAAAGTTACTCAGATAGATATTGGGAATACCCTAGGTCACAGAGCTACTGTGGTATAAAGTCAAGATATCCACTCCCATCTGACCCAGGGGCCAGGTTCTTTTGGTCTTACCCCATTCTATGTCTTAAATCTTTATATTATTTTAAATGCCCTGTACCTGAACTTTTTTGCACAGTAATAACTCCATGGGTAATCTTTTCTACAAGTGTTTCTTTTGTCACTAGCAGTATTTTACATGTCTTAAATGTATATCTTCCAAGACAGATTTCCCTCTGAAGGCCACACAAAGGCTTATTAGAAACCTCTATTCAGATAGTGCACAAACATCTTAGAGTTCACGTGACCTGAACAGAACTCACTCCCTTTTTTCTTTCCATTACTGACATCATCACCTTTCTGCATGTTCTAAAATTGGTTGCAGGTATCACTGATCCAAAGGATCATGAACCAGAACCTCTTCATCATCCACAGTCCATTGTATCACTCCAGCTTTGTTAAACCCTACAATAATTTCATGTGTATTTTTTTTTGCTTACATCCTCATTGTCATTGTCATAATTCCTCATTGTCACTGTCATAATTCATCATAATTTCTTTGATTATTATTAATCATCTTCTAACAGAACTCCCTCTATAGGTTTACATCAACAAACCATGTTATTAGCACTGCCTCCAGAATAATCTCCTGTTAATGTTGAGAAAAAGGCACTTTTATTCTCTTTCTTTTAAATCTCATGGGGAAAAAAGAGGAAAAGAAAATTATAAGATAGAGAAAAATATCCATCTTAAATGAAAAGAGGAAGAGAAAAATATCAAGCCACAAATTTTTAAGAGAATATATCCAATGTTGCAAAAGCATGAAACATTTTCAGATAGAATGCTGAAATCTGGCAAATACCTTCATATATTCCAGGTAGTACAGAGTTAGTAATCAAAAGGTTAACAAATCATAAAATTTTCATCTTCAAATGCTTTATTACAGAAACAAACTCTAGGAATCTATATGGCTATTAAGTTATTGGAAAATGTCCATAAAGAGTGAAAGTAAACCTAAGTAAAAAGGTGGCATCATCACTACCACTACCACCACCACCACCACCACCACCACCACCACAACTAACACCTGTATTTAAGGTACTCTTTTAACCACATACACACAGAGGATTATTTTCAATTAACTCAGTGGCGTTCTATCTATAGTTACCACAGCCTAGTGCTCTCTATCTTCCCAGGGCTCCCCAATTTTCATCCTCATGTGCCTAGGGGAATCTGCTCTCCTTTCAGGTTCTAGGTCAAGCCTCTCCCAACCTTCTAAGGACACTCTATCATGTTTTCCTTTGTAAAACACAGTGCCATGCAAAAATGTAGATTAATAGCTGCCTTATCTCTTAAGCTCTCTTTCTAGAGTTAAAATATGCTGTTACTTATTTTTGTATTTCAAGTTCTAGAAACTTTTTCTGGCATATACCTATTACTGGCACATAGAAACAAGTGTCTCAATAAATATTATTTAAAACGGCTTATATTTTTTAAGTGCAACAAAAACTCAGGTAAAGTAAATAATAATAAGCATCTACAAAAAGGCAAATGTAGCAATATACATTGCATGTCAGAGTATATTCTAGCTTTTCTAATTAGTTATATGTTCCATTCAAATAGCTAATAAAATTATGCCATCTAAACCCTAAATTACTTACAACCTGGCTATAAAATTATAATAAAATGGCTAATTTTTAAAATTCTATATGTTAAGTACAATTATGGTCATTTTACATACAATAACCACATGAATCAAGTTTTCATAGTTTTGTTTAGTAACATTAAACACAAAAAATACTACAATTGCAATAGTTTAACTGGTTCCCTATCTTCAAAATCTCTCAACTTCAGTATATTCTTCAAGGTGTCACTATACAAATTGACCAGAGCATATTTCAAAAATGCAATGCTTTTAAGTAACTGCACCCACCATTGTTACCTTAGCCCAGGGTCTCTAATAAAGGCACAGTCCCTAATTTTCCTTTGCTACCGTATTTTATGCCTGTCTCTATAAGTTCCCACAATTCTATCAGAAATAGCAAATTTACTCTTCTCTAAACCTGGTCTGCCCCCTCCTTGCTTCTAGTTGATTTTCCCTGTTCTCATGCTTCAAGGTACAATTAGAAGCCATCCCTCCAATGAAAGCCTTGAGAATTAGCAGGTATTACTCCCTCTTCTGATGTCCCACCCACTCTGATCAAACACACACTAATGTTTTAATTGCATGCCACACATTTGCATGGATACATGTTTTAGTCCTCTTAGATATAAAGTTAGCACAGTGCCATGAGTCTAATTACCTGTAGAAGAAATGGTTAACCATCTACTTAATTACTGAATTTGATATCTAAAAAATCTTTAGACTATGAGGTCTGATTACTTCCATTTACAAAAAAGCATAAATGACTACAATGAACAGCTTCAGAGGTCAGGTTATTCTAAATTCTTCTGGCTCTCAGGTTAATGTTCTTTCTTAATAAATTTCTAGAAAAACTATGGCTTTAATTTTTCTCCTAATTTTTTGCTGCTTGATCCTTGGTAAGTTTTTGTACAAATATATAGTAAAAATATAAAAGTTGCTAACAATTTACAAAAAACTAACGCATGATGCATACATAGTGCATAATTTTTACTTCTCCTTGGAAAAATAAAAATGAATTTAAATGTATTACATAAAGCAACTAAATGTTTTAATGTGAATGAAAGTGATTAATATAACTATGCATTGCAACGGATCATTCATTTCTGTGCAAGATAATTAGTCGGTAAAAATTTCCAATTAAAGTGTAGATCCTTTTATAATTCACACTGGTTTAATTTAGTGCATTGAGTGATAGGCTAGTAATCCAGAGACTGAAACTTTGTTTTTGATTCTGTCTTTATGTCTTAATTATTTATAAGGTTCCTCTACAGGCAGGTTTCTATTACCAGCCAGTGTTCATTAATGCCTATGAGAAGCAAGCATTGTATTATCGTTAGTAAAGTTAAAGAAAACAAAAAGGAGGCTTATCTAACTAATGCAATTGGAAGCCTGATTTTTCAGGCAATCCTGGTCAATTATTTACATGTACCATAGCATACATTTCACTGTGTTCTTCAAATAACTATCATATTCCACATGACTATAAGGGAGCAAATGTTTTCTGATATTTAAAAATTGTATATTCATTTTTCCAGAAACAAAACTGTGGAAAATATTCACATATGCAAAATTAAATTCTATGAACCACTTGTTACCTGTTATTTGTTACATATGCCCACTATAAGAATTTTTTGAAACTGCTTAAGAATGATTTATTTGAATTTTTCTAATGCTGAGCAAATGAGCTCTTACTCAAGAAAGAAACTGAGTATTTCATCAGTATTTTTCCATCATTTCCATCCCAAGATATATTTATGGGAGGAAAGAAACATTCCTTATTCATGGATGAAAACTGATACATGCAAGTGTGAACATTCTGGAGAACGTATTTATTTCAGTGTTCATGGGTGTCCCTTTTTGATTGATATAAGAATCTATTTCTTAGAGCTGGAAGATTGAGAAGGTCAAAAGGAAGTCTAGGAGATCACATGGACATTCTCAAGTATCAATCAAGTAACCAAATCAGAGGAGAAGGTGTGTGTGGTTGGTGGCAGGAATTACCTAAACCCTAGATTTGGTTGACAAAAGGTATTTACTATATGTTTATCAAATGAACGAGTAGATGGATTTCTGATTAGGTAGATAAAATGAACATGTTTATAAGCACATAACAGGGCATGTGGGTTAGATTACCCAAAATTTACCCTGCTCCCCTTACCACTTCTAGTCTCTTCATTCTCTAAATTGCATGGTGTCTGGGTGTCACAAACAAACACAATTTGACTTTGTCAGTTAAAGAAGTAGAAGCTGTTCACCTGAGAGCTTATTTTATTGTCTTTATTGGGGGGGGGGTGAGGGAGATAAGCAGGGCATTCATATGGCATACCTAGGCACGTCCCACTCCTTTAACCAGAATAGATACATTTTGATTATGAAGGCTTCTGGCTTGCCCATAAAAGGATTTTGTTTGAATCAGATTTCCCTGTAGAGGGGTGGAAGAGAGATGGGAGAGGAGGGTGCTGAAAACCAAAGAACTCAAAAGATCTCTAGATGAAACCATACAATGTGTTCTGAGTTCATTCTAATCTTAGTGACAATAATATCCTATTTATGATGACACAGTATAAATATTTTTCCCCTAATGTGTTTAATTTTGGAGTGGATACATTTCAGGATTTATTAAGAAGAGGAAGTCAGATGCTCTAATGAAGTAGGTTTATAAGAATTCATTGACATTTTATAATTTTCCTACATACACAAATGAAAGGGGGAGATGGGATTATTATATAGATAATTTGGGAAAATTAAGTTTTCCTACATTCTGCTCTGCCCAAATACTTCCTTTTTTTTTTTTTTTTTGCAAAAATATCTCATGGTATTAGTTCTAAAATTTACTCAGTACAAAAAAATTACAATTTAAGAATTTTATCTTATATAGAAATGAGACAAGTTGAAATTTTTCAATTTTCTTTTCCAAACACATTCTGCTATAAGTGTATTCTAAGACTGGGTCATGTTTACAAATGTTCTGGGATTTAAATTAAAGATAATGTGGGCCAGGTCTGGTTTGAGAGCCTTAAGGACAACTCAGGAATTCCCTAGGATGAAGCTAAGAATCCCGAATGTTTGTCGAAAATCCTTGCTTTCCCAGGGTCCATTAAAATCAAACACATCTCTGGGCTGAACAGGACAGCAGACACTAAACATTCTCTAGACCAGTGCAGGACACACAGACATTTATCCCCACAAGAACAAAAGTCTAATTCAGAACCAGATTTCTCTCTTTTAGAACGGGCAAAGAAAGCAGCGTTAAGTCAATTTATTAAACTTCCTTCTATGCTTCATCAAAAATGTTATCATTTCCCTCTTATAAAACAACAAAAAACCCCAAGCCAAAACACTAATAAAAGTATGAGAATGAATGATAAATAATAAGCACTGTTTAGAGTGAAGTATGATCTCCTTTTATTCTCTGACTTAACACACATTTAAAATGAGACCCTCCCATTAGTTTGAACATAGAGAATAACAGAGGTAAAATTTGCCTCTAGTCAGGAGAAGAGAAAGTGTTAGTGCTATGAAGTTCTAATGAAACCCTCAGAGCAGTTCAATGTGAGTATGAAAGAGTCATATAACATTATCTAAGGTCACCAATTTCTAAATTCTTTCATTTTCCCAACACTTTATTTGGCATGTAAATAGTTAAAAGGAGATTATCTCTGCCAATAATTTCTTTATAATATTACTGTTATTACTAAGTTTTGGATTAAATAATTGAAAATAATTTTATATTTTTAAAACTGGAACACTTCTTCAGAAATAGGTATTTATTTTTACAATTTCTCTTCAAATTAATAAATTGTTATGAAAACAGCGACCTATGTATTCCCACCTCATGAAACTTGCTTTGAAAGCTCAGACTTTGTATTTTGCTGTGTCCCAAAGTGGCAATACTCCTTTAATAAGATTTCTGAGATTTTAAATATTTATTTTAATTTTATATTTTCTTTTAAGACAATTATCTAAAACAGGCATTTGTTTCTTGTTAGGCTAAATACCACTACTGATAAGACTCAAAAGTGATAGAAACTAGAATTACAAAGTCAAAAATATTTTTCTAGTTTTCCCAATTATTACTGTTGTTTTACCATTTCTAATCACTCTAAGGGAAGAAATTACTTCTACTTTAGAAACTCAAAAAATTAGTTTAAAAGTTCATAGCTGAGTTTGTTTGATGAACTTAATGACTTCCACCTCATTTAGTAAATCAGAATCTAAAAAATGTTACACTCAGCCCTCTTGATAGGCTCTGGAGTTTATCAGCCCTGCTTTGCCACTTCATTAGCTGTCAGAAACCAGTAAGTGATATTGCAATGAAAGTCTTGATTCAGGTAGTTGAAAATGCTATTATTGCAAAAGTACCAATTATCAACAGACATGAAGTCAAAAGACGGTCTATCAGGAAAGGCACATCATCTACATACATACTGTTGGTTATCATCTTTGTAGACATCAAAGAAAGAAAGAGCTTTTGAACTATCAGTGGTTGATTTGTAACATTCCGAAAAAATACACACATTGATTTAATATACACTGCAGCAGAGTTATCACTGACCTTAGAACTCTTACCTTAGTGTGGGTAACAAAATAGGGATAAAAATGCATATTTTCTTACCAAAGGATAAATGCGTAAAAGATAAAAAGATGCACTTTTTAATCTACATGTTTAAATGGATTCTTATACTTGGCTTTATGCTGTTTTTATGGCCAATCTTTTATTAAATGTATTTTTGTTTTATTAAACAATACTACCATGAACTTCCCCTTTAAGGTACATATACTATTTGAGGTTCAAAATATTACTTAAGTGAAATTTAATTTTAATTATACAGCCTCTTATTTTCTCCCTACCTTCTACAGTATTTGTTATAGTTGGTAAACAGAAAATTGGACAAGCATATGGGTATAATATCTTGAATATCCCAAACAAATGCTAGAAAATATTTTCTGTGACATTAAATGCCATTATCTATATATTAAGAACTGCTGAAGCTATTTCTTTGCCTAACGAAAGCAAACACACATATTAATGGAAGAATGAACACTGTTGTGTTCCATAAAAGACTAATTTCCTTTGATGTTCCATGGAATAAAGTATTCCATGAGAAGTTGAGTTTGAGAGAATACTGCATCTACCATTATATTATACTTCAAATTAACACCTTAAAGCTTGTTGGATGTCTAGCTGTGAGGAAATTTGCATAAAGAAACTTTATTAAATCTGCTGTTTCTCAACCTTGTATGACATACAGTCTTTTTACATAAAAGCACTCCTATTTTCAAGAAATATTTAGAGATACTATCATATTAATGGCCCACTTTGATTACCATAAATACAACTTACTAATAACTACTGGGATATTAAATGGGGAAAATAGTTGGGTGGGAATTATTTTTAAATGATATTTCCTAGGCTAATTATTCTGAAAAATTAATGCAGACCAATTCCTTTTTTTGTGCTCTAGCGTTGTTTTTAATTCTTTATATTTTTGTCAGGTAACAGTGTTGTAATAATGATGCCACATGTCTTTGGTAGATTCGTTAGCATGATTTTAACTTACTTTTAACATAAACTTCCAAACTAAAGAAAAATTATATAAGGTAAACAGAAACTGAGAAAGGTTATAAAATTGGTGTAACAAATATTTAATATCTAACTCAGCTAAAAGTGATTAATAGGCATTGCCTGAATAAAAAAAAATTGGATAGTTTCCTAGAACTGCAATCATATGACTAGAACTGAAAACATAAGTCACTTTGTGTTTTCTGTAAGTTTCAAAAGAGTACTCTTTTTTTTTTCTTTCTGGTTTTAAAACATATCAGTGTCTGTACATTTTTAGCCAGGGCTTTCTTGTAAAACAGTATATATTGTATAACCATTGTATATATTATAATATGTATCAGATATACACATAGATATATCATTACTCTGATATATACAGGCCTTGGGACTAAGAGTGTGTCCATCTGTCTTGGTGAGAGCAAGGAGCCTTCCCAGAGCTGGCCCAGTGAATGAGGGCAACTCTTCCCTGTGTGTTGAGGCTGTCTGGGTCTTCAGGGCACTTGACAAGGCTGTAGCCACAGAGCTGTGTGCTGGCCATCAGCTGATGTCCTTGCCTTGTAATGCTTTGCTAAGTGAGTAGAACCCGGCTTGACTAGCACTGCGATGGGAGATGACAACTTCTTAGCACACTTGCTTTCATTCCTCCCTCCTGCACTCTTGGCTGACAGGGCTAATTGATCAGCGCATTCAGAATCCTCATGCCAGCCAAGCAGGCAGGCTCTTCTGAAGGATAAGGAACATCCCTGCCAGCACGGTGGGGGAAGTAAGCCTTGTGAGCGGCATGGTCTGAGAGCCAAGCCCCAGTGCTAAGAGGTCAATACCCAGGTCTCAAAGCCAGGCAGTGGCCCAGTCAGGCCTAGAACTCACACTGAGGAAGCTATTCACTGCCCTGCTCTTGTCATCAACCCTTTCAGACCTGGACCAAATACTGGGACCCCCATATTCCCCATACATATGGGGGTACTGGCTGGCTACCATGAAATACTCGTTAAATACAGCGTTGCCCCTGGCACGGGAAGGATTTGGTGTACAAAACCTCCAGCGAAGACGGCTCGGAAAGGGGCTTCCAAATCCCAGTCACTCTTTGAGCACCTGCTGGATGCCCCAAGGTGGTATATCTATACGTGGGCCTTAGGGCAACCTGCTCATTTCCCTCAGCTCTCTACAGAGGCTTTACTACTCCTGGGACTCCATACCAGCTCCCAGGTCCGCGGGTGCAGCGACAGGACGCAAGCGCCCACGCCTTTCCCCCTCCCCCACGGGTACAGGCGGGGAGGGTGAATTACCTACCAGGAAACAGCCGGGGTCTCTCTGACTGGGTCATCTCGGCGGTAGGAAACAACCATTAACGAACTAAAATTGCGGGATGGGCGGTGTTTTGTTTCAATTATTCCTTGTTAAAATGATAAAATAATATATCCTTGTAAATATGTTAAAACTATAAGACAGGCTAGCATATTAAAAAAAAAAAAAAAGAGGAGAGGGGCAGGGTGAAGTAGGTGAGATGAAACCGGCCTCAGAATAGTCTCAAAGAACAAAGGAATCAGCAGAACCTAGCTGCGTTTCCTGAGGAAGCCAAATCTCGCGAGATCTCCGGAGTTCTACAAGGGCCGACAGGGGGGAAAAAACCCTGCACTTTTTTTTTTTAACGGACATAACAATTAGAAATGTTTATTCACCTGATAAAAACGTTTCAAAATACATGAAGTAAAAATGGATAGACCTATACAGAGAAATAGGCAAATCCACTTTTATATTCTGAGAAATCAACAATCCTCTTCAAATAATTGATAGACAACCCTTCCAAATATACATGTATACAGTAAAAATGCATAAGGATACAGATTATCAACCTTCTTGACCTAGCTGACGTTTGTAGAATACCTCCAATAAACAAGAATACAACATATAGCCATTTCAAGTAAATACAAAACACAGTCCATATTCTAAGCCATAACACAAGTCTCAATAAATGTAAATAATTCAAGTCATAAAGTATGTACTCTGACTGCAATGTGTTTTCTTCCGTTATTGATTTATGTCAAGGAAAATTACATTTTCATGCTGAAGCAGCATTGAGTCCAAATGTCCACCTCTCTTTGAGACTTGTGGAATCCTTAAAATGACAGTAGCTAGTTTAATTCCATTTGTGTGCAAGACATTACATTTTACGAAAGCAGCTGTTTTTCATGGAATATGTCCAGGTTTTCTCCTCAGGATATAAACCAGTGACCTCATACTTCCAACTCAAGACCTATCTATCAACACNNNNTTCCCATGCAAGATTTTCATTATGCAGGATTCTTCCTATGGCTGGATCAGCATATCCAGGACTACATAAAATAGTGTCTCTTTTAATTAGACTCAAATGTGCTCAAGTCCCATTAGATTTTCATAGATTTTTTTAAGCTCCCCCAAAGTTTCTGGGAGAATCTGAATGTATTTTAGCTTTCATCAACTCTATACCTTCTTAGTCCGCAGCTTCTTGATTTTAAGAGGTTGATGCATTTTGGGCAGGTGTGCCTTGTTCTTCCCAAACAACTTGACAAAAACACTTGACCTCAAATAGGCCATCTTTTCCACTTTGGGAATTTCTCTTGGATAGCAGATTTAAAATTGTGTCAACTTGTATCAAATATGCCCTTAAGAAGTTACCAAAAGCAGTCTTCTCAGCTTTAACACTTGCTTCTTCTGTATGCTCATTAGCTTATTTTAATTATATAGGGGAAGATGAAAAAGACTGAAATCAAAATGTTTTAAATATATTTCTACTCTAATTTACCCAAGAAAAGTGTTTAAAGTGTGTATTCTATTTGCTGATGAGATCTGAGATTTTGTTAAAGTTATATTAATAATATTTTTCTGACTTTGAGGCAACATAATAGAATTACTTTCAAATATATCCATTTTAACTCTAGGGTTAAGGAAGATTCAGAAAGCTCACTTTCTGTTCTAAGTATCATATTAAGCCTACATCTGATTTATGATGGAGCTACTAGCAAGAGTCTATGAATTTCTTTGCCTCCGTATCACCACATGTAAAATACCTGCTTTTAAATATTTCTCAGGCTAACTTAAAAAGAAAAAGAATGATGTAACGTCTAAATATCTTTAAAGCCTTTTCTTTCTGAAGGCATTATAATGATTCCAACTTTTTAAGGTTTCTAGACAATTCTTTCCAATTAGAATTTTGTAAATTATAACAAGACATTTTATTGTGGGGTTTTTTTTCTCTCTTTTTTTCTTTTTTTCATATCATCCTCTGGAATCAATGGTTACCAGTATTTATATGAGGCGTCAGGGGAAAAAAAGAAATAATGGGGTTTATATTTCCTGAGGTGACCAAAGTATCATGACTACTCAGTTATTTGGATTCAATTCAAGTTTAAAGTCTCCATCTGTGAGCCTTATAGCAGAAAAGTACTCTTTCCAGACTTTTCCTCCTGACAGGTAATCACAAACCTCTTAAAGTGCAATCCTTAAAATGCTATTGTTAGAGCTATGATAGTGTTCTTGGGTCATTCTGTGACTTGAAAGTATTTACAAAATAATCTATTAGAAAAAAATTATTTAGATTAATGTTGCATAATTGAATGAGCCACAGGAAGAGATGGTTTTATTACTTTGCTTAGTATTTATTGCCTGAATTGTCTGTGAAGGGATTATTTGTAAAATACACATTCCAATTCTACGTATGTGGCATGTTTCTGTGGGAAAGTTTGTATGCATATAAGTCTGTATACAGTGAAGATACACATGTCAAAAAGACATGAAATGTATGTGGGAATATGATGTTTTTTGCCAGCTGTGTGTTCTAGCTATAGGATTTTTTCCTTATATATTTATTTGAATGAAAGTCATAGTCCTCCATCCTGACCCATAAAATGTTAATCCTTTTGAGAACGTCTCAATTTCTTTTGTTAAAGGGACTCTGTATAACAATATCAAGACCTAATCCTTACTTGTAACTAACCTTTTCATCTAAAGGTGGATAACCAGACTTGAAATGTTCAATTTGCATGCTTGCACTGACTTAAAATACATATATAGAATCCTGTGTTTTTTCTTTATATCCCCCCTCAACCAAAATTAGCAATCAGTATTGTAATTTTCAAGCTTAGTATAAAGTGACTGAATGCTGAATGCAATTTTAACATTATCTGGAATATTTTCATAGGCAAAAAATGTATTCGTTTGAATGGCATGAGAAAGGATGCTAATCATTAACATTCCTTTGAGTATTAAAATCTATTTTTCCTTCACACCGGTATCTCTACTTCTCCTAAATCCTTATAACAGTATTTTACAATTTGTTTTTTTACCTGCAAAAATGCAGGTATAACTATGAGTTATTAACTGTTTTTCTTACTGAAAAATGTCCACATCCTTGAAATACTGTACTTAATCATTGAACGATGAATAACATCTGCAGGGATCTCAAAAGCCTTAGGTTCAGAACCCGTTGAATGCTAATCTGAGAATTCATGTTCAAGGTTTGTTGACGACCACACATTAACTAATAACTAACAAGGTTAAGGGGACTCTGTAGAGCAGATCTGCTAAGAAAGAGTCTAAAGGTGAATTTTGCATGCTTGCTTACTTTAATGGAGTGTGTGTGTGTGTGTGTGTGTGTGTGTGTGTGTGTGTGAAAGCAGAACTAGCCATCTTTTCTGAAGAAGCAGGGCCCATAGCTGGTTCAAGCAAAATAGTCTAAGATACCGTTGAAATTTTAACTATAGGAAAATTGATAGAAAAGTGCCCAGTTGTTGCAACTAACCAAATTTAGTAAGTCACAGTTAATTCTACCCTTAAAATACATCTCAAACTCACAGACACCTTTCAACTGCCACCACTAACAATCCAGTTTGAGACATTATCCTCTCACTAATGCAACATAATTCTAAATAAATTCAACTACACCATTCAATACATCGGGCACAGACTAATCAGGGGGATCTTCTTAAAATATTAGCATATTATGCATTCCCTCTACTTGAGTCCCTACCATGATAGGACTAGTATCTTATCAATTCCTTTCAACTTCACCATACTTAGATGTATAGTTCTTTTCTATTTTGGGTCTTTAGCAGATGCTATAACTTTGGTCTGGACTCTGCAATCCTCCTCCTTTCCTCTCCATTTGATTAACTTGAATCTTGTATTTCTTTCTTTTTTTATTTATTAATTTGAGACAGAGTGAGCATGAGCAGGGGAGAGAGGCAGAGGGAGAGGGAGAAGCAGACTCCCTACTGAGCAGGGAGCCTGATGCGGGACTCAACGTGGGGCTGGATCCCAGGACCCTGAGATCATGACCTGAGCAGAAGACAGATGCATAACTGACAGAGCCACCCAGGTGCTCCTTGAACCTTATATTTCAACTTTAATGTTACTGCTTCAGTGATAGCTTCCCTGATGTGACTATCTATAATAGACCCCACTGTTAAATTTTCTCATGATATCCTACTCGTTTCATAGCATTTATCACAGGGTTGAACTCCATATATTTACTTTTGCTGTAATTTTTTTTACTATCCCTCCCCACAACTAGATCATAAACGTCTTTGGGTAATACCACATTTCTGTGCCTCCTTGTACCTCCTCTGCAAAGCAGTGCCTAGCACACTGTAGGTATTCAAATAATATTGACTGAATAAATTGTGAATAAAAAATTATTGAGGGGGGCGCCTGTATGGCTCAGTTGGTTAAGCATCTGCCTTCAGCTCACGTCATGATCTCAGGGTCCTGGGACTGAAACTCTGCAGCAGTCTTCCTGCTCAGTGGGGAGTCTGCTTCTCTCTCCCTCAGCCCCTCCCCCCAACTTGTGCACTCTCTCTCTGTCAAATAAAAAAATAAAATCTTCTTTAAAAAATATTGAGTAAAATGCCATTGTTGGTTGTTCTTTCATTGATCATTGCATATTGCTATGATGCCGTGAATTATGTTTGTTTTTCTAGAATTTTTAACACTTGTTTTCTACAGAATAAATAATTCTATAAGATGACAGCAAAGAAGGAAACCGTGCATGTTAGTTTTTGTAGACAATAAGTAATTCCAAAATTTGAATAATAGTTCACAATTCAGTCCTAACTTAAAGAAAATTTTATGGACTAATTTTAAAAGCTGGCCTCTGTAAGAGTTTGTAATTTCATAAGCAAGCCTCATTTGACTTGCCGGATCTGGTATGCCATGACTTTTTGCATTATCATTAGCTCAAAATGTTTTGCTTTTTTTTCAGTTTTTTTTTTGCCCTGAAGAACAGGACTGTATCTTTTGTCCAAGTTCCCCTCTTTACAAAAACTCTTTAGAAAAATCTGCCACTGAGGATAGTGAATAGCCACTTCAAATTGTTTACCAAGGTCTTAAAGGTACAATATTCATAAGATTCTAATTGATATTTTAGTGCTTAATACAGTTATGGTGATATTGAAGGACTGTTTCTACACCAACAGAAGTACCCAGTCTGTTCAAGATTGCTAAACCTTACAGAACCAACAAATTAAAATAAACAAAAAACTCACCTCTTCCACACTACCTTTTTTATTTTACAGTAATTTAAAAGAAATAGGGTTGTTGTTGTTGTTGTTGTTGTTGTTTTTTGAAGCACTCATCTTTACAAATGTATTTTTCCTTAGGAAATAATACACATAAATTCTATTAAATAGTAAAACATTTTAGATGCACAACTCCTGCATAAAGCTCTATCAGTCTATCCTTGCTGTATTTCCAAGGGAGCTGACATAGTAATTGTGGGGGAAATAAAATTAGAATACCACCTCTTCACACCAGTTAGAGAAAAGCATTCAACATTAAGGCAATTTGCAGTTTGAGAAGTGTGTTACTTAGTGATACTATAATTCGACCACAGAATAAACTGTCAAAAAATATGGTTAGGTGTTTTTAGCTCTTGATGCAATCTAAGCATTAATGGTTCTAGTAATTTGAGGACTGAAAATACCCTTTATAACCACTTGCTTTAGGTAATTATGTACAAGCTGGGTGTAGACAATTTTGTTCTAATAGGCTAAATACAGTGGATTTCATATTTTGGACATTTTGCTGTTAGAAAGCCAGAAAAGAAACATTGAAACCAAGAGAACAGAAGTCCCACAATAGAAAGCATCAATTTTCACACTGGAAGGAATAAAAAACAGGCATGAAGATCACAAGTTGATCTTCAAAATATGATTGATTATGATCCACATTTATTTCTGAAATAATTCATGGCTTTTTAAACCATAAAAGGTAGCTATGAGATCTTAATAAAGTCTGAGGGGTAACCTTTATTCTTGACGAGTATGCAATTCCATAGTTATTCTCACTAACAAAATTGCAGCAAATATTGATATTGAAATATTTTTACTATAGACCATTTTGTGGAGTAGAAGAAAAAAATGAGTATTTATTTAGTTCTACCCTATGGCAGGTGCCCTTTGCACCTTTTATATACATATCCTTATAATAACTTTATGAAGTAGGTAGAGTTATTTCAATTTACAGAAGGGAGGACTGCCTTTTGAAGAGGTAAAGAAACAGGGGTAAACCCTCAGAGCTAGCAAGTGTCAAGGCTATCTGAACTTAAAGTTATCACGGGCCACACGCTGCTTGCTCCGACAGCATTATTCAGCAGAACTGAGACAAAAGGTTGTTCCTAGGCATGAGTAGAAGAGAATGCTTTTTACTGAAGTCTTTTTTTAAATCAATTCAGAGATTAAAATGTGAGCATACAATCTTCACACTACGAACACTGACTATAGCCCAAATCACCCCAAGCACACTCATGGGACACCAGAAGTTCTGGCCCCTCCAGCTTAGGAAAACCAACGTTAGAAGGTTTTTATTCTGCTAAACTATAAAAGTAGTTGGCAAGTCCATGAGACAGGTGGTTTGAAGTGATGTATGAAATGATTTCATTCTATACTGTATATATTATTTTTCTGCTTTGGAGATCATAGAAATACCGTGATTTATGGAGAGAACTGCTGGATCTCTATGGTTTGACTTTGGAACTGGTATAGAGCAAGACAAGAGTGCTCATTCATAAGTAAAACACTTTTGCATATTGACTTTACTTAAGATCAAAAGCAAATAGATATTTAAAAAGTTGACAAACCAATTATCGGGGGGGGGGCGAATATGAATATATCCTATTTCTTAAATATCCTGGAAGAATCAATATTTAAATTCACCTGATGCTGTTAATACTTCATTTGCCAGCACACTGATATAAGCTTATCATTAAAAATAGCAACAATATATTCAAAAACTGCTTGGCTCTGTACTAATTTTAATCCTGACCCTAATTCCTATCCTGAGAGTTTAGCCTGCTTAAGTATACAGCATTTAACATAAGGTCTTACTGGATTTACTTGGAATAAAATGTTTATATTTTGAGTTTCATGTTACTGAAAAAGCAAGAATATTCAGCTTCATGTCATTCCTACTAAATACTACAAACATAATATTGTAATGATATTTCTATATAATGGTGCAGAAGCAGCTGTGTGCATAAAGTTTGCTCTGAAATGTCATTTATTAAGTCCATTTTCCTCTAATAAGAAAAGAAACTATAGAAACAACTAGATGCTGTTATTATCTGTGAGTGCCTAGTGGAGTTAATCCCATATATACAAGCTAGTAGGATCTTACAAATGTCAGTGTGAACAGAGAAGTAAAGCAGAGTATCCAGCTGGAACCAAATATGGGATCCAGACTTGGCTCAGTTTCAGGAGTTGGGGACCCTTCATTTGTTTTAGGACCTGGGAAGAGCGGGACAAGGGATAAATTTTGTAACAAAGTTCAGGGATAAAAATTTGGGGATGCTTCGAAGTACAGCAAGTTGTCATTCAATTTGTCTTTTGGCCCATATGCTTCTGGACTGGCTTGTTTTCTGTTGTTGTTGTTTTTTAAAAAGAGGTTTAAGGAAAAATTAAGAGATGTATTTCATTTAAAGCACTTTTCAAATTACAGACAGAAGCTTTACTCCTTCCATAGCAGAACTGGGAGGGAACTATTATTTCCAACTACTGACAAACAACCAAAGAGCCTGGCGCATCTCAAGATCTCAGAGGTAATGCCTTGCTGAGGAGTTCCAGAAAAGGTCTCCCTTCTTGGTGGCAGAGCAGACCTGTGTCTGTGTCACCCAGTGCTACAAGGCCTCAGGAGAATGGAGGTGCACCGTGAACTAACAGCATTATTTGGTTGAGAGTTCACGCTAGCTGAATTAGATTTGTTACTGAAAATGCAATGAGACAGCCTCTGGGAACTCGCATAAGTATTTGGGAAGAGAGCTACATGGAAGCTGGGATTTTGCGTTAGGAGTTTTATACCGAAATCAAGAAAATACAAGTAAAGTAATTAATGAATACAACTACTGACAAGTCCTTTAGAAACTCAAGTTCTGTACTCTGCAAGGACCATTAAAATTTATTTTCTAGGTAAGCAAAGAATGAATATTAGTGATAAAGTAACTTCTCAAAGACCACACAAATTGTTGGAGCTACATTTTAATTCTAAATTGTTGATCCCCAAATCCAAACTTTTTCTAGGACTCATATGCTTTGTATAAAATTATCTTTATCTTATAAATTATACTTAAAGGAATAAACTTAAAATTTCAAGTGATACACACACACACACACACACACATTTTAAAGCTCAATTAAAGAAGCAATACAGTGAGTAGATGGTGAGAGCAAATATATACAGAAGCCAAAAAATGTAATTGTCCTTATTCTATGTAAGTGAGTATTTTTGGTTTTGCCTTTAATTTTCAGAAACAGTAAAGTTAAAATGATGAACAGTGGTGACAACAAATTCAGTTTAAATAATGTTGAACATTCTACTATCAAAAATGCATAGAAATACTTTGAACAAAATATTTTCATAAAATGAGATCAGAAAACAGCATCATTCCTCAATTAATATATTATCCTAGATGTAATTTTAAATAAGTAAAACAATGAAATTAGTAATAGAAATAGATATTTTCTACATTCTAAATTTTATGAATTCATGTTGGCCAATGTTTGGGAGAAATCTTATCTGTAAATTATTGATCACTTTCTAATTGAATCATCTTTTCCAATGGCCCATACTTATGCTTTTGAGGGAATGACATTTATACGGGAAAATGTCAATTAATTTCATATAGTACTATTTTAATAGGGATGTTAAATTATAAAATCAAAGGTAAACACTTGTAAAAGATACTTGAATGATTTAGGAACCATTTCTTCTAATTCTGTTTATACCCTAAATTCATTTATAAATTCATTGCCATGATTTATTCTGGATTTATTAAACAGCAAGATTTTTGCAACAAAATTCCTAGAATAAAACTGATATTTTTATCTCTGAAACTTCTTAAACAATTATGAAGATTAGGATTGTATTTATAGAATACTCTGTGGCTGAATAAACATTTCTCTTTTGTGCTTGGGCTTCTACTTATACCCAAAAAGGACACACTTGTGTATTTGTTGATAACAATACCTGATAAATACAACAATTTCAACTTATGTCATATTTTTCATTAGATCATGTACTCTTATATTAGCACAGCTAATCCTAGTAATAACCTTATGAAGTAGATTCTATTATTACTCCTAATTTAGAGTGAGAAAATTTATTTAAAAATCTGTGTGTGGTAGATAGCTCAAGAAGAGAACATGGGCAACCTGGCTTAACAATCTCTGTTCTTGTCTATTACACAGCACTGCCCTTTATGCTTTGAAACAATAAATCAAGTAAACAACTCTTAATTTTTAACACATTCCTTATTCCCATGGTATTAGGCCCAGATGACCTAGAATCTTCATTTTAATATACATTTAATACACATTCATCTCAAGTCTCTAGTTTAGAATTTTTATATATTAATTTATGATTATATTTATAGTAAACATGAGTATATGTGATTTTGGATTGTATAAAATACGGAAAGTGATAAGTGGTAAGACAAGAAGGTAAGTAACAGCAATGTTGAGTTAATAATGGACAATGTATTCTGTGAACTTTTTTCTATTTTGTTTATCACTGCATCCACAGTGCCTAGAACAATGTTTATCATATAGTGAGTATTCAATAAATATTTGCTAAATAAGCAGATACTGCAAAAATAATTTAGGTTTTCTGGATTATGGCTGTGACTGACAGAGCAGAATGATGGGATAATCAAAAGACAGGCAGATTTAAAAACATAATGCATCTCGTAAGACATGGTAGGAAATACAGAATTTTTCTGGAAGATGAAGGGAAATTACTGACCGGGGTGGGGGGGGGAATAGAAGGGGAGGAGACCTACTTAGGATTTTGCTCCAGAAAGGACACATATGTTCCTCAAGCTACCTATGGGACATGTGGCTGGGGTGTCCAGGTGGCAGCTAAATACGGACTGAAGTCATCAAAACTCTGAGTGTCCACCACATCCACAGCATCCCTCTGAATAAAAGGAATGGTAGTTTGCTGCCATGTTTTATATTACTCAACCACAATTTAATGGTTCAGAGATCTCTACCTTAGCCAAAGTCCGTACTCCCTAAGTCTCTGACATTACCTGGTACAATAACTCTTTTTGGTAGAAATACATTGTTATTGAATCATAACTGAAAAGATTAAATTTACTCTCTTAGGGGTTTTGAATACTAGAGGAATGGAGAATTGAATATGGAAGCAACCAGACACAGAGGGAAGGTTGTAAGAAGAACCTGAGACAATTAGAGTCATGAAAAGGCAGAAACTATGAGGTGGAGAGTAGAATACAGACAACTTGTAAGCAATGTTAATAGAATCAGATAGGGAGAAATGACAGTCATCTGGCACAAATTTTTCTATGTCATTTAGATATACAGTTTGAGAATTCCCAATGTCTCCTTTCCTAGTTCAAGCTTCACATCACTCCAAGAGATTAAAAGAAAAGTTACTCTAATATCCATTTCTAAATACAAATGGAAGAAACAAACAAACAGAAAGAACTATCAATACTGAGATCATTTGTTGAAATGGCTTAATTTTGAAAAATATCCCAGTAATGATTGCAATGTTTGGAAACAGGAAATGAAATAGAGAAGTGGGCCATAGGTGAAAATGGCAATTGCTGTAAATTATTAGAAAAAAATAGGTGACAGGTCCAGTTGTTTTTGTTTGACAATATTTACTACTTTAATTCCCATAGATTATACAACCATATCTCACTCAATAAGTGAGGTAGTACCTAATAGACATGAAAGCACCATGGTTAAAGGTCAAGGATAATTCATATATAACTAGAAAAAAAATTCTGGAATTCCATGTTCCAGGCTGATTTTTAATTGGAAAACACTGCTTCTGAAAAAGAGAATGAAAAATAAACAAAGAGGAGGTCAGACAAAATAATGTGTCTCCTGGATTGTTTTTCCTTATATTCAAAAGGCTTGTGCAAAACTTCAAACTAAATTAACATGCACAGCCCCTCTCTTTTTACTAATTCAGTGTATGGTGCTTTTACAAACCCACATGTTCTGTTTGAAGCCCACATGCGCAGAGATCTCTGTTATATGGCTTTGATTTCTTTCTTTCTTTTTTTTTTTAAGATTTTATTTATTTATTTGACAGAGAGAGACAGCCAGCAAGAGAGCAAACACAAGCAGGGGGAGTGGGAGAGGAAGAAGCAGGCTCCCAGCGTAGCAGGGAGCCCCATGTGGGGCTCGATCCCAGGACTCGGGACCATGTCCTGAGCCGAAGGCAGACGCTTAAGGACTGAGCCACCCAGGCGCCCCTATTGCTTTGATTTCTAACGCTTGAGACAGCAAAGCTTCCACGGTGTCAGTTACATTCATTAGTAAGGTAACAACGACATTACAAATACAATGGAAGTATTAAAAGGAAGGAAGACACTTTCTACAAATTTATCTGGCAGAAGAAATTAATGTATGCTTCAAATACGAGTGTCACATTTTTCTAAACCTGGAGGGAAATGAATGATGGCTATCAAATTATGAAAACTAGGTACTTTATTAAGCCAATTTATACCACCTCATAAACAAATTAGAAGATTAGTAGAATAGAATCTTATTTCAGAATTTGATGGGAACCAATTGAGATACTACCATAATACATATTAGTTCACAACATATATGAGCTTTTCTGCCATCTGAGTTACCCTTTTAATATACATTTTTGCAATTATCTTCATTATCTAAATTTATCAGATACTGATTTAAGTTTATTTGTTACTTGGCTATAATACATAACTTTATTTTCTTGAGGGTTCAAGCTTGTATTGAACTATATGCCACTAGAGCATAGATCTCAAACCTGACAAGTTTTAAAAAATGTTGAAGTTAAAATAATTGGTGCTACACTGAAGTCAGGTGCCCCTATTTCATTGTTTCTCAGTCTCAGAAGGTTATTTGAAAGTATACTCAGTGGTGAGAACTCTACATTGTCCCCTGATACATTAAGTATTGTGATGAAAATAACATTATTGTAAAATGTAAACAACATTTCTATTATATAAAAATATGGAGAAGAAAACAGGAGCATTAAGTTTCTCCATTACCTACATTATCTACTGAAAACAACAGAGCATCATAAAATGGTCAAAAAACTTTATGTGGATGCAAGCCATGGGCCCAATCTCAGCCACAAATCTTTAAGAGTGAAAGCGATGAATTATCTCAGGCTTCAGTTTTATGATCAATAAAATTAATAAGTTGGCCTACAGGATATGTAATATCACTGGTTTACCATGTTAAAATTTGGGCATTATAGATAATCATTATACTTTATGTATCTATATAAACGCTCCTTATTGTAAACCTTGCTTACTGAACAAAATGTAAGTGGTCGTGAAGGATTTTAAAATTAATTTTAATGATTTTACTGCTTTTAAATATGAATTATTATGATTTTATTGCTAAGAGTCATAAAAAGATTCAAAAAGAGATTCAAAAAAATTTTTTTTTAATTTTCTTCTTTGCTCTAAAAAACAAAATACCATCTTTTTGCTGTTAGGTCACAATGAATAGCCTATAATCAATCAATCCCAAAAAGAATAACACTTTCTTGGGAGGTAACATTAAATAATGTGATCACAGAGTGCAATGTTGTTATTAATGCACATAATAAAAATGAAATCAATTTTAAAAATGAGATGCTATTCGTTAAAACTGACCATAACCGATAACAATTCCTTTGTATGAATCTTTAAAGCTTTTTAGTAGAGAAGATATCACTCGTCTTATTAAATGGCTTCATATTTAACAGACATTAAGACCTAAAGCTGTTTTTCTTCCACGCTACTTTTATTTAAAAATGAAGTGCCTTCCACTAAGAGAGCTTTAGCAAGAAAAGTATAAAATGTTTTAAAAAGAATATTGGAAAGAAAGAAAATGACAAATATAAGTGTCACCAAGCACACTGCAATTTCAGTCTTCAAGTTGTAAAGATGAATGAGACATCAGGGGCAAACAGCTTTGTTAGCACAGCCTTGACATAAGTTATGGAAGGCGAGCGCATCTTGGTACTGCAAGTTACAATGACTCGCTCTCTTGTGATGATAAAGCATTTTTATATATGCATCGTTTTATGTTTTGCCCATCTTCCTAATTATAAAAGCCTATCATTTCATTTAAAAAATGAAAGTGACTTTTTGTAATATAAGAAGTACACAAAATTAAAGGGTAGATACAGTGTAACTACTGTAATTTCTTCAGGTGCTAAACATTGTGGTGAATTTTTAAATGGAATTTATTAGGGTTTTTGCTATGCTGTTTTTATGCTAATAAGGCTGCACAAAAGCAAACACTGTGATGATTTTGGCTTGTTAGAAAATGCCATTACATTTTTTTTCTATTTGTTGTCTTTATATTTGTGACTATCACATGAGATAGATTTGATATTGTGCAAAAAACTTTATATAGAGTTTTCAAATGGAACAGAGCAACTGAAAATTATTCTAGGATTTTGTGAATATTGTGATAGACTTGCCTTTAGAGACATACATATATATGTAAAATCTCTGATAATATTTTCAGACTTCCTTGCATTTAAAAATTTAATTATCCAATCTCCTTGGATGTGTACAATTGATTCCCATGAAAAGCTCTTGCTGCATAAAGAGATTTCCAAGCTGAAAACAGACAGTGTGTGGCTTAATGTTTGCCAAGTGTTGCCATCTTAAAATCTTGACTGTTGAAACAATAACATTTTGGCTGCTTTTATAACACTCATTTAATGTTTACAGTTTAGTAAATGTGCATTTTTATAAACAGAGGGCTTACCTAATTAAACTGGACCAGTGTAAGAACTAGGTCAATGTATTGTGAACAAAATAATCCCAATATGGTTGGGTTACAGAACAGCTCAATTTTGCTCATTGAGTTCTATCGATTTTTGGCAGAGAGGAAAGAAAGAAAGAACAGATGGTAGAAGAAAGAAATTGAGCTGCTGGGTGATGGAATACACTATCACACTGAATTATAAAGAATGGTGCTCCAGTCTCCTGAATAGTTATTTCAATTAGGGTACAAAATCAACACATACCACCTATTCTGAAACAATACAAATTTTTCAACAAAAATGAGCATAGAGTTCAGTTTCAAGTTGTGACCATCAGTGTGAAAATGTGACATCACACGAAGGGAAAAGGTTGCTTTCTGCTGTTAGTTTAATGAAACATGAATTGTATTTCCTTGTTTGGGTTGGAGAATGGAAGATTTGCACTTACTCACTGATTTATACTACCTTAAAGTAAGTCAAGCTTTTTTATGTATGTAAATTGGATGTAAATATGTAAATTAACACCTTTGCCCTGACAAAGACTAGAGAGTGTTCTACATTCAAATAGACAAAGTCACTAGAAAAATTCATTCTTTTCAAAATAGTAACAGAAAATTATCAATTTAACATAATAGGGCCAATTAATTTCATACTGATTTTGGCATTCCTTTCCATTGTTTTTTTATTGCTTTATCATGTAAGTCTAGATAAATAACATCTTGACCAGCTAAGTAGTAGTTACCTGTAAAAAAATAAAATGGAACAAAAAATAAACAAAACTATTAATGAAGAAAAGAGAATTCTTACACTTTAAATGAACAATTTATATAAGAAAAAAGTATCTCATTAAGAGAGAACCAAATGATTTTAATGCTAAATACTTTAATACATATATATATATATATTTACTAAATATTATATTTTATTCTGCTTACATGGGAGCATAATTATTTTGAGTTTTCTCCATTTGCTGTACCAAGAGGATAACAATATAAGCTATATTAAGTTGCTTCAAACAGTCAAAAAGAGAAAGGCAGCTGTTAACTTTAAAGTTCAGTTGTAGAGGAAGAAAGCTAAATGATCAAAAGCAAGATTTCACTATACTTTCTCAAATCTCAAATACACTCTTTTTTAAGTTTTGCAGGAGAATTTGTATATATTTTGTGAGTCAACGAACCAATACATTCATTTTGTACATCCCCACACTGTCAGTCATTGGGATCGAATTGACTACTGACCCCTAAAAGGCAAAAAATAAATAGCTTGGTCATTTCCAAGTCTCACTGAGTTCACTGATCAGAAATCTTTTGCTGTCAAGGGTCGTATAGTAAATGTCTTTGGCACTGCTGACCAAGAGGCAACATTGAGGATTTTGTGTGGGTACTTCTAGAACAAGAGAGAACAACACATTTCCACAATATTTTTGATTGACAAAACTCAAAACTTCATTTTTATAGATCGAAGTTTGAACTTCATATAATTTTACATTACAACCATTATTCTTGTTTTGACTTTGTTTCCAATGTTTTAAATATACAAACTCTTCCTAGCTTGCAAGCTATACAAAAACAGGCAGCAGGCTGTTTATCTCACAGGCTGTAATTTCCTGACCCCTGATTGAATCTCTTTTATTTTTGTTTTGGAAAGTTTCTAAGTTATAGAAAGAAACGTGAGTTTATTTACCTGAGAAAGTATAAGTCTCTTAAGCTGAGATACACATTCCTGATATATGTACCTGGAAGACTTTGGGAAAAATATCGATTTAATGACTAAATTCTGAGTTCTTTTGTGTCCCTATCACAAAGTAAAGGATAAGCTTTTGTTTCTTCCAACACTTTTATGGCTATAGTTCAAAGGCAAAGTATAGTGACAAGCAATTATTCTTTGAAGCAAAAGTATGGTTATTATTTAACATCTTAGTTATTACCCACATCCTCAGTTTCTCTCTGTTTAAGATATTTAGGCTATTTTTGTCATATCTTGTTTTCAGGTTTCATTACTAATTACAACAACAACAACAACAACAACAAACAGTAAGAGCCTTCCACTGAACCATCTAAATTATTTTTAAAAATACTCATAAAAATGCTATTTATTTATTAGGAAGATGGGTTCAAATACATCTAATCTAATGGAGAGACCCGGCATGACAAGTTCTCTACTAAGCTGCATAGATGACGGTGCCATACACCGAGTGGCAGTGGACAAAAGAAGGAATCTGAGAGGAGGACCTGATGAACTCAAGCTGACTGGAAGTCAAGTTACATATGAACTGAAGTTGGTACACCCAATGGGAGAGACCCAGTCTGCAAAGAAATATATGTATGTAAAATTCACAAGCAGGAATGTGAAATGTTAATCAAATCCTAAGGTCCAGAAATATGAGATAATGCATAATTGGTTCCTTTACTAATTATTTAGAAGTTTGTGACAGTCAAGGCAAGTACAATTAAGTATTCCAATTGTTCATCTGGGCACCTTTCAAAACATTTTTTAAGTGAAAGAGCTGAATTAAAAGCTAAAAATATAACCTGTGACGTTCATAGTTGCCAAACTGTCCTTATCCCTGAACAGAAGAACTCATCACTTATTGTAAAATTAGAGCGGCCACATTATCTAAACACAGTTTTTCTCTTTCTTCTTGAAAGATTGATGAGCCTCTTAACATTTCATAAAGACTGTGCATTTCATTTATGCCGTGAAGTAATGCCTCCAATAAAGCATCTGCAATAGAATGTGACAATCGACCCTAGTCTCTGATTTCATTCATTTGTCAAAAAGTTTGCCAGAACTTATGAACCTTTATGTGAACCAGGTCCAATTTGCCAGTGAGACTAGGGTAGTGTTTGGATGTTAGGAAGGGATTTATGGTTTAGAGAGTAAATCCTGTGGAACACAGAGGTTTTGCATTATTTCAGCCTCAACCAGCCATATTACAGAAGTTTCACTTGAGTGTTGCATAAAATTTTCTAAATGTCTATAATAATGGTTTGTATGCTCAAACATCTTCAGCATCGACAAAACAGACTAAAACAGTTTGCTTTTGTAAAAATTACTTTTTATATATTGCTTTTTTATTCCAGTAAACTTCATTACGTAATTACATAATGCCATATGATTAGCCATGCATTGCTGGAAAACTACACATACTGATTCACTTCAAAAACCAGTGAAAGATTTTATGGAAAACCATGACATTTTCTAAGTAAGGATATAAAATAAATAAAGATCTAAAATTAGAATTAATCTTGTAGGCCTAATTGTTCATTTTTTTATGTGGCCCATATGCTTAGAGAAAAAAAAAAATTTCCCGAAGATTTTAGTTAGTAGTATGAGTCTTAAGTTAGGAATAGATAAACAATCTCTGTTTTAATTCTTGGAAATGCTACAGTCTCTGATGTTTAGCATCTCAAACCCCATAGCAATAATTACATCAAGAATTTTAGAACTCTGTGATCTGTAATTAATTTTTAAAGCCATTTTCCCCTGTAATGAGTATATACAATTGCACAGTTGCAGCCTTTAGACAGTGATTTCTTCTAATCACTTAGAATCAGATCTTTCTCAATGGAGAGCAGTGATTAAAAGTGACGACTTCACTTATGTGAGGTATCTAGAATAGACAAATTCATAGAATCAGAGAGTGGGATGGTGGTTACCAAGAGTTGGGGGTGGGGTGGGGTTTGGGAGGTTAGTAATCATCAAGCATAATGTTTCGGTTAAGCAAGATGAATAAACTGTAGACATCTAGTGTACAACATTGCATCTATAGTCAACAGTAATGTACGTTTAAAAGTTTATTAAGAGGATAGATTTCATGTTTAATGTTCTTACGACAATTAAAAAAAATAATTCTAAAACTTCTTCTTCCTTACAACTTCTCTGACTTGTTCTACTTTGGGCTTTGGTTTCTTCATCCATAAAAGGATGGGAACTGTCTACTGCCTAGAATGGTTGTAATAATTACATGAGACAGTTTATAGAAAAATCTTAGCACTATTTCTGGCTAATAATAAATATTCATTACACGTGATTGTTGATTTTTTTTAAATCATCTCCATCATTTACTGTAATAGAAACACAGAGGTTTTTAAATGTAACTTTAAAAGCAATTGTTTTATTGCTAACCTTATTCAAACATCGGTATTCATCAACATTGGGGAATATCAATCATCCTCAGTAAAAAGGAATAGGAAGCCAGCACCTAACTGTTCTACCTCTGTCAGATGGTTATCCCTAGTATCTGCTTTCCCTTGTTTTTGAATCATGAGGGTTCACCACTGAGAGGTGCAAGGGCAAGTTTAGTCATCAGCATTCGGTTTATTTGGGACCCTGAGTCTAGGCTTGAAAACTGGAATTTTCTTGAGAACAAATTCTATTCCCTTCTTTTGGACTCATCGGGATGACTTAAGGGCAGAACATGAAATAAACAGATAAATGGTTTTGGTTCTTAAAATGATAGCCAGCAAATGCTTTGCTTGGAAACCCAGAACAGTCTTTTTAGTTTTTCCCTCTATATTATTATATCTATTATTTTGAATAAAGCAATCAGATAAACATTTTATCAGGTGGATGCATGTACTGTTGAAAGCTTGATATATGAATCTTACATGTCTGGAAGTAGGCAAAGGAACAGGCTCCATGTGAACCTTGCCTGCCCCACTAAAGAATGCTCTGAAGTTTTATAGCAGTTTTTATTTATGGTCACAGTGATTCACCAACACTAACAAGCATTAAATTTTCACAGCACTCCTATCACTTGATTTGGCATGGGAAATGGTAAATCTGTGACAGCCTAAATATGGAATTCTGATTAAAACTCTCAATATTTTTTCCTAAGAATAATTCTTTCTACTTAGTTGCTCCCTTTTTACTATATGCAATATCTTATTTCCTTGAATTTATAAATTATTTAGGATGCAGTGCTTTAATTTCAGTAGATACAAATCTTGGTACAAAGTGCAGATTAAGAGGTTATTCTGTGGTATGTTATAAATTGCTGAAGCAATTTAAATAAAGGTCCCAATTAGTGTGACTGGTAAGAAATTTGAAAAAAGGAGCAGCCAAGACAAAAAATTATTATCCAGACTGGAATAGAGATCAGAGGGGTGTAAATATGTTTTCTATTGGGATTTCTACCACAAATGGTTCTCTCTTCCTGCATTTAATGGAAAACATGCCATGAGTTTGATGTATACCTATCAAAAAGAAAAAAAAAAACCCATATCTATTATCTTCTAAGATGTATGAGAGTATTTATTTATGAAAGATGGCAGGGCAAACCACTAGGGTGTCAGATTCATGCCCATAAGAGTCTGGACAGTGGCTTAAAAATGAATACATTTCACCAAGGACAATAGAAAAATCAGTATTTGTAAACCAACTGAGCGATCTTCCTATGCTTAGCATCTAAGACTCAAGAGTAGTGTTTCAGAATGTTTGCGTATTTAAGTGTTTCATAGAATTTTCAAATCTGACAGAGCAATCAATTCCTAGTATTCCACATTCGCTCACATTTCCTATCTCCTCTGACAATGTTAGTTTGTGAACCGAAAGCAATGACTGATTAACTTTAGTTAATAATTCAGAAAATTCAGTCTGAAGCCATCTTTCCTAGTAGAATGCATTAATTTTAGAGGATGCAATGCTCAATTTCAGCAGTGAAGAAAACTGGCTCTGGAAATTAAAAAAAAAAAAAAGGCACCATCTAAGCCTTCTTTCATTGTTGTGTAATAATATCTAGCCTTGAGCCATAAAATGGGACACTTCAGTGGTGCTATCAAATTTCTTGAAAAAATTTTTGGAATGGACTCTTATGATTAGGTATACCCAGGAAGAAAGTTAGGAAAATGTTACTTCAAAAAGTTAAAAGGACATGATGAAGCAAGTTCATTCAAATAAAGCTTATTCTTCTGTATGAGTCATTCAAGTGAAAATAGTTAAAAGAATAGAGCTATAATCCAATGGAATGCCTTTAGAATTGTGATATCAGATGAGAGAAATAGAGGGATAAAACACAGAGACTTTACTGTATGTGGCCGTTATGCTTCATAAAGCATGTTTTGATCCATGACGTATCAAAAGGCACATTATAATAAACTACCTACGTTTAGGCTCCCTGTGTTTGGATACCCTTGATAGACCATGTATTTTATTCTTCTAAATGTTTATGATATCATATCTTAGTCTCTTACCTATAGCATCTGTCCATAATTGTCACATAAGGTAAAAATTTCTTTCTGTTTTTGTCCTGAGCTAAAAGGAACTACATATTGCTAGGTACAATTTCAACAACAAATGAAATATAATGAGATTATGGGAGCATGTAATCATTTGGTAATAATAATTTTTATGCATTCCATTGTATGGTATCTATTATGTTCACTTTTCATAAAGTATATTCAGAAAACATCCCATTTAGTTACTATTGTTAAATAACAACTCAATATCATTTATAAATTTAAATAATTTTGTAAGTTAGAGTTTTCCGTCTCAAATGAATGATAGATATACGAACAACTAAAGTGTGAACCAGTATATTTTTAAGTAAAGTTTCCTCTTGCCCAATCCTGCCTCAGCATTTATTTCCTCTTTTAGATTCCACTCTTCTGATTTGATTCACTCCTATCCCCTTAAGTTAATCTTGATAAACATCTGGGTAGATCACAGTGACAACTCTATTGTTAGTTATAACTACTGGAATATCAGTCACTTTGCTCTTTCAACTCTCTCTTGTTTTATATATCTTGGCCCAGTCACTGATTATCAATCTTCTCAGAAGAGAGGGAGAATAATAGAAAGTCAGACACAATAATTAGTATATCTACATCGTCAAGTGGAGCCACATTGACTGAAAAGATTTATTCAACCCCATGGTTAACACAACAGAGAGAAAAGGCAGTCAAACAAACTGTCTTTTTCCCTCAAAATATAGCTTATGTATTTACTTAATTGCTCCCACCATTATCTCAACTCTTGACTTATCTCTCTTGTACCCTTCCTTCTATCCTCAGCTCTTATCTCACTCCTTCAGGAAGAATACCTCTTTTGCTTTTCTATTACACCTATTATCTATTCTGAACTTTCACCACTTGACCTGATATCTCATACTGTGAGCCATCCTTACATTTTCTGTTAATGTCTAATACTTACTAGACACTCACCATGCCAACCACTTTGCTTAGTGTTCCATGTGTATCACCCACGATTGATTGATTGATTGATATTTGAGAAAGAGAGAGAGAGCTCATGAGTGGGGGGTTGGAGCAGGTGGGGAGATGGGGGCGAGGAGGAAAGAATCTCAAGCAGACTCTGAGCTGAGTGCAGGCCACCTGACACAGGGTTCCACCTCAGGACCCTGAGATCATGACCTGAGCCAAAACCGAGAGTCCCATGCTTAACAGACTGAACCACCCAGGCTCCCCTCCCCCACGATACATTTTTAAAAAGGTACCTTCCAAGCCTCATGTAATCTACACAACCATCTAAAAGGGTAGATCTTTTAGTATCCCCATCTTATAAATAATCACTGAGTTTTAGTGAGGCATATTGTCCAAGATCACACATGCAATGTGTCAGAGTTGAGTTCAAATCTGATTACTAAAACCATACTCTTAACTACAATGTTCTACCAATTCCAACTAGAGTGTGGTTCTGGGCTCAGTGCCATGCACCTAGAATGCACTCGAATACATCAGTTAAAATTAATGATGATGACAATTTTTATGAGTTATTTAATCATTTTCATTGGAAACTGAAGGATAAAAGATAGAATAGACAGTTATCAAACACCTCTTTTGTGGCATGCATTGTATGCTTACAGAAGTCAAGTTAATTGCTCATGGTTATCAATTAGTACCTGAACTTATCTCAAATGATTTTCTTAAATATATCTGGGAAAACTAAAATGGTTAAATATTTCATGAAATGTTCTTGACACTTTCTCTCCTTTTGTTGTTGATTTATTTCCATTACCTAGAATGTTCTCCATTCTTCCTCTCTCTTCCATGCATGCCAAAAGGCTCTCTGATGCCCATCTCAAGTGTTTCTTCTCACAAAAAGAATTTCCTGATCCCTTGCTTCTCTGTGATATTTTGCTTTTCTGAATTCTCACCGTTCTTTGTTGGGATACATTACTCTTCACACATTTGCTCCACAATGTGTGTTTTGACATACTTGCTTACCTTCTCCACTAAATATGAGCTCCTTGGGGGCAGAATGAATGCCATCTTTATCTGTACATATCCCATAAAGACAGTGTACTTCACTGGGTATTATATTAGTAGATATTATAGTAATGATCAAATATTATAGACAGTTATCGATCACTGACATTTTTAGATTTTCTGAATTGGCTTTCATGGCCTCACTATGTGCCATCCTTCCCATATAAGATTAAATTAATTTCACTGTTTCATAAATAAGTTGTACACATCAATGTCCCATGTGTCCAGGCTGTGTTTCAACCAGAAAGGCCTTCCCTGCTCTTCCTTGCAAAATTTTCCATACTCTTTTAATCCAGTTTAATTCTTCCTCCCTGTAAAACATACTTTCCTCATTCTCAATAGCATACCATAGCATGATTAACAAACCACTGTCACCTCTAAACATCATAGCATTTGTTTTATATATAAATGATGGATGAAACTGCCTTATCATTGGGTACTACAATTTGTCAAACACTGTGTTGTGATGTTTTTAAGAAAAGGGAGTAATCTTATATGCTTTTCTATTCCTAGTAATTATTACAGTGGTCAGTGTATAGTTATACTTATTAACTTTTTGTTCATTTGAAATGAATTTAAAAGTTTTTAAAGAACATCCCCTGATGAGAAAGAGATAATATTTAAAGAAGCAAGAGCACAATAATATGGAAATGTACACCAGGACAAATCAGAGTTACACTGAGCCCAAACCGCAACAACAACAACAACAACACCATACACACACACACACACACACCAAGTGGAAAGATCTGTCTCTCTTCCAACACTCTTCACATCCAGCACTAAGTCAGGGATTCTCTGCTTAGTTCCTCCATTCCCAGTAATTCTCTCTCTCCTTACAATCTTCTGTTGCTATATGCAATTAACTCTAAATGGCAACTAGCATTTGCAGAGCATGCTGGAGAACGAATTTTATTTGTGAAAACTTTATATTAAAAAAAAATTAGCCCAATGGTATGCTAAACCCTAATTAGTCTGGATTGATAAGGGAGGGTAAGATAGTTCTGCACAGGAACAGTTCTTTATCTCTGTCCTAGTTTTTCATAGGCCCTGGCCCAGGACATGCCTATTGAATGAAGGGTGGCATGATGAGTCAAGGTGTGGAGACTTTCTCTGTTCTAAACATTGCTTAATTGTATTTAGATACTTAGTGTAATGATTTGTTTCTTGGTTTCCTCAGGTAAATATCTTAGAATGAGTGGACTTTTGTTTGTTTTATTTTTTGTTTGTTTTATTATGAGCAAATTGGGAATAAAAAAGGCCTGATTTCAGTGTAACAAAATATGACCTTGTACTTTTTTTTTCATTGCAAAGATAATAAGAAAATGCTTCAATATTGATCTTTGTTTTATTTCATTTTGCCTTATTTTCTTTCCTACCACCAATTTGTGTGTGTGTGCATGTGTGTGTTTGTGTGTGTGTGTGTGTGTGTGTGTGTGTCTAGCAACACTACTTTGAATCTGTGTTATTTTCATATGTGGCTTTATGTATAGCAAATGATAGAAATATTTTAAAAGAGGCATAGCATCATCATATTGAGACTAGGAGTTTTATTATTTTGAATTTAAAGAAACGTAAATATTTATTTTTATCATATCTATTTCTTTGTCAAGGAGATTTGATTCAGTTTCATATGTTCGAAATTTATGAAATGTTATGAAGCATATGTACACATATATACATACACACATATGTATATAAGTAACAATAATACATTCTAGGCAAAAAACACATTGATATCATGCTCATCGAAAAGAGGGAAGGCATTTATTTTCATAAAGAATAACTGGCCAACTGTAATCTACACATGGTAACAACAGTTAAGAAAATGGAAAGTTCTGAAAGTTGCTGAGGGTTGATCTTAAAAGTTCTCCTCACAAGAAAAAAAAAAAAATTCTGTACCTATGTATGGTGACAGATGTTAACTAGACTTATTCTGGTGATCATTTTGCAATATACACAAATACTGGATCATTATATCATACACCTGAAACCAGTTAATGTTGTATGTCAATTATATAAGTAAAAAATAAATATATAAAATGCAACTCTAGGCAAAAGTTTCTCAGAGACAGACTGACATAATTATGTCTTACTACAGCTACTTACATAGTAACAATTACTTAAGGTAAAAAATATTTGCCTTTGAATATCCTGTCCTAGAAATAATATAACAGCACAAAGTAGCACTGTATTTCACATTTATTATACCTTACTAAGAGAACACTTAGAATTCATCACTGATTATTTTTACATTTAAGTTACTATTAAAAGGCAAGTTGCTCTTTGTGATGTGGTTATAATTTATAACCACAGACAGTCTAAGTTTTTAAGTTAAGACTATACCTCACCTTCACATATCATTTACATATACTGATTGCTTCCACATGTCTGGCATAAGGTAAAATAGTTTATGAGCATTGTAATATGGCGAAAGCCACAATGAAATAAAATTCATCTTTGTCTAGAGTACCACAGAAATTTATTCATGCTGGTGCATAAAGTGTTTTCTGAAGGAATTCTGCCTTCCAGAAAAATCCTTTAAAAGCCGAATGTGGTTAGTGTCACCTCCCTTCTTAAGGACGTCTAGCTTTCCTAGTCTGGCTTCCAAGTGTCTTCTGTTAGACAAAAGCCCCTTTAAGTTACTCTTGACATGTTCTTCATTCTATTTACTGGCTTCAGACAGCAAGTTTATTTTTTGATGACTGAATATCCCCTTTCCTGCAAATGGGTTATTTGCAATCACAGGTGGTTATAGAATTGGTCCAAAAGCCCCAGACTTTATATCTACAGTGTTTCATTCAGACTCAGGGACATATTATGTAGAAATATTGTGTTAATTCCTATGTGAATTCAATACTCTTTAAGTTGTCATGAAGGATGTTGTGTCTTCATGGACTAAGTCATAACAAAATAATATTCAAGGCAACCATTACACCATTTAAGAGGATATGCTGTAAGTACAGGAGCAAATAAAACCAGTCATTTCCTGCTTATTTTTACTGAATATTAAATGACTGACTTAGGTTCATGTTGCAAACATGAATTGGAACTTTTAGTCTCTGAGATACAGGCAACCCTTTCCTTAAGAAACAGGTGCTTCCTTGCTCAGCCTGCCTTAGTAAGTATTTATAGCCAGAGACCTGCCTTCAGCCTCACCACTAGCTTTACGCATACACTAAGACAGATTCCATTGAAGTTACACTTGAAGCTTGGTCAAGCAATAGCTCAACATCAAGACTTCTAGCTTCACCCATGCAGGACCGAAAGGCCTAATGTTAGACTCAATTGTTTTTTCATCAGTTATTTACTTTCAATGCCAGCCTTTGACAAAGCCTCCTCAAATGTTCCCTGACCAGCTGAAATTGACAAACTTCATGTTTTTTAACAGTCAGACTATTATTTTACAAGTCTTTGAAATAAGTGCACTACGAATACAACAATTCTGATTTTCCTTATATTATTATTATCAATCGAACTCACAAAATAAGTAGCAGTTAGAGAATATGTGCATGCATACCCACATGAAAGAGCAAAACATGGTGATCCAGAACCTTGTACATACCAAGCCGTGATTGGGCATCTTACAATGTATTGTTATTATCCCCATACCAGCTACCAGCTACCATAAAGTAGCTATTCTCCCACTTTAGGGAAGAGCAACCCGAGGCTAATAAAGTTAATAACATGCCCATATCCTAACACCTAAAAAAAATGCCAGAGTTAAGTCAATGCTTTCTTCACTATGCTAAGATTCCTCTAGCCCTTGTGAAATCTTTGTTCTCATAGCTAAATTAGAAAAAGCCACTAATTTTCAATAGGCCAACAAACAAGGGCTTGCACACTGTAAACACAGCATGACTTCCTATTCAATAACACTAAATAAAGATAATATATATCATCGAATATATTTATTTTGCACATTCCAAGAATGGAATGTTGGAATTCACTTTGCACTTTCCAAGAATGTGAAATTTTATTCTCTTGGAAACATGAAAAGACAGTAAATCTGGCTGTTCAGGTGGGGCATACAGGAGACATTTGGCTATTATCTCTATGCTTAGTTTCTCTAAGAAAAGTCAATTGTTTAAAAAAGATGGTATAATATGTACAATGGAGAATCCATTTGGGAGAATGAGGTCCATGGTTCGTGTTACATGTGGTACGCCTCAGTCTTAGAGACCGAGATCTGTACTGCGCGGTATCACTAATTTCACTTCCTTATATGGCATCTGCCTAAAATAGTCAAAACAGATTCTTTCAAAATGAATGTGCTAATATTTATAAAGCTGTGGACAGAAGTACTGTCAGAGGGTAGACAGTTTTCTCTCATTTGACAGCTAAAGAGCAATGCCGATGAGACAAATATTAATCTTATTTCTGATGAAACAACACTGAACAAAACAGACACTGACTCTACTCTGCCTTGCTAAGTGATTTCAGGCATGCAAGGAAAACTTTTTTCTAGTCACTTGGTCCCACTTTGCTAGAAATGTCTCTCAAGAAGCTGTCTGGATTAGGAGGTTGAATGATAGAGAGAGGATGTGTGCTCTGTTAGAATGTGCCAAGGGAACCTTAATTCTGTTCTGAATAGGCACCTCGGGAAGCAAAAGAAGGCTGAGACTCTATTGAACATGAAGAACATGCAGTGAAAGCAAGAAACTCCATGGCTCTGGGCCAGGGTGTGAGAGCCTAACAGGGAATTGGCGTCTTAGGAGTGGTTGCTTTGTTTGAGCACAGCTTCCAATTCTGTCTAGTTAGAATCAAGTGCAAAGGAGTGAATCCCTGTACACCAGTCCAGGAGGAAAAAAAAATCTATTAAAGAAGGATGAGCCCACATAATATAGTAACCTAAAAACAAAAGGGTCACCGTTGATATCTTGCTTTGCCCAAATAGTGACTTTGTGACAGAGCAAGATATGTGCACAGTACCTCCTCAGAAGTCCTAAATGTGTGTCTGCCATAAATCTAAGACAATTGAAAGGTATTAATATGTAATAGAATATTTTAGGTGGATGGCTATATCCTAAATGATGCTAGATTCTTGGACCTGAAAATTTTACATGAAAGCACAAATATCTGCAGTTTTTCTTAAATACAGCTTGCATTTTTCTGGGCGTGTGAAAATGTATTGCTTTACGTAGATAAGGCAGAGCTACATGCCTACATATGGAGCCTCTGTACCCCAGGAGAACAAGGTCATTATATGAGGCCCAATCTGAACTGTAGCCATTTGTTTCAGAATCTTGCTTCAGCATCTCAGCTGATGCCTCATTAACTCAGAACTGAAGGCCAGCTACCAGGTTTCTGGATTCCTAAAGCATGTCTTTGCACATACCACTCATTTACAAACTTTAAAAGGTTTCATCATCTACTGTTCAAGTCTGAAATTCGCATTTTCTCACCTGTTTCAAAATTTTCTACCATTCGTTCATGCTTAAACTACGTCTGCAACCATAAATGACTTTCTTCCAATCAAATATTCCACTTCCTATAAGGGGCTATGTCTTAGTCTCAGATCTATTGTATATATGGTCTCATCTCTGCTCCTCAGCCCTCTCACCTGGAATGATTATCTATCACCTCCTCATTTATTCTTTCAACCACTTCAGGAATTTAATGAGGTCCTATCATGTGCAAGACTCTGTACTTGATTGAGAATAGAAAATGCCTGGCTGGCTTAGTCGGTAGAGCATGTGACTCGATCTCGGGTTTGTAAGTTTGAGCCCCATGTTGGAGGTAGAGATTACTTTAAAAAAAAAAAAATCTTAAAAAGAAAACGGATAAAGAAGAGTATGATATTAAAAAGCTAACACTCTGGGTCTTCCCCCCTTACAAGTGGCTCAGTTTCTTCAAGATAGTTGCCATTGCTATTTTATACTTCTCCACCTCTTCAAAAGCCTTATGAAAGGAGATACTCAAGTCAATGTTTATTGGCGAGAATAGCATCAATAAACAACTAAGGCTGGGAAGATGTGCACCCAGAAAGGAAAGTTCACAAATGTGACATGGAAAAGTTGTACCAGGTGGGGGCATGGTTCAGGCTGCAATGTGGAGAGTTTCACTTTCCAGTTACTACCAATTGTTGTATCATACTTCTAGTTGCAAAATTTAAAAACATTGTTCTTGAATTCTCCAGATCCTCCTCACACACAGTCATTTACCAAATCTAATGTTTCTTTACATTCAATATGTCTCATCTTCAGCCTTCCTCTCTCATTTTCATTATCATGATCCTATGCAGGGATTAATTTCCTCATAAGTGAACAACTCCAAGACCTCCAATTAGTTCCCTCTATGCCCTAGACTCCTTTAAGTTAATCATTCTTTTAGGTCAAGCTGAGGAATTTGGACTTGAATCAGTAAAATTTTAAAACAAAGGAAAGGCATAATTAGATTTGAATTTCAGAAAGAATTGTAGCCAGTAATGATGGAAAGAAGAGGCAGTAATTAAAGGTGGCTGTTGCCCTAGTAGGGCAAGTAATGATAAGGACCTGACTTAACCTGGAAGAGAGAACAGGGCAAATTTGAGTGACGCAAGAGATAGAATCCACAAGACATCTTAGTTAGATATGGGGCGGGCCAGCGAGGGAATAGGTGAAGATGCTTCTGGTCTGGACAACTGGGACAAAATGACAACATTCTCTGAAACTGGGAATGAAGAGGATGAATACATTTGTAGAAAGGTCAGTGGCCACAGTTTTGAGCAAGCTGGGTTGGAGTTCCCCAGGAGAGATCCAGGTGTAGATACTCTGTAGCCTCTGACACAGGGAAGACATAAATGCCAAAGACCCTGCTGGCTCAGCCCCTCCCCAGAGCTTGTAGTGTCTGGCGAAGTAGGCAGGGGCGTGGGCAGATGGGGAAGAGCTCCCTGGGTGACACTGGCACAGAATTTCTGGTTGGGTGAGCTTTCTGCTTTTGGGTCATCACTTGGGCAACATTTTTACATCTCAAGGGTCAAGGAAGCTATTTTGTCCTTTAATCAGCTTATTTTATATGTGTAAAGCTGAGGCAATTGGAAGCACACTCTCTGTACTGACAAAATATCTATTTAGATCATTAGGTACCTGCATGTAGAAGGGGCAGCTGACTGAAACTTCAAAGCGGCAAGATTACCTAATTAAGAAATTGTCATTTTGTCTGCTCTTCTGGAGATTCGTCTGATAAAAATACGAAGTTCTAAACCGCTTCCCGAGAGAGACATAAGGGCTTTTAGTTTTTGAGGCCTAGAAATTTTTCCATATTCCCAGGGGGGATTTAACAGGATTTTGTTTCAAAAGGAGAGGCTTGAATGAGATTTATTTGGATAAGACAAGAAGGTACTGGATGAAGACTATTTCTAGGGCAAAGACAGGGATGGAGGATGGGGAAGGAGGGTGACCAGAGTTAATTAAAAAAAGATTACATATTTCAAATCTGGAAAGATGGAAGTCTGTTGTATTGGGGGAATCTGTGTCCTGCTCACACCCTGCCCTCTGGAGGTGGAAGGATTTGAGAGTAGAAACACTGTGTGCATTCCAGTGGAAGCAAGACGCTCAACACTATGGCCTGGAGCCAACATGCTAGGAAGGCTCAATGGAAGGGCCACTGGAAGAGACATGTTGGCAGCTTCTTTGAGTAGGGATGCCTTAAGAGAGGACAGAGAACTCCTCTAGCCAGCAGTGTTGCTCGGCAGAAGATGTTCTGGGAAGGTCCAACATTAAAGGACAGAAGATTATAGCCAATCCTGAACTACCCAAGACCTGACATCAAGCAGAGAGAGAGATCCTCTCCTCACTATTTCTCAGCATTCCACTTTCCACAATTCACAATTAAACATAATGTGGTTTAAAATCATGACTTCATTGCAACTTTTCTTGTATTTGTTATGAATCACACATGTACTACATATAAACACACTGATTTATGTAGTTCTTCATCCATATATAATTCTGCAAGTACAATTAAACTATTATGATCAAATTTCCAGAAGTGACCACAAAACAACAACTTTGCCTAATATATTATGAAATATCCCAAAATTTGGCTAGGCTGTTTGTGGAAACCTAAGTGAACCAGAGAAACACCCAGAATGATAATGGAGTGCTAAGCAAATTAAAATATATGCAGTATATAACTTTGCAGTTAAAGATGGTACATAACAGGAATACACCGTTAAAGGGACATTTCAATACCTGATATGCATCATATAGGTGACTAGGTATCTTCCTATTAAAAACAAACATGATTTATAAAAACAGCAACTGCTTTTTTTCACAAATTGTTGGCAGATTGGTTAAGGAAATAATAAAGCAGAAAACAAAAGGAAATAGCGAGGGAAAGAAGAAGGAAACTGCTTTCTAATCCAGTATATTTTATAATCTCAGGTAGCTATCCCTACAGTGTTTTCTACACTGGATAATCAACTCAAGTTTCCTTTCTTTCTTCCATTGGTTTGGAAGAAGCCTGGTCAATGTATTTTATAGACAAATCCTAAAGAAGAGACAGATTGCGACCACCGCGGAAAAGTCCTTACAAGTATGTACCACTTGTCCCTCTTGATCTCATTCTCAGTCAAACCTAGACAACAGCAGATTAACTCCGTGATGTTCCAAGCCTGATACGCTGCAGCTTTAAGTTCCCTTGTTAAAGGACAGATTTGTTTCCGTATCACATTTGAATGCTGAAAAATTACATAACTATACTATTTTATAAGCTATGTAAAAATATATTTTCTTCCTGAAAGGAAAAACAAATCATAAAGAAACAGCTTTCAATAGTGGTAATTACCACTTTCTCTACTTCTGCCTTCTCACATTCTTCTTGTCTTTCGAGGTCCACCTTCCTTGTACCCTATTTTTAAAAAGTCCACTGATGTCTTTAGGTAGATGCAACACTGCCTTCCTCAGAAGTTCTACTATATCCACTGTACCCAAGAATCTGCTTATTCATAAAGAAATCATCGCATGCCATATGTGTTTGTGTGTGTCTGTGTGCGTGTGTTTTACACAGAGAATACAAATAACAAATATGTATTAATTATAATAATGGAATTTGTAAATAACTGAAATTTGCATAGCTGATGAAAACCTAGGTTCATTTAGACTAATTCTTAAAGGATGATCACAGCAGAGCCGAGTTTATTCTCTTGAAACTTCAAATTTGAAGATAAAGTTTCTAACACATGTGATGAAGATGTCCAAGGACTTGTCTAGTTTCGATTTGATCTCAGGTATAAACACCCTTGTTTTGACTTTCCCCAAATATATTCCTTAAGGACTGGGATGAGACCTTAATTATTTTTTAATGTCACTTAATAGCTCTGATTTGTACACACAGCACTCTTGGTAGTTGTCCTTCTGTCTTTTCCTGTGGATACTTCTACTTTGTCACAAGACCAACATATTTATAAGAATTTAACATCAAGCACGATAAACTGATGTATATTCTAGACCTATAAGTGGGCTAAGAAAATTAGTCGAGTCAAAGTTAAGAGGAAGAAAGGAAGGCATCTTAGCCAGCTGTCGGAGAGCAAAGCCAGGATTCTTTCAAAAGCATGAACAATGAAATGTAGTCAATTCCAATTTTTTTAAATGACTATACTCTCAACTTTGTTTGATAGAACTGGTTTGTTCTACACAAAGATTTGGATACAATGAGACTGACAGAGAAACATTTTATCTTTAGCCACTATCTGATTTTAAAATAGCCTCCCTCACTTTCTTTTCTGGCCATGTGTATCAAGACATGGCAATGAAAAAAAAAAATCAGGGTGTTCCTCTAAAGACATGACACAATTCCTCAACCTGGTTCCTTGGAGCTTCCAAGATGTGGGTATTGTTATATGTTCTCCATGTCTTACTAGCAGGCAAGTAAAGATAGCCAGATACTTTGTGTTTCAGTCCGGAACCAGGCTTGGTTCACAGGAGGTACTGTTTGTGGAGACCACACTGCCCCCATACCCCTTGGGTGCTTCTAAGTACCTCAACTGAGAGCCTCCTCCCCTAGGGTCTAGCACTAAGCTTACTTTCCCTACATTATGATGTACAATTCACATACAGTGAACTGATTTATTAGCACGTGCATTCTTTTTGTACTCACTTATACAGAGGCATTTCATGGTTAAAACACAAGGTGTGTCAAATGAAGCACAGAATCACTCCACTAGTCACTGGGCAAGCCACTGAGAGTCTACAATGACAAAGAATAGCTCTGCCTTTGAGAACCTTACCGTCTGGCACAACAGAGATGATCCTTGTAAGTAATTTTACAAACTAAAGAAGTCATTTGACATATTCAATAGTACTAAGCTCCATTTAGTTTGCTGACGAAGACTCCAGTGGGTGATGCTATATTTTATCAAAAGACATGTTTATGATTTTGGCAACAGGGTGAGTTACTGTGAGATTTGGTCAACATTGTTTCCCACGTCATATCTCTCCAAGCAAAGGAAACCTGGAAGCGCGGGTTTAATGACTCATTTTGGAGATGACAAGATTCCCTACATTTGTGGTCTCTTTAAGTTTTACCCTAAGCTTGTGGAAAATACTAAGATTCAATTATTCTTCATATTCATCAACGGCATTTTATTTTTGCTTATCTTCATTCCCTAATTTAAGTGTATGTAAATTGTATATTTTCTTATCCTGGGTTTGACAGACTCCAGCTTTGTTACTGTTCGGGAATAGTGTGTGAATTCCTATTTATACTGATGTTTATGTCTTGGCAATAGAAGGAGATAGTCACTGGAGACATTCAGACTTATTTGTGTCAGATAAAATTTATTGATTCTTCCCCATGTTTAATTACGATAATAATTTAAAACAACCTACAAATCGCAAGGAGTCACTTTAAAAAATATCCTGAATGTGATTTAGTAAACATTTTACCGCCTCAATTAGCTACTCTCCAATTACAATGGCAATAATGTGCCTCAGGCAGGCTGCATTGTTTCTGTTAAGAACATTTTATGATTCAGACTTAAAAAAACTGATATGAGTGTATATATGGAATGTATATAAAATATTTAATATACATATAGACACATGAAGCTGTCCTTCTGTCATTCTGATTGTTTGGTACTACTATTTCACTCACTATTTTGTTTCACATTTTATAGATCGATTTCACTTGTAAAGTCTTCTTTAAGCCAAAAAAATAAATTTATTTATTTATTTCCATTTACTTTTCTAGGGTACAAATGTACCAATAAATATATGCACAGAGCACATCAAAATCTTTAGCAAACTGCATTTTAACTAATGCTTCTCCTCTGTGCATGTTACATCTCCTCACTCTTATGCCAGTTTTTCCAAACTTGGCCTCCACACATTACTCTGTGTATATTTATCCTAGCAGCCTGCCCATTTCTAAACTAATGAAAGAGCTGTCACAAATTGCTAGTGCCACCTATTAGTGGAAGCATAGAACTGCAAATCATGATAATTCCTTTAAATAGCACCTTAGAAGTCATGAGGGGTAAGATCTCTCCCAAGACTCACACTTGTTCTAATTTATGTTTACAGCTGCTGGTCTTTTTAAAATAAGCTTTCACTGCACGCACTAAACTTAGATACTGTCATAAGTTTTGGAGACTTTACCAATAACTTTGCACGAACAAATCATTTTATCATATTTTTTTTCAGAAAGATTTGATAAGTACAATGTCTTGACCAATTAATAGGTAACTCTCCATGATATAATATCACGATTTTGAAAATGAATGCTATTAGATAATGACCGATTAAAAATTTCCTTTAGTACTGGCTTCTCTGGAAGGTCTGAGAACAATTGAAGTACAAATTCTGTTTAGCGTAGTCCTGATTTTAGATATAGAATTCTCCAAAACATGTAAGGTGTGATATTTTGACCTTTGAACTGTGACATGTAGGTGTGTCACTAAAGCTTAAATGAGAAACAGTGGAATAAGAAGATAAGCCACAAAATTTCTTATTGCTGACTTAAGTTCATGATAATTTTGTAAGTTACTTAAAGTACATATCTGCAGTACAATTACACATTCACACTAAGCATAAATAGATTATGCTCTGCAACCCAAAGCTTACTTTTATTTCCTTACTAGGAACATATACAATCATATTAATTAATTTTAATTAAATTTATTCTTCAAAGATCTTTCATTTGCATTAATGTTTGAATATAGAATTTAAATGAAATTCATCAAAAATCATAACAGTTTTGTTAATTATGTTGTTTGATTTATATGTGATAATTGAAAGTAAGAAAACAAAGAGAAATCAGTTATCACAGATCTATACATCTATTTAATTGTCTAAATATTCATGTATTTTATATAACTGTCAGGAGTAGAGTCTTGGAAATAATTTATATGAAGAGGAATAACAACATCAAGTTAGAAATTGGAAAAATTATCTCTTCAGTATTCAGGTTTCCTTAAGCTAGTAGTGACTGAATATCATTATCAAAATTTGGTGGGTTAGAATTTTACATGGCATGGTTTTGTGGTCTCAGTTATTTCCCTGCTTGCTAAAGTCTACACTGTATAAATTATTATTTCAAAGGCCAATCTGGTCGGCAGCTTTAATCAGAGAAGCCACAAATTGGAGACTTTCACTAGCCCGCATTTGATCTGACCAAGATTGGATCACAAGATGTGTGACTGCATCTTGTTTTATTTTATTTTTCATTATTTTGCCAGAATATCTTTGTTGAGTAGGTGAATAAAAATTTCTAGTTTTCAGTGTGCTTTAACTGAGTATTTCAGAATAAAATATGATTTTTAAAGTTAACAGAATCTGAGAAGAAAAGACCATGTTAAATAAGAATCAGCAAGTCAGAGACCTGATGTCAAATATGCAGTGACTGTAGAAAAAAGATATTGCAATGAATTTATAGCTTCTTTGCTCTGTGTGGGTGTGTATGAATATATATATATATATTCCTCTACCTTTCATAGAAACTTTTCTTTTTAGCTGTGAGGAGATTATAAGACATATTCCATTCTACACAATCATGTGAATACTTGAGCTATTCATGAGAACTTTTCATGGGACCCAAAAGATCACGCCCACTCTAAAATAAATAAATAAATACATACATACATACATACATAATTTAAAATATGAAAATCATTGTAAACCAGTAACAATTTTGTTGTAGATCATTTGTAAATTTCACAACCTGTAGGCTGCCAAGATTACTTTTTCTCAGCTATAAGACATCAACATAAAGTTTTGTCATTCAAATATACTAATATATTCATATATATATACATGTATATGTTTGCGTATATCTGTGTGCTCTGGTAGAAGTAAAGAAAAATCTCTGAGAAGTTGCCAAGTTTAATTAATAAATCATTATTCATATCAACGGAATTTGAAATGATCATAATGTACTGAGCAATGGGAAATAAAGCTTTTGTAAATTTTATCTCATAATTTTTAATTAAATATTATCTTCTATTATCAGAAAGATATGTGTGAGAATTTTGATTTAGCTGATAATCTCATTGTCATAACAATTGAACGACTCTGAGGGGAAAGAAAAGCTTAACAAAGTACGAAAAGAAGGTCTTTAAAACATTTATTTAAGTGCTATTTACTAAATCCTCCCTATGAAAGTAAAGTTAAAGGCACTGATTTAACCTTTGGATTCACATGATCACCATCACATTCAGACTAGCATGTGTCTTTGATTTCTCCTAAAACTGAAGCACACAGTGTCCTGGAAAAGCTCATTACACTGAGTGATGGAACATTTGTCATTTGTTTAAAACCCCAAATCTAATTTATTTCCTTGTGATTTCCATAGGTTTTTCTGAAGTCTTCATTGTGCCACACATTCCAAAAGGAAGATTATATGATAGTCTGGTTTTTCATGAGAAAAGTGAAATTTGACTAGTTTTGTAGGAGAAATAAACAGCTATGCATCAATTTTAAAAAGAAACATTTTAACATTTAGCTATATTACATATATTTAAGGAAGGCAAAAGTATCTCTGAGTGAATGTTTCTTGAGGATAATTTGTATGTGACTGCTGAGATTTACAGAGTTCTCACATTTGCTTCCCCCACAAGGATTCTAAATCAGATTGGTTCAGAGGAAAAGCCAGCATACCCCATTTTTCTAATATTATCACTTCTCCAGATGGTCCTGAACACATCTATTCAATCCCTTTTTCCTAGAAAGTAACGAGGTACCTTATTAGATATATATGTACATCCACTACAAAGCCTCCCTTCTTGTTCTTCTTTTTCTTTCTCATTTAACATATCAAATCTCTTTCATTTCCTACTAGGCAAGATGACAAGTAGAAAGTAAGCACAGTGATTGCCTGAAACTTCGTCTTAGCAACCTGAGCAATGAGAGAGTTAATGGTGGATCTTTGAAAACAAGTGACCATGGGAAATTAGGGTTGGCAGGGATTTAACTCTTCATGAATCATGCTGGAATATTTTTAAGGGCAAAGCAGTGGATGTTTTAACCGTGTTTGACATCTAATTAAGGAGGAAAAAGAAGTAGCTAAAAAAAAAAAAATCTTTATTATAGTTTAGAAACAAAGTACTAACAATTGGCTACCAGGCATTTGCTTTGGCAAAACATGTAGAGACAAAAAGGTAATGACAGACCAATAAAATGACAGAAGAAAAATTGCTTAGGCTATTCCTTTTCTTCTTCTTGTTGTTCATTTCACAGTTTATTTTACCAAATTGCCAACCCCTAGGTATTTCAATAGAATTGTTATGTAGGTGTGGGGCAGTTCTTGATTTAAAAAAAAAAAAAAAAGGCAGAATAATTCTAATGGATGCCATTGCTAAAAGGAATTTATAAAGACCAGTGTCCAATATATACATATTGTCAATATACACAAGACAAGTTTAAAGCCTGTACACATATCAAAGGACTATTCCAGTTAAATGCTATCTGTTTAGTATATAGAAAGGAATGGTACCTCTTCTATAATGGAAAGTAATCTATTATCATGGAAATAAAATTCTTGCAAAATATATATAATTCTCAATTCTTACTTATTTTACAATTTATTTAGCATTTAAACACATATCTCCAAATCTAGTAGATTTTTAAAGTGTGTTTCATGCTTCAAATTTGTTACTCTAAAATTATACATATAGCCATTTGCATCTTCAAGAAGTAAAGTTGCATGTGAAACTTACTCATAGGGCATATAAACTTGGATAAAATCGACCATCAACCTAAATACTATTTGATGGCATCCTCTCCAAGAATGAAAATAGCAAAAACTGAGGAAAATACAGATGCCATAATATCATACACTATAAAAATAATTTAGACAGTTACTAGAGATACAATAGAGATTTAATTAAATATTTAATAGAAGCTATATAATTTTTAAAAATCTTGCATGATAAGTACAATTGCAATTCTGTTTGCTAATGTTTTAAATCCATTCCCACTTTAATAACTAGAAAACTGTTATATGAAAAATAAATATTTTTTTCAACCCAATGTATTTTATCTAGCAAGTATTAATTCCAAATAAACACATTTAATAGGTGTTGAGTTTTCTAATCCAAAGTGTGAAAATTACATCTTTCTTTCTTATTTGTGGTCCTCATTCACACTAGGGCATTCAGAAAGAGATGTTCCCCATCATGTGAAAATTAAAGAATATGTTTTTGGCATAAGAGCAATGTGCAGTAGACAGACATCTCCACAGACAGATTCAATGATTTTCTTTCACATTATAGGCTAAAAACAGAATATAATTGAAGCTTCCCACTGCCCCACCCCCAATTCCCGAAATCTGAGAATCATAAGAAAAGCAACACCTTAGGGAGTAAAAGTACTTGAGGTAAAATATTTTAATCTCCAACCCCATTTTACTAATATCTCAGTTATATAAACATTCTCTTCCATTAAAAGTTATATATATATATATAATTTTCAATCTATGTTAGCACTATTTGATACATCTATCTACAAAATCTATCTAAACAAATACAGAATAAATATTTTCTTTAAAGTCCTCATTAAAAAACCAAGCATATGCATTAAACTGTAACCAAATAAAGTACTAGCAATCATGTGATAAAGCTTTTTTCCTTTCTTAAATTCATACTTTTTTAAAAGAAGTTCCCACAACTAGCTGTACAACCAGAAAGTAATGTCTCTTCAATTCTCACTGAAGTACATATGGAATTAAATAACATTATATTTCAAAGGCTTTAGCTTTACACCAATTAGCCAAATACACAGTCTTTTGTACAATCATAACACACTGTGGAAAAACTAGTCTGTTCCCTCCAGTTTATATTCTCTTGGCAAACCATGATCTACTGCTTATGTTAAGCATCTGATTGTCAGATTTGAACAAACTGAATATTCATGATGACGATTAACCATTTAGTGCCTAAAACTAAGAAAATACAATTTATCATAACAATTACTATAGGTGAAGCATTCACATCTACAAAGAGACTATTTTTGCAATAGTGATTTTTTAAAGATATTTTAATAGAAGTCGAGTCAGAAAAATTAACAGAACATATGATCACATATACAGATCAGCATTTACTAGGCATTCAGCTCTTCTCTGCAAATGTGATTAAATGTTCTTTGTTTGCATTTAAATTGTCATATATCAAAGAGGAGACACGCTTTTATAAAAAAGTGTTAAAATCATCTCAGAAAGATACACACAATCATATAGGTTTCCCAGGTTAAACTAAAGGTTTTATGGTTTGGGCTGGGAGGGAGTTCAAGGAATGAAAAGGTTGGGGCAGGGTGGGGGGCAGGGGGCATTACAAAGCTAGCCAAAATAAAAGAAAAATAAAGATTTACCTTTGTAGGATAATTTCAGCCTTGGCACATTGTTCTTCCCATTTTGATAGTTTGCTCTTGCTGTAAGTAACACTCCCCAGAAAAGACAGACAATCCTAGCGAACCAGCCCATGCTGCAGACGCTGTAGGTCCCTATGCTGCTTCAGCCTTCCCTCCTGTATTGTGCGGCCAGAGAAGTTCAAACAATCTGGAAACTGGAGGTAACAGGTGATTTAGGTCAGTTTCATTCATAAATGCAGACAATCAAGACCTCACGGCAACACTAACACCTCTTCTTCTGTAACAGTCACTGAAGCACAGAAACTTCAAACCCTCCAAAAAAAAAAAAAAAAAAAAACGAGCCAGGCACCGGATAATGAGGCACAACTGTTGTGTGGAAAGAAAAAAAAAAAAAAAATTAACAAGGGCTGCTGCAGTGGTGCTTAAGAAGCAGTTCCTTTTATCTAGGCTCTTCTGATAGCCGGTGGCGGACTCTAATCCTGCTCTCTGCTTCATTCGGCTCCGGGGAAGCAGAATGAAAGGGAAACAGAGAAAGAGAGAGAGAAAGAGAGAGAGAGAGAGGAACCGTGAGCAGCGCGGACTTTTCCTGTACACATGTAGGGAGAGATGACACAAGATCCCACAGACAGGTTTTCCCAACACTCACTAGACTGGCTGACAATGGGAGAACAGGCGAGCTCAACCCACTCCCCTTCCCTCCTGTCACACAACACATGCAAAAAACATCTCATAGAGATTAGAGCTGGGAGCAGAACCCTCCAGCGTGCCTGTGAAAGGCATGTAGCTATAAATTTACTTCCCAAGGCACGCGTTGTTTTATAGCCATTTTTAGGTGCAATTTTGATTAAAAAAATCTGAATCCTGCTACCTACATAATTTACAACTGATACTCATGATATAATTCCTTTGAACTTGTATGTTATATGTGTGTGTGTATGCATATAGACAAATATACTATATACATATAGACACATATACATATGTATATCTTTTTCACCACTATAACTTTAACCACTGAAGGTTTTAAAGCCTTGTTAGAGATCATTCCCTCTTCCCAGCACCCCCCCCCCTTGGCTCAACTACCCCCTTCCCCCGCCCCACTGCAATTTCAGTGAAGAAATTCCTAGTAAAGCCCATTTCAACAATCAGTTCAAGACAAATATAGGTCCACTGAGAATTATAAATTACAACTCAAAGGGATACTCAGAATTTAAAAACATCTATGGTTTTCCAGCTTCTGGAATGCTCTGGCTCACATTTGTAATGCATCACATCTCATTAATTAAAGCCACTTCCCTAGTTTTGGTTTAAAGGGCAGAGGAAGATGACAAAGTTCACAAAAGTCCCTGCTGAGTGTCAAGGACCAACAGAAAGAGAATATCTCTGTGTCTTCATGAGCTGCTGAGGGGTTATTCAATTTTCTGTGCACAAGAATGTGTGTGTTCAGGCAGTCATACAGACACCATCAGTTCTTTCTAAATAGACATTTTGTCTGAGGTGTTTCAATTTCCTCTTCTAGTTTTCTTTCGATGTTCTCCAAAGCTGATATCCTTTTAGGATATGGAGGGTTGGGAAATATAAAAGTTAATAGGACAGGAACTTTCCCCTCTTTACTCCTCAACTCTTTCTGCCCTACCCGCCCCGCATTACAACACACACAATTGAAAAACAGAAGAGAGAACCCTACTTCAATAGTATGGAAATTTCTCAACTGAAAGAAGAGGGCAAGTCTCCCAATTACAAATGTAAACACTTACTGAAAGTGGCTTAGTATTCTTACGGAAAAAGATCTAAGCATCGCCAGTATAGCTTTCTTGACTTAATGTCTACAGACCAATAGGAAAAAAGCATGTCCCTCCACCCCTCCCTCTTTCCGTCTGTCTCTCTGCCACTATCTCTGTCTCTCTGTCACTATCTCTGTCTCTTCGTGTGGGGGGGGGGTGGGTGAGTCCGTGGGTGAAGGAGAAGGAGGAGAAGGAGGAAGAGGATTTAAAGGAGGGAGAATGGGGGAAGGGGTGGAGGGATTCTCTCTACTTCACTAGATTGATTCATCAAACTGACCGTATTGTATTTGTCAGTTTCCGCAAGCCTATTGATCAGTCAGTATTGTTAAGAAAATAAAATCCAAAAATAATGTTGATTTTACTGATTCCCACACTTGTTATCCTGAGCACTTTTCACGCTCTAGGCAATGGATTAAGGCTACAAACGACAAGAGGCTTGTCTGTCTTCCATGGATTACTCTCTATAGACATTTATTCTACAGAGGAATTCATGTTATTTTGGGATTATTTAGAGGATTGGACTAATGAATTAACCTTTTGAAATATCACATATAATTAGTTTAAATAGTTTAAATAGTTGCACCATTTTCATTAATATATATTTTAAATGTCTTTAAATATTTGTTTTTTCTCTAGCTCTCGGTATCTAGGGTAGGGGAACAAGTTTACATTTGTCAAAACTAAACAGGATAAGCAAATTTAGAAATGTATCCATTTCACTTGCGTAATGTCTAATTCTGAAACATTTTGATGTGTTCCAGGAAAAATGAAAGGTTGTAGGTAAAATTCAGATAAAAGAGGATGAATTGACTCCATGGGGAGGAAAGACATTCAATCTGGATTTTGAACCACAAAATCAGGACAGAGTTATTTAATTTTGTAAAACAAGTAATTTAAATTAATGTTGAAGTCTGGAATTTGGTAGTACAGACACCCCATGTTTAGAAACACACACATAATTTAAAAAACCCATTTTCATATATTTATCTATATTTCATATTTTTCTTACCCTCTAAATTTATGATCTTTGTGTCTTTTCAAATGTTTGAAAGCTTAATAAATTCACCTTCACATTTGCTAATCTGTGGCCTTTTTTATTTAAAAAGTATGAAAATAGTAAATTCTTTGGGTAAGCATAACTATGTTAGACTGATTAAATTATAAAAGAAAAGTGTAGCTACGCCATGGATATTTTAACTGTAACTTAAAAAAAAAAGGAAAGAAAAACTACATGCCTGAGAAATACAAAAGTATATGGAATCTATATTTCTACCTCTTTTGAAGTCTTTGACTTTCATCAGGGTTCAAGTTGTTTTCAACTTTTTCTTATACTCTCAAACACATAAAGGATAATGAAGGTTAAACATATTTCTCAGCTGAGGTAGAAACAAGGTAGGGTGGATCTGGGCGGGTGTTTTTCAGAACTTTTCAAAATCTGGCTGTGTGTGTGAAATGGAGATTTTGATTCACCCCCCAAGGAACGTCACGCCCTACTCTGACAGTCTGTGGCCCAAGCTCTGGTATGAGTAAGCCTGCAGTATTTGTCACCTTAGCCATTGATGTTAGCACATCATTTACTACTCTTTAAAAGTCAGAAATATTACACTGACCTTTTAACATCAAATTTTATTTAAGGCATAAATGAAAAATCTTATTTTGCTTTTTTCTCAAAGTAGTCTATTTTCAATGATTTTCTAACTTGCAGTCTATATCACGTGCTATAACTAACTTTACTTGCAGGTGAATCACTAGTATTTTTTTTTAAATTTCAACTCTTCAGATGTGATTAACTCCTACTCCAGAGTCAAATTTGAGCAGGTGCTTACTATGATAACCGTGGTGTTGTATACATTTCTGTCATATAAATCAGCAGTGTTTAGCCTCGCCCCGCTCCATATTGAGATGGGTTACAAAGACTTCCGAGTGAGAGTGACAGTTTTCTGGGTGGTGTGCTTGATTTTCTAGAGAAACAGCACTTCCAACTTCTCAACAGGTTGGGTAGGTTTTGTTTTCCCCCCAAGACCTGTAATGTCAGAGAAGATGCATATTAAAGCCTTTCTCCATTGAAAATGTATTTTTGATTTTTGCATACATTGGGTAAAACCAATGTGATATTTTTTTAAATGCCCGCTCTTTGTATTTTATTTATTATGAAACAAATTGGGATGGCAACCAACGTTGTAATTTAAGAGCAGAAATGTTCGTTCTAACTTGTGAGATGGTATTCCAAGTACTTCCTCAGGTTATCGATGCCCTGGATCTTACCGTCAGTGGTAGGTGAAAACTCTTCCTATATTTGTGCATAAAAGAATATACGGAGAAATATAATTTAGATGTATTTAAAAATTTAGCGGATTAAATATACCTGAAGTTACGGTGCACTTTGGTAAATATGCTTGCCTCCCCCTGTAATCCCACTCCAACCCTGTTTTATTGTGGTTGGATAGAGTACTGCTCCCAAAGTGTGTGCCTCTGACAGAAGTAGATGACCTCTTTAAGAGAAATAACTGAGTTCAGAATTTTAGAATGAGTTGGTTAACCAGTTCCCTTAAGAAGCAACATCAAGAAGGAAACCAATACAAAAAGAAAGACAAATTTCTGGTACTCTCTTCAAGGTGTTGTTCAACTGAGTCACGTAAAACAAAACAAAACAAAACAAAACAAAACAACCCTGATATTAGTTTCCACCTAACATCTGCTATTTCTTACTTTTTTTTTTTCTTCAAGGGATGCTTCATTGCTATATGAGAAAGGCCTGTGATCAACAGAATTATAGCAAATGTCATAGTCGAACATTTGTCCTTGCTCTGACATCTCAGGTTGGAAATTCATTTTTAATGAGGGTTTTTCTGGTACAGGGAATTTGAAACCTTTTCTTTTTTCTAAAAAAGAATTGCGTGGGTGAAAACATTCTTTAGAGGATCAGAAGACATCTTATTAATTGGGCAAACTAAATAGTTGATGCATTATTTGTTCTAGCCAAAAATGATAGATTTGAGAACTACTGTAGTAGTCACTGGGAGCTGGGGGTGGCAGGTTAAAAGCAATATTTAAGAAATTAAGTTAAACTTTTCAGAATCTGACCCTTGTGAATGCTTTTAGTATAAGCAACATACGAAAGCCTGAGTTGAGAGGAGGACTTGGTAAAAGGCAAAGAGAATTCACTCTCTAGGGAAGCATTAACTCTTCCCTTGCTCTTTAACCCCCCCACCCCCCCCACCCCCGTCCCCACTTCCGTGAATGGAGATTTCAGGAAAAAAAGCTCATCCCGCCTCTGGAATGATTTTGTAACAGCTTAAAAAAACAAAACAAAACAAAAAAACAGTTTTGTGTTTTCTCTCCTGACATCAATGTTCACGATACTTTAAGGTAAAGAGGGACTCAAAAGACTCCTTGTTTTTCAAATGAATTGAAGTGATAAACTTTAGATCAATGCAGGAGACCAGAAACTGGCCAGTCACATTATTTGTGGCTGCAGATTTCAAGAAAGGTTTAGACAATTAAGGGTATCAGAAATTATAGAGGAAGTTCTTCAATGGTAAGGTGAGGTGGTAGCTTCCCTTTCTTTGAGAATCTGATTCGTGGGCCTGAGTAGGTGAGTTTTACTGGGTTACCAAGTTTGAGTGGGGGATGTAAAAGAGTGACAAAAAAGGGATGCATTAACATTTTGTTTATGGTTAGTATCAGAGCTGCCGGAAGTGGCTAAAATCCAGTTATTAGAAATATGAATGATTATTTTTCAAGTCTCTCTTCTTTTGATGTCTTAAATCCATTGTATCTTTCAACATTTTAAAATGTTTTACATGGGAGCTTTTCTTTTCCATCTACTTAAGGAGCTTGTCATCACTTACAGCTGCTTTATCAGATTATCTGATAAGTGAATGCAGTGTCCCTGAAGATTAACATATTGAAATAAGAAAACAATGAAAATATCAAAATACCTGTTTTTCCTTTTTTTTTTTTTTAAGTGAGAGCGTCTCCACCTCAACTCAAATGGAACAAGAAAGTTTTCAAGTGAGACAAAAATCCCATTGTTAATACTGATCAGTACAGGCCAGGCAGTGAGGAGGAAAAAATGAGGCGTCTGTGGAATACAAATGAAATGAGCAGGTTGGCTGTTGAGTGTTTCAGAATATGAAGTTATTAATTATTTGGCTTTCAGTAAAAAACACCTTCTCACCGAATAAATAAATAAGCAGATCTGTATTAAATAAACAAGATGAAGAAACTCTGTAGGGGTGTTTTCAAGGATTCCTTTACATGACTCAGGCAAAGCAGATGCATATAGTTTCTTTTTGTTACGCACTGTAAAGACTGTTTCACCTCAGATGTTAAGTTTCCTAAAATCTCTATATTCTAAGCACAGGCTTTTTCCCTTTCTTTTTTTTTTTTTAATGTTTTTAAAGAGATTGCAGCTGATAACGATAGAGAACAGAAATGCTGAAACCTAGAATTAAAGTCCTTTAAAAGGGTTTATTAAAATGGCAAAACCAACTGTGTGGCGGATGGTGACTCAAAATCTACAGTGCAGTCTAGTCTTCAAGGGCACAGATTTCTCCAAATGGCAAGAGTTAGGAAGAAAGAACTTCAATTATTTTCTTCCTTTTTCTCTACTGTCTCAAGTGTTAAATATCATTTGGTCCAGGCTATGCACCCCCATTTTCTCCTTTGTGGCATGGGGGTGGGGTTGGAATGATATGCCAGGTTTCATTTCACTGTGCTGGCTACAGGAGCAGCTGTCACCTTATGGGAGAGATTAGGAAATGTCTTGTTTATTAGCTAACAATTTATTATTATTATTAATAAATGATTTATGAAGAAAATTCAAATCTTCCCCATTTTTCCTCAGGACATAGCCATACAATAAATCTCTTTGAAAATCAATCAACATAAATTCATTTTCTCATGCCTGCTGTATTGATGAGAGGAGAAATCACATCCAATATGCCCAGCCTTGACTCTTCTTAAATTACAGATCCAAGCTGAAAATGGTTTGACGTGAGGACTTAAATGATAATGTGATGAACCCCATGCTTTTTTTTAGAAGTTGATATATGGCTTTGGTAATTTAGAGCAAAGACCCCCAAATATCCAACAGAGTGAATTTTACAAAACTCCATTTGAGGCATAAAAATAATAATACTAATTTTTTTTAACTTAACAGATTTCAATAATGAGTGCATTTCTCATTGTGTAACTTCATAGAAATGGCATTGGATTTTTTTGGTTTTGATAGAATCAGATGGTTTGGTGTTTGGCGATCTCATTTTGACATATTAAATAATTACTACAGATTTAGTGATGTTGTGAAACCTATTTCGATTCTATTAAGCCAAAATAAAAATGTTTAGAGAAATAAGAACACTAAATTTGAATGAATCAAGCTCAACATGCTAATCTATTTCTTGGGCTGTCAACAAGAGTTTGTAGGCGCTTGCCACTGTGTGGAACCCCGCAAACGTCATACGGTTCCAGAGATGCGATTTTAAATAGATTTTTCTTTATTCTCACATCCAGTCATCTTTGAAAATATTTTACTTACCATATTTCGTGCATTATTTATTTCATATTTACCCATTCATTCAACAAAATTTTGAGAATCATGTAGGTGTCAATTATTGTGACTTGCAAAACAAATTCCAAGTTTTTTGAGAACAGTGATATGTATTCTCAGTAACCAGAGCCAGTTTATCTTTTATTTTTTGGTAACTTTCTACCATAAAGCATAAAAACTGTCTGCAAAGCTTTCTGTACCTATTTCGACCTAGAGTGCTAGCTTGCCTGCCTGCTTGCTTACTTGCTTGCTTGCTTTATTTATTTATTTATTTATTTATTTATCTATTTATTTATTTACTTATTTATTTAAAATATAGCTCTACTGCTATTTTCTTTATATTCTTGAGTTTTTAATTTTTAAAATTTGTTCAATTTTTATTTTTTTATTGAAGTTCAATTAAATAACCTATAGTATATTATTAGTTTCAGAGGTAGACTACTATTTTCTTTACATCAAATCCGGTATCTGTTTTCATTCCTCATATACTATCTTCTCTGTTATTGCGGAAGACCCTAGCTGATGACAGATTGTCTGCATATTTTGTTGGATTACGTATGATTATAGGCTATTGTATTCCCCTAAAGTTAATCTGCCTATATCAGGATTTTGCATTAGGGACTCAGGATCTAAGATCACTTAAAAAAAAAAGAAAGAAAGAAAAGAAAAGGCCTTGCGTGATTTCTCACAATATTTTATAAGTATTCTGGGAGCTGTCTCTTCTGTGAATCTATGGTGCTGTGTGCATGTATCTATTATAGCTCTTACTATTTTATATTATAAGTTTCTTCAGTATGCTCTAATCTCAAAAAGGAACAGAAACTTTTATAATTTTATTTTCAGAGCATAGCATTCAGCATAGGGTAAAGTTTAACCTATTAATTAATGGATTGATTAATTAATTAAAGTGTAAGAGGAAAATATCCTAGACAGTGAAAATATTGTGGCCCAGAAATCTCACAACTTTCATAAATAGTTTTTAGAAATTATTTATTTGCAGATATAATTGCACTAGTTTTCCATGCTCTGATATTAAGCATGTATTGGAGTGTAGACAGTAGCATTACAGAGAGTTCTAATTTGCTCATTTAAAATGCTGCTAATGTAATGATACTACAGCCCACGAAAGAGAGTATCTTTGGTTCCTCCTTCAAAGCATGGGGAGTGTCATTGTTTTGTTATTATTATTATTATTTTTTTATACAGCTATGTCTTTCTTCTCAGATGAAAGACCTCTCTTCAGTTCCTTAGCCTTCAAATGATTACAGTATAGGTGGTAATTGAAATGAACATTCTAACAGGGTTTCCAAATGTATGGTGTTTCCAAATGGCAGGCAATAAGTTCTTGTTTTTTTTCTTTTTTTTTTTTTTCATTTAAAAAATTAAGAATGGCGGTTATAAAACTACCAGAAAGAAAGCCACGACTACTGTGAAAATGCATGTATTATATGAGACAGGACATGTGGGTTTAAGGCAGAAGACCACAATTTGTAGCAATACAAGTGAAATTTTAGTTTCTTTGTCTAGAAATAAATTTGATCATCCCCCTCTTCCCAAAGCCTGTTAAGATCAAATCAGATACCACATTTGGCATTGCCCAATACAAGCACATCCAGGAAGTCAGGGTTCCTAGGCCAAGTCTCTGCATCCACACCCAAGGGAGCCAGGCTCTGCAGTCACAGGGTTTGGCCCAACCTCTGGGCAGCAGAATTGAAAATGAGGAGGAGACGGCATCATGTCGATATTGTTGAAAAAGAAAATAGCGATTCTAAAATGCCCTCTTGGAGTAAGAAAAGACGTCCCCTTCAGAATCCTTGCAGTAGACACTACAAATGTTAGATGAAAAAGAAGAAAGGAGAAGCTAGGTTGCTATTAATTTGAGGGTTTGAAAGTTGTTCTGTAAGTACTGCATGTTAGATTTTTAAATGCACCAAATTTACATATCAAGTGCAGCGGGTTTGACCACGGAGAATAAGATATCTAAGTTAGAATACGAAGAGTAGAGAGAGCAGTAGTAAAAAACCATGACTTAGACTAACAAGCATGAGGTCGCCTTTGCTAATCAGCCCGGCAACCGTAGGCAGCTGCAGACTGAAGGGGGACGGCATTTCACCTCTTAACAAATTGCTAGTGACTCACTTGGCCAGATGTTTATTTGAGATCCTCCACCTTTCACAGTTTGTACAGTACGGAAAGAATTGTGTCTTTTATGGTAAATCAAGCCTTAAGTTAGAAGATGACCCATTACGGGCACTAAATCCTCAACATGCAAGTGAGTTTTAATAACGTAAGTTGCAAGCTTCATACGTTAGTGAGTATTTATGTTTCAGAGCAAATTATTTTCCCAGATAAGTGTCATACTTAACTTTGGGAAGCAGAGAAGTTTAGGTCATCAGGTGAAACACCTGTATAACTATTATGGGAATATTTCCTGCTACTATTTATATTTTAAGTCATTACGTCTCATAGGTCAACAGCACTCTTTAGTATTTTAACTGTTCAAGAGTCTTTCTTCATGCTGTTTTCAGAACACTAGGGAATCTTGATTGGCTGGTAAATAAGTTAATTTCCATCCTAATGGAATGTTTTACTATAATAGTTTCAACAGGAACATTTCCCTTTTACCTTTATTATCACTGTTAAAATACATTGGCAAAGATGCGGCAATGATTAACACTACACAACGATCTTTGAAGAGTTTCTCAAGTCTATAGGTGGATACCCACCAAATACCACTTAGATTCAGAAATAAATTATGGATATCTTAATTTACAAAATTAGTACATTTTCATATTTTTTCTTAATAATTGCCAGAAGTTAAAGCATAGCAAAGTATAAAAATACAAGAGTGACAATCTGAATAGAATTACAGCTTCTATTTTCATGTAAGTATCAGTCCATGGCAAAACTTTCTAGACATATTGGCCATAAGCAGTGGGATAGGTGAAGCAGAATTTTTAAAAAGAATCGTGTTTTATAAACCTAGGCTGAATTTTAAAAGTCCCTGCTGTTGGACTCCCTCAAAAATGCTGTGTTTCCAATGTAGTTAGCAGCGTTTTCAAATGTGAATTCAATAAATGTGGAAAGCCGCTTAGTCTCCCACTAAATTGAGTCTATCAGAAAGTGGTTCAAATGTCACTAATTATTTTATAGGAATAATCATGTTGTAGCTTTAAACAAACTTAAGCTTTAGTCTACTTTAAGACTGGAGTGCCAGGATGAAAATAAAGACCCTTCTGCTGAAATAGACTGGATTGAGTTACATTTAACAAGATGCAGGATGTGGCACTTGAGCTATCTAACAGTGGCGGGCTGTTTGCCACCCCAGCAGCTAGATCATGTTTCCTTTGCCTCATACCATTTCAGAAAAATTTCATAAAAATTACATGATTGACACTAGCTTTCTTCCCATTCTGATTTATCGAAATGCTAATATCTCCACAATACATTTACGCTTTAAAGTACTAGAAAAGAGAAATCAGCCAGCAATTTTACATTGTGAATTTTAAAAACTTAGTTCATTGTACAAACGAAGATGCCCTTTAATTTTCTCTAAATGTTTTCTTGATTGCTATTGTTTTTCTATTTTTTGGTGTGTTTTCATTAAACGGGCTTTGCGATACTTTCTATCGTCCTTTCTCTCAACTGAGAAAATGAGTGACTGGATGTTAAGAAATGGGTAAGAGATCTTTTTCCAGGTATAATATAGTAAACATAGTATTGTAGTAAGTATCCCTTTCTCTAGTTTCTTCTATCTGTAATTTGGTTAGTCCACTTTTTTATAGTAAATTCTCTACAAAGTCTTGCAGAATAATTTATCTTAGCTGTAGTCACACCACAACACCCATTGTACCGCATTATGAACTAAATCTTTATATGTATGTGTTGTGTTTGGGGCATATTTATATGTATTCATTCTGTCAGTAAAGTGCACATATCATGAATATATTTGTCTTTAATACCACTTTAATTACAGGACATTTCAGTGGTGAGGCTCATATGGACTGTTTCCTGTTAAGTTCCTAGTGCAATTCCTTTCACACAATGGGTCCCCCATAAATGTAAGTGAATGACTTCCTGACTATTGTCATGGAGATGCAGGATGGGATTGGTAGCAGAGACAAAGCTGGCTGTCAAAACCATTATTTTCAGATGAACAGCAAAAACAGGCATTGAAAGAAATCTGAAGGTCTTCAGAAGAACTCTGCCCATTATGTCAAAAACCGATTCAAAGAATTTCATGTATTCCTGAGCCCACGAAGATTGGTGTGAAAAACAAAATGCAGGATTAAGAAAAACAACAACAACAAAAACAACAACAACAACTGGTCAATGACCACATGCTTATTTAAAAAAGAAAAAAAAAAGCAAAAAATACTATGTCTTAAAAACTATATTCAACTGAAGAAATTACTGTGTTCTCATTAGGGATATGTAGAAAAGTATTTTGTAGTAGAGTGATGAAATATCCTTAAATAATAGAATTTCATTAGGTATAGGTTTGACAGAAATGGCTTTCATTTTGCCCAGTTCTCTGACCTATAAGCTAAATATCAGGTGTTATAACATTTAAGGGGTAAGTCTTCTTCCTGTGTAAGTAGGTGTGGGAAAAATGTGTCACCCTTTTCCCCGGAGGTTGGTGGGGCTGTTCGTGAGGGAGGCAGGTTTCCCTTCAAATGCTCTACACTGAAACAATGCTGCCACAAGAGAAAAAGACTGCGTAAGTAACAAGGACCTTAAACCAGTGAGATAGTGAGGGGTTTGAATTAAGTGAATATCTTTTCTCCACAGATTATAAAACATTTTAGTCTTATGCATTTGTATATGCATGCATATATATGCACATCTGTATATGTGTATAAGTACGTACACACATATATATGTATAGATATATATATACATGAGGGCATATATACATACACATTAAACGTAATTCAACAAACATTTATGAACTCCTGTTCTGTGCGAAGATTGCAAGAATTCAAAAACAAATGAGTTTCCTACCACAAAGTTCTGCAACTGAGTTGAAGTGGCAAAGTTAACACTAGCCTTACAGAAATACACACCAACAGTCTTCTAGATGCCATTTAATTATAAACTTAAAAAACATAGACAAAAAATAATTACTCTTGTCATTTTAAAGTATTTAGCTAGTCTGACATAGTTTTCAATGATATGTAATAAAATATTTTTCTTCTTTCTCAAATAATACAAACTCGTGTGATTTCTGGCATCTTAAAACAAATGGAACAGTTGGCTTTGACCCACTTCCTTATTCTGAAGAATTACTCTCAGATTTCAGTCTTGGAAAAAGTGATAAAGGCTATTTTCAGAAATCAGACTCTTGGATATAGAAAACTGCAGGTTTCTGATTAGTGCATTGTAAATGGGTCTAAAGGTAAATACCATCACCTGAGTCTCATTACAAAAAATGGATACTGTGTATATTCAATTCTCTAAAAATAATGTTCAACATCTAAATAGTATGTTGTTTTACAAGTGATGGGCTAGTGACCTACATACACTGATTAAATTTTAAATATAAAAAAATTATTTTCTTTGTTATTAGTATTTGCACTTTAGGTTTCTTTTTCTTCTGAGTGTTTTATTTCATTTTTCCTGGATATGAAATGTCACTTTTCAGACCTCCATTTTGTTACATATACTGGGAAAAAATCTGTAATAAAATTGTAAAGCAGAGAAGAATATTCTGTAACAACTCATTGATTCTATTAATTTCAGAGATGAGCCTTTCATGTTTCTCAGTGGTCCAAGTAAGAGTTACAGCAACAAAAAGATTCCATTATCTAACCACTCCACGTGGTGGGGTGTGTATATTGGAAACAATGGGTGGGTGCTGTCTCATATTTGATCCAAATACATGGATTATATTTCTAAAGAATAAGTAAGGAGGCAGGCAGTACAGCTGATGAGAGAAACTCAACATGAGTCCTATTTCCAGCTTGGGTACTAACAAATTATATGTTATTAGATAATGAATTTCTTGGTGTTTCAATATCCTTCTCTGTAAATGAGTTAGCTGGACTAGATATACTCCATCTTTGGTTCTTTCTACTGCCTACAATACTGTATTCTCAGGTGTATTTCCAAACCACAGTGTGAAATTTATCATTGAAAATATTAACAATATTTAATTATTTTAGTTAGAAATAAGAATTTAATGATTCATATTGCTCTATTTAAAACTGCAATTTCACCTGGGGATTAGAATGTAAAAACTATTATATACTACTGTTGTTAAAATATTTGAAATATTTATAAAAGCCCCAATATAAAAATATTAATCTATTAAATAAAACATATTTATAACATAGCTTCTATTCTAGTCCCTGAAGTAGAAATGTGGGATGAAGTTCAAGTCCATGGTTCTGATGTTAAATGCAACTGACATGATGCAGAAAAGTTTGGCTGAAGAAGTTTCTAGGAGTGTTTACTATTCCTACCATTTTGGGAAGAAAAATTAAATTTCTTCCTCAGGAAGGGTTAATAGAGACCAAAATGCACATGTTCGATTTACCTTCCTCTCATTTTGGTTACATTGAGATATGCATTTGACAGGAAGGGGCAACAGCACTATCGATGATAATTTTTTTTTTTAAAGATTTTATTTATTTATCTGACAGAGATAGAGACAGCCAGCGAGAGGGGGAACACAAGCAGGGGTGTGGGAGAGGAAGAAGCAGGCTCATAGTGGAAGAGCCTGATGTGGGGCTCGATCCCATAACGCCGGGATCACGCCCTGAGCCAAAGGCAGACGCTTAACCACTGTGCCACCCAGGCGCCCCTATCGATGATAATTTTTATTCAACTTATTTCAATGGATCTTTACCATTCATTTCCAGGTACTGAACTAGTTGCTATGGGAAAGACAAAACTTGTGATTCTTTCATAAATGGAAGAGGTCCCATTCTTTCATAAATGGAAGAAAATACATGCTAATTGCTCCCATAGCACAGAGGACAGGCATTTAGCCCAAGGAGGATTTTACGGAGGCTTTCTGTGGGCAATGGTGCCTGAGCCGGGCCTTAAATGATGAGCAAGAGCAGGTGAAGAAAGATGAGGAGGTCATGCCAGGGCTTCAGCCCAAGTACAAAGTCACATAACAGGAGAGAGCATGTGTGAGTGCAGGAAATGGGAGCAATTTTGCCATTAACAGGGTGTAAATTGCAAAGAGGAGAGGGAGGAGAAATCGGCAGGTGCCAAATCAAAAGGGGTCTATAGAGTCATGCTTGCAATTCTAATACAGGTGATGACAAGACACAGAAGGACTTTAAAGAGGAGAAAGCTGTAGATAGATTTGCTTTTTAGATAAATGAGCCTGGCTGCAGTATGAGGAGGTAATTACTAGCAACAAGCAGGAAGGTAGAAAAGCCAGGTAGGTTTCAACAGTTGACACCAGAGGTGACAAGGCACGGAATCACGGTAGTAGATTATGGACAAGAGAGAGAAATCAATCAGATAAATGTAAAGGAAGCATGCTAGTCCTGGGGGAAGGTTTGATAAAGAAAAGAACGGAAAAGTGTGTTTTCACAACATTTCCTATGCTGTTCTTACAATATTATAAATAATACAATTATTTACAGTAGTTGCCATGACCATGGAATGGATGGATAGAGCCATTAACTGATTCAAGCAAGAGAAGAGGAACGGATATGCCTGAGGAAAGACAAGGGGGTTCAATCGTGAACCTGTTGGTCTTAAGATGATTGTTTTATGTGCATATAAGCAGCTTGGTAAATTAGTGTAAACCTCAAATGCCAGACACAAAGATGGGGGTATATATGGAAGTCAGGATCAACGTAGAGAGAAAGAGCCGGCTGAGGCAGTAAGGGACAGGCAAAGGAAGAGGATCCCAAACAGGAAAATGAGACAAATAACCAGGGAAGGACATACAGCTAGAAACTTTTAAGAAGGTCAGCCAAGGGCACCTGGGTGGCTCAGTCCGTTAAGCATCTGCATTCGGCTCAGGTCATGATCCCAGGGTCCTGGGACTGAGTCCCAGCATCGGGCTCCCTGCTCACTGGAGAGTCTGCTTCTCCCACTCCTTCTACTCCTCCCCCCTATTTGCTCTCTCTCTCTCTCTCTCTCTCTCAAATAAATAATTAAAAAAAAAAAGAAGAAGAAGAAGAAGAAGGTCAGCCAAATGTGGGAGAGGGATGTGGTAGGATGAAAATCAGCCCTGCCCTGTGCAAGAACAGAGTTGGTGGTAGGAACAAAGTGTGAATTGCAGTGCGTTTTGGGAAGACCAACTACAAGATAAATAATTAACTAGTATTAGCTGATTTTGGCTAACTAGCTCTCTCCCTTTGTCAAATATGAAATGAGATTAAAAATTCTTTACCATCCTAGACTTTTGAATTCACAGCAAATACTGAAACATCTACTCAGAAGATGGGAACTACTGAGAACATACACTTTTCCTTTACCCTCACCACATTGGGGCAATTAAATCTCCTTTCTTCCAAATGATTTCATTTATTTCTGCATTTTTCCCCCAAGTGTAAAAACAGGTTTCGAGAGCAGGTTTCACATAGAAATTGACTCACTGATCCACAGTGTAATATTACGCCCTTCGCTTTTACTGTAGGCTGATAAAACGAATGATCTTACAAACTATACCCTTCCGATATCTGCAAAACCACTATTCATTATACGAATCAACATCTCAAATAATAATACACATGATAAATTCCTCCCAGAATTTAGTGCCAAAGAAGTTTTTCTCTAATAGAGAACTGATATACTCATTCTTATCATTCAATAGAAACATATTTTCTTTTAATCTTGCTGATGAGAAGCTTAAAATGACATTTAACGCTCACATGAAGAAACCAGCTTTAACTACTTTCTAGTTTCTGAGAGTACCTTTGCCTTTCTTTTTTTGTGTGTTCTCGCTTATATTCTGTTGTAAACATGCATGTTTGTCCATGTGTGTATCTGTTTACTAAAGTCCCCTTGAAGTGCTATTAAAATAAAAGTGCAATTAACAATATAAATAATAGTAATAAAGTATTTGGTCAGCATTTTATTTCACTTTTCCTTCATTCCTTTTGAAGGTCCCTTTTCCCTCCCATACAAACTCATGCATGTATCAATTGAAGAAAAACATAATTTGGAGATAGTATTATTTTAGTTAAAGATTGTATTTTCTATGAATTTTCCTTTTATCAATTATTTCCTTTTTCCCTTGTACACTTGATTCTGAGGAAAGAGACAAAACAGAATTTCATTCTGGTTTGAAAGGCATTGTTAACTTATTATGCTTGTATTTATTGTTTCATTATATAATCCTGAGTCTGATACAATTAATACAAATATCAGGAATGGTTTTCTTATAGGACATTTAGCTGCACTGACAACCACTTGAGATTGTAAGCTAATTGAACTGATTTTATGGCATTCTCTTCTTATATTATAATAGCACACTTCCTGTGCGTGCTGCCCTTATGCTCATTTTCCCTACATGGAATTTCCTAAGATTTGTGTTAAGAGTGGCAGGTGCAGATAAAGGAATAGCAATTATATCCAAAGTATGGAAAGCTTACAGTGTGAGTATAGGCATGAGAATTGTAGAGGGGTGTTTGATATACCAACCAGCAAAACCTGCTTCTTTTTATAAGAAACCCCAAGATATTCTAGTGATCAAATCCCTTCCCATCCTTCACGACCCATCTCAAATGTCGTCTTGTTTTTGAACCCCTCCCTAAAACTCTACATAGTTATCTGTGCCCATTTCTAGATTCCTGACACTCTCTGCTCTTAGTGACTATAATGGAATCTCAAAATATAATGATTTGTGTAAGGATCACCTTCCTTCCTTTCTTCACAGAGAAAATTATACTTTCTTTGCCTTGTAAACTAAGCAATAAGCATACACTAGGTACTCAACAAAGGCTTTTTTTTTTTTTTAAGATTTCATTTATTTATTCATGAGAGACAGAGAGAGACAGGCAGAGGCAGAAGGAGAAGCAGGCTCCCCTCTGAGCAGGGAGCCTGATGCGGGACTCGATCCCAGGACCCCGGGATCATGACCTGAGCCAAACGCATATGCTTTACCATCTGAACAAAGGTTTTTTTTGAAAGCCGAAATGTATGAATGAAGGATGGAAGAAAGCAGACATTTTTGGTGAAAACTGAAGAATAAAGGGGAGGAGGAATCACTCTGGATTTTAAATATTTCACTTTCTGGGTATTCAAGGTAATTACAGAACTGCTGACTACATTTCTACTGATGGCACGTGGTGGCAAGAATAAGGGCTCCAGGCAGAATCTGAAAAGTTGGGAAATGAAACAGAGTCCTATGAAGCCAACATTAAATTAACCCAGTGCCCTGGAGTCATGACGCAAAATCACTTCTAAAATATCACATAACTCCCAGGACACAAACAGATTGAACTGCAATGTGCAAATCACTAGGAGTGAGAACAGTCATGGAGGCACCAAGAAGAAAGACCCACAGCCAACTCGTGGCAGTGAACAGCACTTAAACCTCTCCCGGACTTTCATCTTCTGAAAAGGGAGGGGGTCCCAACACACGAAAATCACGAAAACAGATGCATTAGGCTATGCTCTCAACAGGATGCCCTTCAACACAGAATTATGTTACTGCCTGCTCTTTTTTGGCTCCAAAATTCCGTTTGTAAGGCATGTGATTGTCATGAAAATATGAACATGTTTTGTGACATTTAAGTTTCTTACTATACTTTAATAATAAATAGTCTGATTGATTCCACTGTAAAACATGCATCAGTTTTTGATTTCCCCCAGTAGGACAGACGCCAAACTAGACATACTCACATGGTATCTTTAATCCCCCGCAAGACAAAAGTTTTTTCCCATTTTACTAATAATGAAACTGAGCCGGGGGCAAATCAAATAATTTGACATGTGACCAAGAGCTCATATTGTACTTTATGTCGTTACAATTCATTTGGACTTATATTGGTATATCGAGTCAGATAACACAATAGTGAGATCAGACAAAAAAGACTTTAAAAAAATGCAACTGCATTGCAAAACTAGACAAATGTCCTACCAGCGCTGACGTTTTCCCAAATGCATTTATTAAAATGATAGACTCTTACACTCCTAAACTAGAATGATAATGAGAGAACATTTTACTCCAACTTTATGCACACAAGGGAATTGAATTCAGCTTCTCATCTTATAAGAGCTCCTCTAAGCTCTGCATTCTTGAACGCCAATAATCAAAAGCCAAGGGCTGCTGTTCCCTATGCCTGGCATCCTCTTGCCCCAGATAGTTCATTCTTTTTTCCCTCAGCTTCTTTGGGATCTACTCCCAGGTTACATTCCTAATGAGGCCGCATTTGCCCTGAGCACCCATTTGAAAACTGTGGCCCTTATTTGTGTTCCCTAACTCTGATCTATTTTAATTCATAGCCCTAATTTTCATCTGACAAATTATCTATTTTACTTATGTAGATTCTGTTTGTCTTCCCCTTTAGAGAGTCTTCTCCATGCCTAGTCTGTTTTCTTCTATATCACTGGCACCTGAGAGCATACCTGAATGGTAGGTGTAACTCGATATTTACTGAATGAATGAATGAATTCTTCTTTTAAATTAAAAAAAAAAAATTTTTAAAGATTTTATTTGTTTATTTATTCAACAGAGATAGAGACAGCCAGCGAGAGAGGGAACACAAGCAGGGGGAGTGGGAGAGGAAGAAGCAGGCTCCTAGCGGAGGTGCCTGATGTGGGGCTCGATCCCGTAATGCCGGGATCATGCCCTGAGCCGAAGGCAGACGCTTAACCGCTGTGCCACCCAGGCGCCCCTAAAAAAAATTTTTTTGAGAGAGAGAGCATAAACAAGCATGAATGGGGTGGCAGGGGAAGGTGTTGGGGGAGAGGTAGGAGGAGAGGGAGGGAGAGAATCCTAAGTAGGCTCCACACCCAGAGCAGAGCCCGACGCAGGGCTCCATCTCACAACCTGAGACCATGACTTGAGCTCAAATCAAGGGTCCCATGCTTAACTGTCTGAGCCACCCAGGTGTCCCCTCAATGAATGAATTCTTAACACATCCAGAAGCACAACTGTGGAAAACTAAGGGATTTTTTTTTTCATTCATTCTGAAACAAGTATGTTTTTCTATGCCATATAGAAAACATGCAACCTTTTACAACAGGGATAAGAGAAGACTGCAGTGTCAGTTTTTAAAAAAATATAATTATTATCTTAAACTTATAGATGAACTACTAAACATTAATACACATTCATTGAACAAATATGGATGATGATCCTTTTTATTCTGTATTTAAAAGAGATTCTCTGGCAGTGAAAAAACAACCTACCTTTCAGACTTTCTTATAAGAGAAAAGAGCAATTGGGAAAGTAGCAGTTTGTTTTAAGATACTAAGAATCTATGGTAAATATATTTTTTAAGTATTTTGTCTAAACCTGACCCCTTCTCAAGCTTAAATCATACTGACTTTTTTGGTCAGATTAAAACAGCACAACAGAAGACTAAATTCAAGTATGCCACTGAGAATAAGAAAGAAATTGTGTAACAGTCATTGCCTCTGAGTCATGTTAGGCAGAATGACAAATGGACGATAATATACATAATGACATGGCAGTCTCTGGCTTTGCACAGAGGTCCATAAATATTTTGCACATGCTTGGAATACATGGACGTCCAGTTGACAGGCTCTCCAAGAAAATTCTAAAATTAGATACCAGATCTAAACTGGTATCAGGAATTTAATAAAAAGGGATGTCCTCATTGGCTTTTAGGTCATTACACAAGTGGTCTTCATTGTGTTTTATTTAGCATTGTCTTGCAAGCCATTTTTAGAGAAACAGAATACAAAGAAATGAACATTAAGGCAATGATTCTCTCTCCCCCCATATTGCAATCAGTTTGAATAGCAGCGGATATGCGACTCATGTTAATTGTGCCAAAACAGCAGCAGCATGAATGCTAAATTATTCACCATGTTCACAAACTGTCAAATGGGGCAAATAGCCAACTATTCAAAATAATTGCAAAAAGATTGGCACAGCTGTAATGTGTTTTCAGTGTGTATTCCATATTCTCCTGAAACCAATATTCAATTCAATGAAACGAATGGCTCTATTTGATAGACAAGAATTTAGATTTCATTCATAAGTATTTCAAGCAAAAATTAATTAACTCATTTGTACTATAATTTCCTCCTCTCTAATAATTTAAAAATACCAAAATATTTCCAGATTAGGAGAAATTAGCAATAAAAAGTGCGCTCTCAAATATATGTTGTTGATGCATTGAGATGTGCTTTGTCTCCTATCATTAAAAGGGAACAAAGTTATTATTTCTAAATTGCAGGCCTGTCTATTTTTATGGTAATGAACATGTTTATAAAAAATCAAGTGTGTAAAAATTCAGCTCCCATTCTAAATTTTATGTTTAATATTGCTTGCTAGTTGTACCATGTGCTATGGTGTTTAAATGGGTTACATTAAAAAAAAAAAAAAGGAGGGAAAGAGGGAGGGGCAGACAATGAGGGAGGCAGAGAGGGGAGGGATGGAGGGAATAAGGAAGAAGTCAGAGGACCCAAGGTTTAAAATCTCTTTTTAAAAATATCTTCCCCTGGGAGCTTCGGTCTATCCTTTATCCTATTTAGACATCCATTCCTTTGCAAGTAAGAAGAAAGATATGAATAAATTCACACCTAATTTTACAATTTTGAATGGAACGGCTAACTTTCATACTTACCAATAGCCAGTTACTACTATAGAAATGACTTCAAAATAGTTCCCATTCATATATGCTACACAAATAGCCTAAAATTAAAAATACTAAAAATAGGGGCACCTGGGTGGCACAGCGGTTAAGCGTCTGCCTTCGGCTCAGGGAGTGATCCCAGCGTTATGGGATCGAGCCCCACATCAGGCTCCTCTGCTATGAGCCTGCTTCTTCCTCTCCCACTCCCCCTGCTTGTGTTCCCTCTCTCGCTGGCTGTCTCTATCTCTGTCAAATAAATAAACAAAATCTTTAAAAAAAAATACTAAAAATATTTTAAAAGTTATTTTTATAAAGGACTTTTGAAATTTGCTGAGCATTTTATAGAAAACCCTGTAGTGGTTAATAATAAAGGAACATTTAAATGATGATGAATATGTATTTAATGATGATGGAAAATGAAGAAAATATGATTTTTATACATTAAATTTTCTTGATGGAAAGATCTCAAAAAACATTTAAATTTAATCTTAGAGACATGTGAATGATGAAAAATATGATGTTCTTCTATAAATTCACGTGATATAATTTTGGTTTTATCTCTAAAACAGGAAAATGATGTTTATAGGCAAATTTATGCTAATCCTAAATCTGAAGTACTTATGTATTTTTAATTGAAGTTACTGCTTCCATCTACGCATGCTCTTCTTGTTGTTAAGGTTACTTGTGCCATGCTATAATAATCATTGCACATTTTAGAAGAGCAATATATCAGATTTCTGCTTTTATCCCAGAGTGGTAATACACTTAGATAAAGGTGGCTCGTCATTAAAATAAGGTCAGATAGGTGTATATATATTTAAGAAGTTGAGAAATATAAGAAAGCTTTTTTCCTATATCAGATTAGGAAGAAAACATTTTTCTCACACAATGTTAATTAAGTGACTTTCATATTTATATAAAAAAGTCCAGGTGCCATTCTATATATAATTTAATAAAATTTTTATTTGGAATTTTTTTTTCTTAAGTGTTGGGTTTTATGACGACTTTTAGATAAACTGTGTATTTCAGGATACCATCAGGAAAAAATATTTTCAAAAAGTAAGCTGAGGTATGGTTTCTAATCATGTGCTGCCTCTCCCTATGGCAAGATTATAATTCCCTACCACACTGAAATTTGGCTTAGTTATTTGATTTGTTTCGGCCAATGCAAAATGAGCAATCCTACTGCAGCATCTGAACAGAAGCTGCGAGAACCATCCTTTGGTTCCACTACCTCTCCCTCAACCCCGTCTCAGATGAGGCTGCTCCTTCAACTTGTAACCCAAGTGAAGAAGACGCAGAGATGGAGGCAGCTCACAAAAAGGTATAAAATGAACAAGATATATATCTTTTGAGAGTTTGGGCTTTATATTACAACATCATTTTTAAGCCTAAAACGACTAATATACTGATACTGGCCCATCTTAGCCTACACGAGTATCGTTTTATAGTTCTTAAAGCCTATTTTTAAATTCTTTCCATTCAAAATCCCCATAGTTTGGAACATTTATGGCATGATTCCTAGATGTGCATGTGAAGAAATGAGTAGAAAATTAAAGATGTTTTATCATAAAAAAAAAGTTTTATCCCAACAACTAAGTTGTACCTATTGCTTCAATCTAGAGAGCTAAATGAAGACAATGAGAATTCTTAGACCTGGCAAAATCCATTATGTGGATATATGATCATGCCTTCTGTATTCAGATAGGTTAAGGATCATTAGCAAGTAATCACTAGTTCTCTTGCTTTCACATACAAAATGATGTATACCACAGATAAAATTGTCCCCCCAAAATTGCTTAACTTTAAGCAGAGAGTCATTTAACACTTTATAAATTTGAGACAATACTTTTTAACTCCTAGATATTTTTAGAAGTATCAAACTGAGTACTGAAAACTCCAAAACTGTTAATTATTTTGTGGTCTTCATGAAGTCATTGAATTTGAGTCTACACTGTTCAGTTGGCCATCATTAAATAATGGAAATGGATTTAACTTCTTAATTTACTTTAATTTCTTAAAAAAAGACATAAGGCAAAAAGAAAAAGAAATGAGGTATTGGTGATATTTAAATACTTATGATCTTACTTTCCTATGACTTGTCCCTTTAATTTTTCATAACTTAGAGGAATCAACTCTAAGTGGTGAAGTAAAATTATATTTTATGGTTAACCTCCCTATCATATTACTCTGGGCTCACCTATCTTCAATTCTGTTTATGTCATGGTTTCCTGTCTTAGGATCCCAACAACAAATTGATGATGCATGCAAAATAAGATATTCTGAATAGGGGTTACTTACAAAGGAACTATTTATAAAAATGTTGGTATAGAGGACACAGAAAGCACTCAATGCTCCACTTAAAGAGTTTGAATGTACATAAATCTTTCCCTTTGGGTTCTAATAATGGCTACACATCACTAACAGAAGACTGATAAACCAGTTAGGGTGATACCTGATTAAGATTATCTTCAATGAAGAGTAAAAGTACTTTTGGTAAAGATGTTACAATAATTATTTTTTGTTGTTGCTTCTAAGAATTCTACATTCTTACCTCACTCCCTAATAAAATGAATTGATTATGCAGAGCCTAGCAAGGAATAGGAAGTAAAGATGTCTGACAGGAGGTCCCTAAAACTAGTCCTCTGTATATTATGAAAAGTACGAACTTTTCCGAATGGATGGTGAAATGTATAGAGATGTTATGAAAGTTCTAAACATGGCAACCATAGTTCCCCCAAAAGTACTTGGGGACTAGCCATAGCACTTCCTCTGGAAGCTTGGCTTTATCATATATTCCAATACCATTAAGCTCTGCCATGATGATATGATTCTCCCGAGTATTATTTATTATACAATCTAGTCTTTCCTGTCAAAATTCAAGATAACAATGTTTATATTTAAAATAAAAACTATCATCGTTTCTGATATTTAGGTTCTATGCACTTCAATGACAAAACAATCAAAAATTAAACTGAGATGTGTAAAGGGAGTTTGATTTCAAGTTTTATACCTGAGACACTAACCATAGCCTCTAAACTATGAATATCACATCATATTTCCATCTTCTTATATTTACAGATAAAGTAGAAGGGCATATCACCAATGACAAATACTTAGATGCAAACCAGGCCACCAAGACCTTTCTTATACACGACAAAATAAAATATGGAGGACCGGACACATCAGAAGAGATCCACGCAGGACACTTCATCAGTTGTAATATAATGAACAGATAAGATAGGATGGCAGAAAAAAACCCAAAACAATTAAAATCTCATACTGCCTTTAGCAATTTGGCACAACTGAGAGGCTTGGAAATGACAGCTGCTGACAAAGCAACCTACAAGGAATTAGTTTTATTTTTGTTTCAAAACTTAGTATTAACTGTGAGAATAGGATAGATTTTCCCAAAGAATATTTGTACAAATTTCACATAGTCATCAGTTATTTTTCAAAAATGCATTACACTTAGTTTCAGGATAGAAAGGTTTATTGGTTCTAAATTGACATTTTTTGGCCTTATTCATTTGCCCATTAAATCATCCTTTAAGCGCATAATACCTACCATGTGTGACACCTCTGCTAGGGCTATGGTCCTCACAACTGGCTGTGCACTGGTATGACGGAGGAAGCTCGTTCAACATACGAATATACAGGAAGTTACTCTGAACTCTTGGATTCAGGGTTCAAAGGTATGAGGCACAATCATCTGTTTTTTTCAGTAAGTTTCTCAGACACACATTACATTAGTTGAAAATGGTTCTGAATAGAACATCTTCTCATCCTAACAGAATCTCGACACATCGTGTAACAAGTATTTCATAGCTGACTCCTTCAGCCCAGCAACGTAGGAAGCAGATGTAGACTGAGAAGAGATTTCTATGTCCATCGAAAGGTTGAGAAGTGAAGACAGGGTAGAGGAGAAGGAATGCTGACAGTGAGGAAACTGCTGTGGTCACAGCAAGCTTCACTGAAGTTTTCAGAAATGGGATAGGGAAAAAACCATCAGAGTATTACAACTGGTTTGTCACCTTTCTATGCTTAGGGATGTGTGTGTCTGTGTGTGTATACTTGCCCAATGTGTTACACTGGTCTGGAAACTTTCCCTTTGTGATTAATACAGATGTTAACCCTGATGGAGCTCAAATCTTACCAATAATGTTTCCAAATATCACAATTCTTTCATATTTTAGAGGAAAGTAAGCTTATTTGATGGGATTACAGAATACTGCATCACCAACATATAAAATTTAAGTTACTCAGGTTTCAAAATTCAACTCAACATATAGTGTGTTTCTACATGCAAGGGTTAGCTAGTAGAATGGGGATTTTTAAAAGCACGTGACACAGGCTCTAAAGGGGAATATTTTATATCTATGTGAAAAGCTAAGGCTTCAACATATGAAACCAATATGGGGATAAAGATAATAAAATTAACATGACATCTAGAGAATTTCGGATATCACGAACTTTAGGAAAGACAAGATGATATCATAGTTTAGAAATAAAATAGAAATCTTATCTTAACTGAACCCAGTTGCAGGCTTCACCAGTAAAAAACCTGAGACTTGTATTACATGCTTCTACTGAAATAAATATCCAGGTATATATAAGGTTAATTACAGAATGAAATCTTGCCAAAAATGAGAACCAATATGTGAATAAAAGTACACGGCCAAGAAATATCTTAAAAGGCTTCTACAGAAATACGTCAAAAATTTAAAAAGGGGATAATAGAATATTTTACCACAACTACATTTTAAAATGTTAAGCATAAATAAAATGGATTATAATTTTCTCTTGCGTTCCCCCCTTCTTTCAGTCAATCATTCACTTAAAGACAATATTTACTTTCTGTTCTTCATGTCCTATTTTTAACATTAATTTAAAGGTGACTAATTTATACTGAAGGATAGAAAACATAAAAGTGATCTATGAGATAGGTGATTCCCTTAAGTCAATTATTCAAGCTTTTTCTAGCCAAAGATTTAACTCAAAAGACATGAGTTCTACAAACAATCAAAGATTGCTACTTCGTAAATTATAGAAAAATCAAGAAAAAAATTTCAAATATTGCCATACTAATTTTATTTTCTGTGTGACACAGTGGAATTTTACCTGTTTTTTACAACCCCTCAAAATCTCTAGATTTAATTATTTATAAGAAATTGTATGGTAAATAAATATACCAGAGAGTAAAAGGTCACTTAATCTTTTGCTCTATTTAGGTTTTAAAAAACAAACAACACCATGATGAATGAGCATTGACACAAAGCTAAAACATTCCCATGAAAATATACGTTATGAACTATACACAATCCATTAAACAAGACAGAGGCCATTCCAGTCTAGTTTTTTCTTAGCCTGTGTGAGTACTGAGAGAGAAAGAGAGAGAGAGATTTAGGACACCTTGAGCACTCTTTCAAGTACCACTAATGAAATAAATAATCTTTGTTGTCACATCACTCACTGGGAGGTGGATGTGACTTCATGCTTATTCATTTGTCACTCTCCAACTGAATGATGCCTCCTTTAGTACACAGACCTTTTCCCAACAGCTGGTAACTACTCAAGTAGAAGTTAATTGAGTCATTGGTTTCCCCTTGAATCTGTGAATGTTTGGGGATTGTGAGCCATCAATACTGCATGTAATAAAGTAATAGTCCAATTCCTATTATGAAAATAAGTTGAGCTTGCTTTATATTCTACTCAGGTGTATGTACTGGAAGTCTAAGTCATTAGAAGGAAGAAAATTGGGGAAGAGAAGAATCAGGAAGTATGGAATGAGAACAGAATTCTTGCAGGACAAATACGAAATATTTTAAAATAGTATTTATTGTGCTTGAAAAATTCTAACTTATGTTTCTGTTTTATAGTCAATCAGCAACTTCTGTATCTTGTCATTCTCAGTTTGAGATTAAAATAGAATTCTAGGGGTGCCTGGGTGGCGCAGTCATTAAGCATCTGCCATCGGCTCAGAGAGTGATCCTGGCGTTATGGGATCGAGCCCCACATCAGGCTCCTCCGCTATGAGCCTGCTTCTTCCTCTCCCACTCCCCCTGCTTGTGTTCCCTCTCTCGCTGGCTGTCTCTATCTCTGTCAAATAAATAAATAAAATCTTAAAAAAAAATAAAATAGAATAGAATTCTAGAAAGCATCATACACACTATAAAGAGAGATAAACCATGATCAGGAGATCTGGTTGTGGTCATAGCTCTGTATAACAGAACACTGTGTAATTAAACATTTCAGCATATCTCACACACTGTGCTTGATCTCGATATGCCACAGCTTTTTCTTCTGGCAACCAAGAATAACACATCCAGCGTTGTGGTAAGAAATTAAAAACTCTTAAACAAACTTACCTATTTGGAAATGCAAGTTTATACGTTTTGAGCCCCATAAGATGGTAAGGAAGCAGATTCTAAAGGTTTGTTGTTCTACCATTAGTGAAATATCCCTTTTACAACCAGCAAAGAATGAATGCAGAAGAGGTTGCCAGGGCTTCCTTTACGAGAAGTGAGGCCCTGTTTATAAACTAGAGAGATCAGTTTCAATGACTCAGCTCATGCAATATACTCAGCGCCTTTGCCTGCACCAATCACGTGCTTCACCAGTGAAACAGAAATCTGAAGGCTGGTGCCTCAGGACTCCCTGGTCCTATCAGGAAAGGGAACACAGAGACACTCAAGCCCTGTGTGCTCTACGCTTCGGAGAAACACCCAAGGAACCTGCCCATCAGGACAAGGGCACAATAGTGTAGAATTCTAGGCCACCGGAGCAGTAGAATAGAAGAGAGTGGGGAGAATAAGATAACTTGCTGTCTTCTTTGCAAGCAGCCTCATGAAGATTAATGAGCTAATTTCTGAGAAGCACTTAAACAGTCGTGGATGCCAAGTTTAAACATTATTATTTATTAGTTGGCTGCGTGGTAAATTTCCCCTGAGAGCATGACTGAAAGCCATATAGAAATGTATCTTCTTATTCAATTTCAATATACATACTGTATATAAGGTAGATTTTAATTGTGCAAGAGCATTTGGAAAGATAGTAAATCACCTCGAAGTGAGTCTAAGGGTGAAATGGTATCTCTCCAAATATGTAGGAGTGTTCAGTATTCGAGGGGTGGCAAATCAGAAATGAACTATTAAATGAGACATTCTGTTGTCTCTCTCCCTAGGGAACAGGATTCAGGACAGAGAACATAAATTCAGAATGGTGCTGTTGGGAACAGGAAAGGTGTCAGAAATCACACATTTTGCCATGGACTTCCCTATAAGAAAGTCTTTAAAGAAAATGTCTTTAAATGTATAAGCCGAGGCCATAAAGCTTTACAAAAAAGCAGGGGCTGGGAGAACCCAGACTTGCAAATGTTCCATAGAATTTTCAAAGCACTTCAAAAATTTGTCTGCAATAAAGTTACAAGGCATATCTCACAAAAATAAGTGTTCATGCACTAAAAATCACATCCATAACTTTTTCAGAGCGGCTTGTTGCCTGCTAGAGTAACCCAGCTTTTTTGAAATATTATTATTATTTAAGATAGGTGTGATTTTTAAAGTGCCACCCCAGAGTTGGGCAATGATTTATAGCCAATACCATGGTGGTAATATCTTATTACAATTAAAAAGTAAAGAGCCAAACACTTAAAATCATTCTGCATAGTATTTCAGAGCTACGTTCTGTAATATACATCTGATTCCCACTCCCCAAAAACCAACAGCTGAAGCTAAAAGAAAGCAATATGATCTTGGCATAAGGTTCTTAAAAACACCTAGTACAAATTATCATTCTATTCCTAATAACTGTGGCATTTGGGAAATGAAGATTTATAGTCAGTTATTAATATATATAATTATAGAGATGCCATTAAAAATCCTCTTTGCATTAAATATGCCTCCCAGATTCAACTCTTATTATTTGTTTAATGCTTGAGTTTTCTTCTTCGTAGGACAGAAATGCAATGGAAATGAGAGCAGCTCTCCTGTACAAGGTTAATTTGTGAATGATAAATGAGTGCTTTAAAATGAACTGCATAGGTTACAATTTAGACAGGTTTTGGCAGAAAACCAGTTTGCTCTGTTCAGTTGGAGGAGATATACATATTTACATATTTTAAAGAAGATTCAACAGAACAGAAAAAATATACAAGTGGTTACTGTATGAAGTCTTTCTCAAGGGAGATGAAAGATTTCATTAGAATATTTTCAATCTCAAGGCAGGCAAGATTTGTGATCCTAACTTGGATACAACAAGTATTTCTTCGGCATCTCCTTTCTTGAAACAACAGCAAAACTAAAAAAATATATGTATGTTTAAATAAGTGAATCTTGTGAGACTGTTGAAAAAACAAAATGCATTTAAATGAAACAGCTGACTGGAAAAGTCGTTCTATCCATCTCCTCGATTTATTTGCTTGAACTCTGGTAAATCAAAGCCACTTTATTATTAGATTAATCTTACTCTTGAAAACAGGACTCCTATAGTCATGAATGTTTTTCCAATAACCCTGCATAGCATCCTCATATGCATTCTATTTAAAAGTATTAGTCCTGATGCCTAGGGGAGTGGGTTATTTCTTTACTGACTAGGACCACCTGTGTGATACGAATTGCATGGAATCAAACAACCCTGTTTAACTAAAGTAATTCCACTACCAGACTGTAGAAACTTGCCCCTCTGCCCAGCTTGAAATTCTCATCACTGAGTCATTTCCTTTTTCTTAGCTACTGGGGGCTAGCAGGTGATGTGTTTGTGTGTGTGTGCAGGAGGTAGGAGGTGAAAGCTTGCATGAGATTGGTAACAAAAGTGAACAGATAATGAGACAGAGAAAAACTCAATTAAAACATAAAAGTGTCCCTGTAATGCTCTGGTTAGAACTGTTCTACCTGTATGGAAAGCAAGATATGGGTGGCATTGGTGGGATGCAGAAATATGGAGGCATAGATGTGCTCTAAAGTAAGGTGATGAAGAAACCAGAGTACAATGGGTTAGCGTGAGCTGCTTAAGCCAGGAGTAAACGCCTGAGTCATATGGACTGGGAACTGTGGAGTACAGTGAACATCTCTCTAGAGAGAAATAGAAATAATTTTAACCAATGCTGGACCAAAATTTGGGGACCTTAAAAAGGCTACAAGGATACCCTGTTGATCTGATATTCTTTAATTATTTATTTAGCATTTATTGCAGTTAGTAAGAATCTTTTAATAAAATGCTACATTGTTGTTCATGTTAAAAATAAACTACATATGTGCTAGGTATCTTCTATTTGCCCCTCTGAATCCTCTATCTTATCTTTTCGTTTTTGTGCCCAGGGAGTTTAAAAGTATAGGTATAAACTCAATCAATTTTTTTTTGTATCTTTTGGCTTTTATTTGGGATTTGCCAATGGAGGTTACCAGCATGAGAACAGAATGAGTGAAGAAAGGGATGGAGAGGAAGCTTCCATGTTTATTTCCCTTGCTTTCTCCTTCAAGGATTTCATGAGCTGGCTGCATGCTTACTCTCTATTTTCCCATGTTCTGTAAACGCTTCCACCTTCTTCCTCCCTCCCTCAGTCCTTTGGTTGGTAATAACATCTTCTGTTAAAGGCCTAGAACACAGCACTATCCTTTGTGATTTCCCTACACCCTGCACACACCTTTGTAAACTGTCCCTTTATTAAACTTTTCTCAAATTTCTCAGTGTGCCACCTGTTTCTTCCAGGGCTCTGACTCTTACAATATAGTACATGTGTTGTACGTAACTTACTTTTGTACTTACTTGGGATTGTCTTTCATTTTACTTTTTGGGGGGTTGTATTTAATCAGCAGCACAGGGACTCAAACTAAAAAATGGCTAGTCAAACATGGACATCATTACAAAGTTGTTTTAAAATTCTGTATTAAATTTGGCAGAAAAGAAATTTTATATTTTTTCAAATTTCCTTTTGAGCAGTAGCATTTTCACTCAATAATAAAGCCAAATAATTCAGATATTTCTTGGCCCTGGACAACTGTAAAGCATTTTTTAAGCTTAATATTACTAAAATCACAAACAGAACTCATCAAAATACTCCCTACGAGTAGCTTTCCTTTTGTACATAGTTAGTGAAATAGCAGTTACTAGACTCTCATAAACATACCATTTTTTCTTCCAGTTTCCTTATCAATACAATTAATCTTGGGTTGCTGATTAAGTACAGTATATCAATCAGCAGAATTTGTTTTCCCAGATGGATTCTCTTTAAAATATTTCTTGCTTTCTGCTGACTATCATAATGGAGACTTGTGGCCTCATAATTTTTTAATGTCTTCAAGTCCTATATTTCTAGGGTTATATCAATGATAGTATTTCATTAAAGGTTTCCTATAGCACTGAGTCAAAATAATAAAATTTTACCTTGAGTTTTGCAACATAAAACTCTTGGTCTCTAGTCCCTAAAGTATATCCAAAAAATGAACTCACATCAACTCCTTTCTCTGTTATGTCTCTTCTCTCTCACCTTTCTTTGGTTCTTTTCTTTCCAGTAAACAAATATGCTCAGTTTTCTGATCTTATGAGAAGAAAAAGTAAAACAAAGGCAGTAAAGAACAACTTTCCCATTTTCCACATTCCCCTCTTGCTATGAACCATTCTCCATTTCTCCTTATAGCCAACTTTCGCAGAAGAGGAGTCAATTGGGAGTATCTCCAATCTTATCCTCACTCATTACTCAGTTCTCTGTAGAATTGAGTAATTCTCTGTGACTTATTTATTTTATAACTGGACATTTGTACCTCTTAATCCCCTTCACCTCTTTCACCCAGCCCTCCTCCCTCTGGAAACCACCAGTTTGTTCTCTGTATTTAAGAATCTGTTTGTTCATTTTGTTTGTTTTGTTTTATTTTGTTTAGATTCCACATGTAAATGAAATCATATGACACTTGTCTTTCTCTGTCTCACTTACTTCACTTAGCATACCTTCTAGGTTCATCCATGTTGTCACAAATGGCAAGATTTCATTCTTTTTCATGGCTGATTAATATTTCATGGTCTATATGTACCACAGCTTCTTTATCCCTGACACTCTTCATCAATTGAAATTCCTACTTGAAATTTCCCCTCCTTTACTCTCCATCCTAGAGCCCTCACTGAACTCTTACTTCACAGGTCTATGACCTGCCCTTTCCTCCCCCATCAGCTTTGTTGACTAGATCACCTCTTTGTATCCTCACCCTTTATCAAAGTTTTACCCCTAAGCCTCTTCTCTTTTCAGTCTAACCATTTTTGAAAATGATATTTTACCCCATTATCATAGCTTCAACTATTATGGATATTCTGATATTTTCCAACTCAGTATCTCTGACCAATAACTCTCTTCCAAACTGCAAAACTCATATTTCTATCTGCTTTGGAGACACATCCACATCCACATTCTCAATGGAGCTCAACTTCAACAGGGGCAGATTTAAAATCATTATTATCCCAAATAAAGCCCTTCTCTTTCATTTATGCTTTTCTCCAATTTACGTAATAATCTTGAAGTGCCAAAGTCAATCATGTCCTTTCACTTATCTTAGCTCTTGCCTCTCCCAGTATTTTTACCTAATCAATCACCATGTTATTCTGATTTTACTCTGTCTTATCTAGTTCTTCTCCTATCCCTCCTGTCATTGTCTTGGTTTGGTGTCTTAACTTCTCTCTCTCTCTCTTTTAAAATGATTTATTTATTTACTTGAGAGAAAAAGAGAGAGAAAACATGCACAAGTGGGGTAGAGGGAGAGAGAGAATCTCAAGAAGACTCCACACTGAGCATGGAGCCCAACACAGGGCTCGATCTCACGACCATGAGATCATGAACTGAGCTGACACCAAGCTCAGTTCTTTCTTGCCAAACCAAGAGTTGGACACTTAACTGACTGTGCCACCCAGGTGTCCCTCAACTGTTCTTGAATACACTTTTACAATAATCTCAAAACTTGTCATCTTGATTATACAGTTAACTAATTTAAAAGAAAACTATTAACATTATTATCTTACATAAGATCTTTCAATGCTTTCTCTTTCCTTACTGTTCTAAAAAAGGCTTTTAATAATCTGGCTTTTGTTGGTATTTCTAATTTTATCTTCTAACATCTCTCTGTTAGCTGTCTGTCCCAGTTATTCCAACATGTATTTACAATTTATCCAAAATCTTAGCATATCTCAGTGAAGTATATATGCATAATCTAATCATCATGGCCGGATTGCTTTGGTGCTCTGGTTCTGACTGAGAAGCCCCAATCATGCTTTAAAAATCTCTTCACCTGATACCTCTTCTCTTAGGCCTTTCTGAGTTTCACAAACACACTGAATCACACCAATCTTGGTGCATTCATGTATTTATTTGCATGTATCTCACTGTACTGGAATGGTTCATTTTCACATATTATTTCCCAAAATATACTTTGGCCTTGACTACAGGAAATGTATCTTAGTTACCTTAATACCTCAGTTCCAACCAAGCACAGTGCCTGTGTCATAGTAAACAGCCAATAACTTATGTGTCTACCTACAGAGTATGAATATAGGAAAGAGAGGGAAATAGATGGCAATCTCATAATAGTATATAATGTAGGCTAGGGATAAGAATCCATAAGGTTTGATAGACAGAGACAGTGAGTCACCATTAAATGGAGGATAAGCAGAGGGAAGAGAAACTCTTAGATGAGAACTTTTCTGGGAGGAGAAATAATAAACGAGGTGATAACAGCATCCTAAAACTCTAAAATAGGATGAGATTTTATCTTCCCCATTTAATTTTTAAGGAGAGCTTTATTACACTATTTAAATGCTAATTAACATGGCATACCAGATATCTATAGGGATGCTTCCAATGTGGCAGAGCTGCAATAAACAAACAAATACACAAATAAAGTCTTGGGAAAAATGAGAAACCTCTAAGGCCAGAAAAGACTGGGAAGTTTGAATTCTGTGAGATACAATAACACCCTGGGGACATCAGCCTATCCTTGCTAAGTCAGGAACATACATTTTACTTGACTCTCGGTGTAGGGGAAGGAGATTTATCTTGGCTTTAGCGGAGGCTAATAAGGTGGGTAGGACAATAGCCCCCTACAGGGAATATAGTGAAATTCTTAGCCTTGGTTCTTAGAACAGAAGAAAAACAGTAATAGAGGAAAGGAGAAAGAAGAGTGTTGAAACGAAAAAGATACAAAAATATCTATATCTATATATATACACATATGTGTATGTATGTATACATATATAAGATGAACATTAAATTAAATACCAAATTAAAAGAAAGCTAATATGCCTTGATTAGTATCTGACAAAATAAAAAAAAAAAAATCAAAAGCGCCACTTAAATAAAGAGGCTCACCAAATATGAATATGACAAAATATTCAGTTCAATAGATGCTTCTGGTGAATTTTAAAACTCACCTGCAACTAAGAAGTGTAGTTTCAAAATATAGAAAGCGAAAATACCCACTTTTCCAATGAGAAATGTAAAAGTCCATGTCCAGAATAACAGATCTGCACCCATCTCTCCGTGACACATTGTTGATTCAGACACACACACACACACACACACCAATCAGTAAAGATACAGAAGACGTGAACACCAGAAGTGACAAGCTTGTGCCCAACAACCATTCCTTTGTCAGTCAGGGCAATGCTAACCCTTTCTTCATTTACTTCTTTGATGTGTTCTTTTCTTCATGTGAACCCCAGCATCTAGGGTAACACTGTATTCAAGCTCCCAGAACTTGTCTGAGACAAGTTTTCCTCCCAGTTTCTTTCTTCTAACTTTCTTACAAACTCACTTGTTTGTATTTTCATTTATTTTCTTGAAATGCCTCCAAGTCCTGTTTAAATGCAAAAGAATGCTTTATACAAATACAGACATCTAATCATCTCTGCTGTTCTAGGTGCTTTCCCAGCTCAGCACACCTCAGATTATTTCCAGGAGTCTGAGCCAAGGGTCAACTCTTTCCTTAGAATAGCTTCTGTGGCTTTTGATATTATCAAGTCCTTTCTCAGTATGTACTGAGTAACCAAGAATTAATTAAATGAAGAATATTGTTTTAGACAGGAAAATGACAAGCGATTAAGGTAGAACTGCTCTTGGAGTTGTTCTCCTTTTTCAAGTTATTTCAATAACTTTGTGGGCTTTCCCATCTGTTGACCTAACACTTTGGTCTGACCAAAGAGAAGTCAGGTTAACATGGTGTTTCTCAAACATACGGTATTTTCTTCAGTTTATTTTATTCTGTTTAGTGTGAATACATTTATTGGTAAAGAACAAAACTTTTCTTGCACACATTGATTCTCTTGGGTAAAAATTATGCTTCTGGTGAATACTCCAGCCAAGCAGAAATGCTCTTAAACATGTTTGAAAACTCAAACCTACATCTGTAATGGGTGTGACATTTTTGCTACTTATTTGCAACCTCTCTGTTTTTATTTTTCCTCATTAAAAGACAAAAACAAAAACAATGAAGATAGTATTTACTTCATAAGGTTGTTGTAAGGATTAAATGTGTACAGACTAGCTACTACGGGTTATTCTGTGTGGTAAAATTTCAGAGACAAATTCAGAAGTGTGCAATCATTGATTATGACAAAAAATGAAAACTGCCTTTTTTGTTAACAAATATGATTTATGTTAATGGGGATATTTATATTTAGATAAGAAAACAGTGAGCCTAACACATCTAAAGTCCTTGAGAAGACTTCAAGACCACAATGATACACTCAGTAACACCATAATGCTCTCATTCTCTAAACACCTATCATAAGCAAAGTAGATTTTTCTATTTTCTTTCATTACTTACATTATACTGAGTCAAGAAGTTAAATATTTTTCAAAAGATTTTATTTATTTGAGAGAGAGAGAGAGGGAGCACGAGTGGGGGGAGGGGCAGAAGGAGAAGCAGACTCCCCACTGGGCAGGGAGCCCAATGCAGGGGCCTGATCCCAGGACCTTGAGATCACGACCTGAGCCGATAGCGGATGCTTAACCAATTGAGCCACCCTGGAATCCCAAGAAGTTAAATATTTTAGGAATAATACTTTTGCTGTATTTTCTAAGTGACCTGATATTTTGTCTGCCAAATTCTGCCATGCAGACACAACAGTGAATTTAGTGAAGCTCAGGGCCTTGGTAGGAACTTAGCCTTTAGTGTCTGTTCAAAAGCATAAGATACATGTAACTAATAATAAATGTAAAATATCATGGGTATCATGTGACTCTGTTAGATGCTGTGAATTAAAAAGAAAAGTCTCATTTTTATAAAGTATTATAGAATGAAAGTTATGGGTCTTGCTAGCTCATTTGTTTCTTTTAATGGTGACCTCAACCATAATGCAGCATAAGAGATCAATAAAAAGCAAGACAAAAAGTAAATACATTGATTTTGGGCAGGGGTCGTGGTGGCAATTGAACCACAGTGTTCTCATTCTCTGGACCCTTCTATTAGATTTGCTTCTGGCTAAATCCTAGACACTTAGCAAATTTTAAAAAATCCTACTATCTAAACTTTTTCTAGAATACTGTCTCCATTTCCTCACTTCAACCAAAACCTGACCTAAACTTGATAAAGCTACGTATCCTGAGATCCTCCCCCACACTCACAGCCATGAATGAATAAAGAGATGCCCGTGATTTCCTCACTCCTTTCTGTATTGAAACCATTGCCCTTTTATCGATACTTGCTCCACTTTTGACGCTCATGCTGTTCAATTGTAATGTCTTCTTCCCATTTATTTGTCTTTATCTCTCCAACTTCATTGGCTCTTTTCTTTTCTCCATTGACTTATTCCTAGTTGGATCACAACATTCTTTGATTACCCTTCTCTAGTCTGGTTCTTAACACTCAAGTTAATTTGCCCTTTAACCATTGACTCATATTCCTCAATTCCAAAGACCTCTGCTTTTATTATACACATACGTATCTCTATACAAACATCTCCTGTTCTTAGGAGCTATGTCCCCTCCAGCTCACACTCAGCTCTCACTGAGCTCTTACCTCTTTTAGATTAGATAGCTGGCAGTTTCATCATTAATTTTCCATACCTGTAGCTGTGTTTCTTACTCATTCTGACCTTCTGCCTGCCATGTGTGCCATTTCAATTTTCAAATCTAGGATAATCTTTTGCACTTTTGTTCCTAAGTGCTGAGCATTGCTGAAGAGGGTCAAGTAACTGGGGTAATTGTATCTATTATAAACAAATGCTAATTAATATCAGTTAATCTCCTAACATTATTTTGCTGTCCTGTTAGTCTATATTTGGTATATGGGAAAACCTTCACTTCAACTTGCTTAGAGTGCAACTTGATGGAAACATTTTGGAGGGGCATTTGGTAATTGTGTGAAAATGATTTAAAAGTGGATATTCACTAAAACATCATTGGTATTTATCCAAAGACAATTACCAGACAAGTGCACAAATACATGTTTTTATTTGTATATAGTGAATTTATTAAATTATTTTCTATAGCTATAATGGAATAGTATGCAGCCATGAAATACATTTTATATTAATTAATATGGCAAGAACGTTATGATATTACTGAGTGACATGAAATATTATGAACTGGAATATTACATACAATTATATATGTGTATACAGCTGATATTACATGTAATCATATATATGTGTTTCCTGTGTTATATATGAGTCTCTACATACAAGTTTGGGAAAATGTTTGCTAAACAATTAATGATTCTTTTGTTGAAATTTTACATGTTGATACTTTTTTTCTGATACTTTTTTCCTATATGAATTTACTTCTTTATACTTTTCAGTATAACTTAAAATTCCTGTATGACTATATATTATTGTAATAAAAAAAACACAATTAACTACATTAATTTTGAGGAAACTAGTTAGATATAACTTTTAATTCCTCGTGTCCCCTTTGTTTTTAAACAAAATGTAATTTAATTTTCTGACTCCAACTATTCTACTAAGAGGTTTCTTGTAGAGCTCAATTACCGAAGAACTTAACCACCAAACCCATGGATACTTTATTCTTGGACAGCTCTCAAAGGAGTCTGACAAGGCTGAGTATGCTACCTTTATTAACAGCATGGCTACTTTAGTAATTTTTTCTTACTTTTTAAAAAGATTTTATTTATTTATTTATTTTTTAGAGAGCAGGGAGGGAACAGGGAGGGGCAGAGGGAGAAGGAGAGACAGAATCTTAAGCAGGCCCCTTGCCCAGAGTGAAGCCTGATGCGGGGCTTGATCTCACAACCCTGAAATCATGACCTGAGCTGAAATCAAGAGTCAAACACTTAACCAACTAAGCCACTTGGGTGCCCCTAAAGATTTATTTTTAACTAATCTCTAAACCCAACATGGGGCTCTAACTCACAACCGTGAGATCAAGAGTCACATGCTCTTCCAACTGAGCCAGCTGGTCACCGTAACAGCATGGCTACTTTAAGCCAGGTTACTTACATATCACTGCATCGTAAGCCCTTTCACCAGCTTATTCTCCTTGTCCCCTAAGTACAGACATTTTCTAGGTCCCATGATCAGAGTGCATTTATTTTGGCCTACTTATTCTTCGCTATTCTACTTTCCTCCCACAATTTCAAATATCACCCTTACTGAGTGATTCTCAAGTTATTATCTAAACATCAAAGTTACACACTTAGCAGCCTGCTGTTTACTCCATAAAATAAATCTGAAGTTATCTCAAACTCCATAGCAGTAGATGAGAATTCATTAATCTCCTTTTCCAAATTTGTATTCTCCCATGCCTTTGGTTTTAAATGAATCACTATCCTCCCCTTTGCTTGGATTTACAACTCCATACTTGAATTTTCTCTCCTTGGTGCCTCATAGCTAGTCATCATACCTGCACTGATTATGTGCCTATCACATATTTGTTAGGGGGTGAATAAAGTAAGGTTTTAGATGAGGTGCTATTTCCTTCTCACTCCCAGTTACACTGGTCTATTTTGGACATTAATCCAAAATACCTTCCTAAGAGAGACTTCTAACTCTCTTTTCCTTTAGTCATACAGACATCAGTGTTAAGTTGCTAAAATTCTGATTATGATGGTCTCCCTTTGCAAGAGAGAAAGGACCTAACCAATATATTGGTTCGATATTCCAGGTCCTTCCTCCAGGATGTCATCTCAACCTTCTCTTTAAACCATTTCTCATTCACCATTACACTCATCTTCCCAATACTCTATTAGCCACAAATGAATAGCCACATTCTCCTAAAATTTTTCTTTTCTTTTCTTTTTTTTTAAAGATTTTATTTATTTATTTGACAGAGAGAGACAGCTAGCAAGAGAGGGAACACAAGCAGGGGGAGTGGGAGAGGAAGAAGCAGGCTCCCAGTGGAGTTTGAAGCCTGATGTGGGGCTCGATCCCAGGACCCTGGGATCACACCCCGAGCTGAAGGCAGACGCTTAACGACTGAGCCACCCAGGCGCCCCCTCCTAAAATTTTTCTATTCCTGACATTAATTTGACCAAGATAAGGAGTTTGGCATTCACCTGGAACACAGGTAGTTATTAATTTTGCACTAGTCCCTTGATTGTCATGCTCCAAAATCTATGCCTTTGGTCACTATGGTGTGTTATAGTTAAATTGTACCCAGACCCATATACAATCAATTCATGGAAACATGCTTTAGGAATGCTTTTTTAAAAAGTTCCGTGGCAACGCATATGAGAGTGGGAATCATTGCTGACTGTAATGATACCAGAAAACTCATCCATAAAATGAAGACAATAGTCACAGGTCACTAGATGGACAAATAGCAGGGTTGTATGGGAAGAAATGAGGAAGCCAGATTTTGTGGAGCACGGGTCATTTTTTGAGTATAATAGATGGGAATCCCTCAGAGGGACGTTGATGGCAGTTTCAACTGAACTTTGGAGAGGACAGTGGGTAATCTACCATGACCACAGTAAAGGTCTAAGCTATTGAGAACAGATAATGGTGTGAACTAGATTTCTTGAAGGAATGAGAAGGAAATGATTCACCAGATATCAGCGGTCACTGTTTCTCTGAAAGCTGATTTTTGAGAAAAGGGATAACAATTTACAGATAACTACATTATCTAAATTGAAAGTATACATACTACACATAATAAGTTATCAATTTATATGCTATTTATATGTCTATGGTGTGATTAAAGAAAATGAAATACTAACTAAGAATAAACACAGGTCAAATTGGGGTCTTATGCCAAAACTTGCATATACAAATGTGTTTCAACTAACTTTAAAAATATTCCTCTAGGTTCAGGAAACCTAGAGGCTCTCTGCCTTCTGGCAATTGAAGTTTCAACAAGTTCAAATAAAAGAAGTATACCAGAGACTAAATGTTCTTGTTTTCAGGCCAACTAACACAGGTTTTAAAACTGAGCTACTACTTATTAACTGCCTAAAAGGCAAGAAATTAGGGTTCCAGCTTTCTGTCACCCATAATTGGCTATATGACAAAAGCCAAGTCAATTATTATCATTCCATCTTGGTTTTCTCATCAGTTTAATACGTATAAACTGAATAACTCAACTCTGGGGAAGGATAAGCAAGCATTATTTTCCTCCTTAACTAGTGCTATTACACTGGGGAAAATTAACAAATATAGAACAAATTGTGCTAGGATAAAAATACAACTGGATTAGACAACAGCATAAGTATACTTTCCATTTTGGCTTATATATCCGTAGTTATTGACATATATCAGTGTATTTGTTTCTAGATATCTATATCTTCCTATGTACCATATATCTATTTGCCAATCTAGGTATGTATATCAGTACTTATTAATATACCAGTTAATGTCTTGTAATTGTTAGACTGGTTGACCTTGTAATAACACCTCCACCTCACACGTTTGTTAAATTGTCATGTTCAGCATCCTACTCAAAGCAAACAACCGTGGAATCAAATACATATTATTAACCACTTCAAACTTAAATATTTTGATCCCTCTCTCCATTTAATTTTTATTTATGTATTTCAATCAGCTGCCTCAAATCCCTTTGTTTAAAGAAAGAGGGAGAATTGTAGCTTATGAATAGATTACTGGTAATCATTCATACATAATATTAAATGATTTACTTAATTTTTTAAAGTAAAAATAGAGATGTGCAGTTTTTCTATGCTGGTTCTATTTTCCAAAAGAATTTTAATTATTTTACTCCATATATAAACTTATTTGGATAAGTGCATATTATATGAACATCTTTCTTCTTTAACTGCACCTGTGGAAACTATAATGATTTAAAGCCATGTTTCAAATCCAAGAACTTTAAGAATGAAGACCAAGAAAAATACATTTTAATGGTAATACTAAAATAAAACTTTAAAGATAGTTTAAATTTCAAGGTAGTATTTAAGATTCCATGATTGTGCAACTATGCATATTTTCTTTAAGTAAAACAACAAAAAATAGTAATAGTTTATTAGGCATCTATTCAAACAAAAATTTAATTCTCAGAAAAATCATTTTCAATTTCTTAAAAAATGGAGCAAAAATTCTTTGTAAATAAATCCTTTGTCTATAGGCAACTGCATCCGCTAAACACTTTATAAGTGATCCATTTTATGCAGCCATCTTGCATACTCAATTTATACTCAAATATCAAAGAAAAATGAAAAACATGAGTAATAAATGATATTTTTTAAAGATTAGAGCTGTTATTTGAGGAAATAAGTTTTGACAATCTTGTATAAAGAATTCATCTTTTAAAGCATCTGGTTATCTTTCTGACTAAAAATGCAATACCAATTATATTTTATAGGTAGCAATTTCTTTTTATAGTTTAAGAATTGGATTATAAAAGAAAACAACTGTGGTTAGAATATTTTTTATGTATTTTGGGGAATATAATGAGATCTGAGGCACTAAATCTGAGGGGTTAGAATTAAGCTTAGAACCACATTACTGACTTTAATCATCTTTGGAGGCCACCCTTTGATAAAGTTGCTTCCATGCATAATAGAGATTCATACATAATCACTACTTCTATCATTATGAGTCTAGGTAAAGACAATTCTGATTAAAAAAAACGGTTCTAAAACATATACTATCTCCAAGTTAATTTCAGGTTTGATAAGTTATTTTTCCTATAACTTACAAGAGAGAGGCAGAAGGAACTAAGACACATACACTCAGAAGGTAGAGGGTCATGTGAAGGTGAAAGTAGAGAGGTATCACAATGTTCCATTGCTTGTTAAGATGGTCAGGGGACCAGGAAGTTAGCACTAAAACTGGAAAAGGCAAGGAATGGATTCTCTCCTCTAGAGCCTCTAGAAGGACAGTGGCCTGCTCATCTTGATTTTGACCCAGTGATGCAGATGTTGTTCTTCTGGCTTCCAGAATTGTGAGAGAATAAATTCTTATGATTTTAAGATACTAAGTTTATGGTCATGGATATCTCCAATCCTAGAACACTAATAGGACTTTCCAAGTACAAAGGCAATGGAAAAATGGTGAAAAGACAAACAAGCAAACAGGGCGCCTGGGTGGCTCAGTAGTTAAGTGTCTGCCTTCAGCTCAGGTCATGATCCCAGCATTCTGGGATCGAGCCCCACATCAGGCTCCCTGCTCAGCTGGAAGCCTGCTTCTCCCTCTCCCACTCCCCCTGCTTGTGTTTCCTCTCTCGCTGCCTCTCTATCAAATAAATACATAAAATCTTAAAAAAAAAGAATTATAAAAAAAAACAAGCAAACAAAACACTTGACTACATAAAATCTTAAATTTATTTATGCCAGAAATAAAATAAAATACAAACTAGTAATATTGTTTTATTCCAAATATAACACGAGATTGATAATTCCAATACATATGTATAAAAAAACCAAAACACTAAACCCTGATTATAACAAGGCCCTCTCTAAAATAAAAAGCTCGAGGGATCATATAATACACATATATATTTAATGTTCAACCTGAAAAACAATCAAATAAATGCAAATAAAAATGAGCTAATATTTTTTGCCCCTAAATGACAAAAATCCCAAACCCTATTTGTTTTTTTCACTTTAGAGGAGGGTGTTATAAATTAAGCACTAGCATACTCAACTCAGAAGAGACATTATACCTTCTTAGAAAACAGCTCTATATGTATATATGTGTAAGAGCTGTTAAGTGTGTATTTTATTTAAAAATTAGTCTTAAGGAAGTCATCAAAATGATTTATATAAGATTATTTATCACAGTGCTATTTTCGGCAGAAAATGAAAACAATGAAGCCATCGACTAATAAAATAATACATCTATAATTACCGTAAAATGACACAATGCAATACAATGATATGATTATAAATCATGTTTTTAAATATAATTAATGATATCACAAATTCTGTGGGTGGCAAAATTTGGTGAAATATGAATGCTTAACAAAACCTAAAATGTCAAATTGTACACTGTATGAAAAAAATTTGTGGGAAGTAAAACAAACCAACAAAAATTTATGAGAACGTATAAAAAGTAAGCCAAAAAGGACTCATTCTCAAATTTTTAAAGTAATTAATTCTAAATGGTAGCTATGTAGCTCAATTAGCTTTCTTATTTTTAATCTCTGGTGGTTCCACAAATAAGTTTGGGGGGCTTTAAAATTTTTTTAAATATCTTAACTACAGAATGTAGTATATACAGAATGTATATAGCATGTACTCAGAATTTTAGAAATAGAAAATTTCTAAATTTAGAAAAATGAAAAAATAACAATATAAAAAAGTAGCAGTCCTGTTTCTCTCCTTCTGATTACAGAATTTATAGCTATCTCAAGATTGGTGTGTAACATTTGTAATTAGGAAACAAATTATCCAATTTTTAAACAAAATAAGTGTCAAAACCAACAACCTTTGGTTAGGAAGAGGTAAGTCAAGAAAGAATGATAACGATTTCTAATCTATACCAAACATTTTGACTGGCCAGTTAACAGAGGAAGATGCTAAGGGAAATTCCTGCAAGAGAGTGAATAAATAGTTGTTCTGCCTCCAATATTCATTCTTTGAATAAACTCAGCGAGCCACCAAACTCATGATCGCCTTATCTACCACGACCGCTACTACCACAAGGGAGCCGTCTAGAAGAAAATACCGCTGCGCAGAAAGTGTCCATCTTGGAAGAACTTAAAAAACTACATATGTTGATGTACTCAGTGTTTAGAAGTAAAGTATGTGTTGAATTTAAATTATTACTTTAAAATCATTCAGGCGTTATTTATCTTCTGGATTCCATCTACGCAAATTGACTAGGTAGGCTTTTTATGGTTAGAAAAAGAGATGCACTGAACTCCTTTCTGCTTTGTAGTGAACGGCATAAAGCAGTCATTCTCTTGTCACTATCCCATAAGTAAATAAATAACCATACATTCTACCCACCTCTTCACTTTAGAATGGAAATTGGAATTTGCGGTCTCCTTTCCAGTAAGCAACAGGCGTAATTAGCCCTTACTAGATACAAGTAATCCTAGTTTTCTCTTGTCCATTTTTTCCTCTCCAATACTTTGCTTCCTCTTTAAATAATTTGTAGCCTATCCTTTAAAAAAGTGGTTAATATTTTATCTGAGGGAAAATTATTGATACAGAATAAAAAAATGCTTCAAATTTTTGACCACACCGTTCTGACAAATTAAACAGTACAGCTACTTTCTTTATCACTCCAGTGTATGTGTTGCACGCTCCAGCAAGCAAATACTTCACAACAAAAGGGAATGATGAGATGCATAACCTTTTGCTGAGAGGTTGTGGCATGTGGTCAAACAACCATTTTACCATAAACTGAATACTCATTTGTCCTTTCTGGAGAGTCAGCAGATATACATTTAAGTTCCTTTAGAATCTGTCTCTCCTTATTCTGCGTAAAGATAAAAACTGCCTTCTTTAGCCCAGTTATCTTGTAAGAGTTAACATATTTTTTTCAGACACATGTTTCAATAAACAGCGTGTCAGTGAAGTTTATAGTGCTAAAAGGTTTTTTTGAAGTATATCACCTTAAAAAAAATGCCACTCTTTGATGTCTTTTGTTTTGTTTTGTTTTAATGACACAGTGTATGTTGGGACAGTCTTTACCTAGGAGACACTATAAAATGTTCCTTAAGACCTTTAATAGCCCAGTGTCCCACTATAAGGGAGTGTAGGGCTTGAAAGAACAAAAGAACTGCTCTTCAGAGTGACTGTTCCTTCCCTCATGACATGATCTGGGTCAGAGCAAGGCCATCTTTGGCTGGACATCTGTGATCCAAGCTCTAACCTCATGTGGAACAGGAAACCTGGGTGTGTCTATACTTGGCAAGTGATGTGTGATATTTTATGCCACTCATTGTTTTCCCTTCCCTGTTTCAGAGGAATAAAGTGCTTCTCTAGATCTTTTTGGATGCCAGTCCTCTGCTTTCTCAAGGGAGGCCCCTCCCCTCCAGCTACTGTATCTGTAGGTTGTTCAGTTTCTAGAGAATCGCTGAAGGGGCCATTCTTCAAATGTACCCTTCTGCTTTTATTAACCCCCCCCCACCCTAAAACTCTTTTAGACTAATTTAAGGTAGGGATGTATTTGTTCTTAGAATAGCCATTAAGATCAAGCTAGAAGAGGAATTTAGTAAGAAGACTTACATTGGTCACAGTCCAAATTTTTTAAAACTTTTTCTTGCCAACATATACAGATAGAATCAACACAGCCAGGTCTCCCCTTCTCCATGGTAGTGGGTTAAGATATTTTTGCAGACACACAAGATTCAGTAAATAGTATGTCAACTATTGTTCATAGTGCTAAAAACTTATTCTTTAAGAATACCATCAGAAATACATATTTTTTATTAGAGATAAAAACGAATACTCCATGATATTTAAAGAGACATGATTCCGGGTCTGATATAATGTAATGTATGAAATCAGTAGTGAACTAGAGTCCTGGTTCCAACTTTTACTAAATATGTGATTTTGTCCAAGTCATGTAATATTTTTGTTTGTTTGTTTGTTTTATTTGTCAAATGTCCCTCTAAAGTTATTTCAGAAGTCAGTGAGATAATTAATATGAAAATTATTTGTATGAAATAAAAATAAAGTAGGCTATGCTCGCCTAATGTTCCAAGAGAAGGAAAATAGCTACATTCAGATCATTTGCCTCTGTGAACAGTTTTTTTTCTAACTGACCATATTCAAACAAACATATAAGTAATATAATATCCCATTTCAACAAAGCTGATTTTTTTTCCTGCCTAGTTGAAAACGATAGACTTCAAAAGTCCTTAGACATCCTATTGCGAAGAGGGAAATCTTACTATCAGTACTGGCTGGATATATAGATATTCTTCCTCTGTTACTTTTAGTGAAAGAAAAGTGTGTAAAAACATATAGTCAAGCATAAAGGGCAAGTTCTTATGTATCCCTTGCATTCCTTAGAAGTATACAAAAATTTTACATTTTGATTACATTAATACTTTTTTTTGCCTTTGGATTAAAATCAAACAAAAATAAAGCAACATTATTTAACTGTTTAATTGCTTCCATTTTGTTTGGGAAACTTAACCTCAATTTAACCTTTGTGGCTACTGTGCAGGTCAAAATCAAATGACTTTGACGATCTCAGGCCCAGAATAATAAACTCTTTAGGGGCTTTAAACTCTTTACTTTAACAGGGGGAACACAGCAGTCTTCAACTTGTTTGTGTTCATTGATTGATAATGAGCAGTTTCTCGGTCTACATCTGTGTGGGACTATGTGAGTCTGCTTTAGCCTGCTGGGAGTTGAGAGGAGGGATAGGCAATCACAGAGGGTTTAAAAAATTATTCTAAAGATGACATTTGGGAGGCAAATATTTTGGCCGTAGGCCAATAGGATTTTTTTTTTTTAACTCTAAAACAAGCTTGGCACTTTACGTTTTCATTTTAATCTGTTTCTACAATTCAACGTAAGTTGACAGTTCACTATTTCTAAGTAATGGAAACTTTCTCCAAATGGCTACCTATAACAATAAGTTATTTAAAAAATATGGGATAAAGGAAAAATTCCAGAGTTATAGTATTTTATCCTGATTTGATCACTTCCTACAAAATCTATCAGGAATCAACTCTTACTTGTCAATTATGGAATATTTGATTCTTACTTTTGTTTTCTGTTCATTATGGCAAAAAAAAAAAAAAAATGCCCATGTCTAGAATGCAGATAATCTCCGGAAGAGTTAAATATTTCTTACTAACTGTGGATGAGACAGTTGTTATAAAATTCATAGAGCTGTAGGTTTTTTCTTATCATAAGAATTTCACAGTATAAATAAGTTCAAATATAACTCATGCTTTTTAAGCCATTTATGCAACAAGGGGAATGTTTGTCAAATTGCAACAAACTAAAGCTTTATTAACACTATTCTTTATTCTATGCAATCTTTAGTTCTATCAATGTTATGGTGCGTTGGGTTTTCAGGAGCATTGGTTAAAATGAAAAGTATCATTTCCTGATCCAAGGTGCTCTGTTTTGGTAAGTCATCAGGAGAGCAGCTGGGTTGGAATTTCTGACTGAGAAACAGCAGGTTAGAAGCCAGGAGGACTGATTTACATGATCAGGAGCCAAGAGTCTGCTTCCAAGTGGACAGGAGGACTTGACGCCGATACACATGGTCAGAAGAACTGACTCCAGGATAAGCAGTGTGTTCTCATTTATCCTTAAGTGAGGACATCTATGCTTAAGTGAAGACAGGCAGACTGTTTTTGAGCCAGAAGGCTGACTCAAAAAAACTATATTTCTTTAGAGCTTGAAAGGCTAACCATGGAGCAGAGGTCCCACAGAAACCATGCTACACATCTAGTGACCGCCCCAGTACTCCTTACTCAAAACTTATTATTACATGACTCATCTAGCCTCACCACATACTGAGGTTCCCCTGAGCAGCAAAAGCAGTTTGTTGTATCCTGAGAGCAATTAGTATGAATCCGCGGGTCACTGAATCTACGGAATTCTCTCAAGGATTAGGAGCTCTCCTCTGATTAACCTAGAACAAGAGAACTCAGACCTTCCTGTCTCCCTCTGAGCTGCCAGTTAGACAATGAAGGTTAATACAATCAAGAATTGAATCAAGGTCCACATAATGAAATAAACCAATTGCAGAGAACATATCCTATACTTATTCCTGGTACCACAACTGGAGAATTTTCTTCTAAGGGTCCTGAGAAATTTGATGTCACATATTCTTACAATACATAAATCCATAAAAATATAATACAGCTTTTAAAAATAACATTCTATAATTCAAGAAAAGAAATTCTATTAGAGGTCAAAATGATACACAACTGTTTATATATTCAGATCAATACAAGAATCTTACGGAGCGCCTTTAGAGTAGATGAAAAGCAAATGCTCCATCCCCAATATCATTGCTCTCTGAGGGATTTTGGTACGTACTAAGCAGGAGTACAATCAACAATAGATCACTCGACTGTTACCTGGTGGACAGTGATTCTTCGGTGCTGCTAAAATATAGTATCACATAATATCATAGTCAGCCGTGGGGAGACAGGCCTGGTAATCAGTTATGAAGGATAAAATATGGAAAAACCATTCATATACAAACAGAAGAATACTGGCCTCCATAAAAAGGCAAACCACAGAATGAGGTTTTTGTCCCCTCCCCCAATGTGAGATTGAGTCTGCTGTAGCACATATAACAAAATGGGGTAAACGTTTAAGATCCGTTGTTGACAGTCAAGTCTCATCATAAATTATGAACCCATCAGAAAAGTACTGCTTACCTAAGATATTTTCTTCATTCTTGAAGAATATTTATCTTTTATGAAAACCAAATTTTCCCATACATATAAATTAGAAAAACAAATTCCCGCATAGTAATTCTGGATGACATAGAAACGTTAAAAGTCTCTGTTATAAAATGAAGAATCAAAACATATTGGATGATTTAATATAAAATGCATTGTTTTACTCTCCTATCCATTTAGAGAAATTGCATTATATAAACTCAACAATTTATTTTAAAATGCCAAAAGTGTAAACTTAAATAAAGTTGAATAAGAGAGCTTGGCTCTGAAAGCTTTAGTAAATATTTCCTTTGTCCTTACGTAACAGATGCTTTCTGCAAAGGCTAATGTTTTTCTAAATGCAAGTTCTGGTAAAGAGTATTATATGACTTTTTATAGCATTAATTAAATTACACAGTAAATATTTACCAAAGTCTATTATGCGGGGTTTAGAGATACAAGAGTAGGAAGAAAGATCTAGCCCCAGCCCTCACAGAGTTTCTAGTTTAGCAGAGAGAAAGTCCAAAAAAACTAAATCTATGATAAGGGTTGCAGTGTCTATTCGATTAAGTGACCTAGTTATTTGCAACTTTGATGAGCTCATTTTTTCAGAGACAAAAAAGTATGCAAAATTGGTATAGGTATACAACCTATGTATTATATATGTGTGTATGTATATTATACATAATAGATATAGATATATAATGCATGTATTGAGTATGTATGTATCATATGTGTTTATATATAAATACAAGTATGTAGGTAGCTACATACAGTAGCATATTTAGCTGTGAAAGGAAGAAGAGAAAAAGGAGAGTGGTAGCCGGTGGGAGGTGCAGGACAGAGGGAAGTTTTAGATGGAAGACAATTGTAAAATCATGATAGGAACTGTCTGGTATAGAAGTAAGAATTGAGGCTACAAGAGTGAAGAGATAGAAGGCAGAGTGAGAGCTGCTGAAGAGACAATGTGGTCCAGAACTCAAATTGAATCGGAGGAAGAAAACATTTGCAGCTGTGTCAAAACAGAATATGAAAATTACAAGTGATGAGACCCTTATATTTATCCATCGAGTGGCAGAAAGTTGGGATGATTCTCATTTGGTGTCTATCATAATTTTCTCCATTGCAGTAAGTGGCCAAATTATCACTGAGAGGCAGGGAAAGGCTGCAAGTAAGAAAGATAAATACATTTTGAAATGACTGCTGGGGAGAAGAGCAGAAACAGTTGATGAGGAAAACTAAAAACCACTGGGCAGAATCGCAGCCTGTTTGGTGCTGGTCATCATGACTGTGTACTATTGCCAACTTACATTGTTTTGTGATCTTCTCTAGCAGTTTCCAGTGGAAGCCTGGAGATGACAAGGCAGCTCAAATGATCCAAGACTGGGATTTGGCAGAAAGATGCAGGGGAGATGAACCGGCCTGGAGGAATGAGGTGTTATCCTGAGAGTGAATGATAAGCTAAACGAGGAAGATTGTCAAGAAATGAAAACATGGTAACCATTGAGGAAATAGAACCATCATGCTATTTGGATGTGTGAATGAGACAAAGAACTGAACTGCTCTACTGGGAATCTCTGAATGAGAGTGCCCAAATGAAGGAGGTTGTGATAGATTTAGTCGTCTCAATCTTTTATTCCAAACCCCTCATGGTGATGACAAGGCCCATATGTGAGTAAGGAACTTCTTCACTGAGGTCGAGACAAAGGGAGATGAGCCCAAGGAACTGAGAGGGCAGGTTGTCAGCTGGGGAAAAACAAAGACATTGAATTTGCATAAGATAGCAAAAAGATTTGGATGGGAAAAAAAGACTTAAATTGGGTGTTAAAACGTTCAGTAGATAACAGGAAATGATTTAAAAGTCAATGAAACTAATTAGGAAAAAGAATGAAGGGAGACAGAGCTAAGTACATGGCCAAAAATTAGATGGCCTTGTTCCTAAGAGTTGAGGTGCTGGCTTAGGGGCCTTCCTGAGAATTGAAACCAGACGGCAATGACCCATAATAATCCAACGTGAATTTTAAATAATACGCGTTTCATGAAAATCCTTACTTACTTCTAGATATCTCTTCTTCAAACACTTTTAGAACACTTCTATTTTAGTTGGACAATTGTAAAATGTACATATTTTAAGTACCAGATGACAAATCGTTATAAAATGGACGTAACATGTAACCACCACCCAATCAAGATATAAAAGATTTCCAGTATCCCAGCAGCTTGCCTCTGCTGCCTCCCAGTCATTAGCTACCCATCTACAGACGTAATTACTAATCTTGCTTTTATCATCATGGGTTAGTTTTGGCCATTTTTGCCACCACCATGACCATGTCTTTTGGCCTACGTGTATGTACCAAAAGGCATTTACAAGAGGATCATGACAGCATTATTTCTAATGGCCTTCTTCACATTTTAAGGAAGCAAAATATGACAAGTACTTCCCCTACAGAGCATGCATGTCTTGTTGAGCTCTATTCTTGACTGCTGGAGAACAAGGAGAAGTGAAAGGTAGACTGAATGAAGATGAGGCTCCAAAGCTTTAATCTGAAAGTAGATCATCATGGAGTGAAGTACTTGGGAACATTAAGGACCTGGCATGGGCAGGCCTTGGCTCAACGTTGAAAAATAATATAGCAAATAGAAAGAACAATATTTTTGAACATTTATCATCATGCAGACAGACATTCCTTTAATAGCTACATGTATATTAGCTCCACTACCTTCACAACCACTCTGTAAGACTGCTGTTCTCTTACCCCCACGTTATATCTGACTAAACTGAGGCATAAAGAATTGAGATTTTGGAAAGCTTACTTCTGTCTCCACTAGGGCTTCCATGGCTACCTCCATTCAAAGGCAATTCTCCCTCTTGGGGCCAGGTTCCTCTTCAACACTGAACCTTGACCCTCTCACAAACATTGTGGAATTTCAGCTAGAAATGCACAGAAACACATCTGCTACGCCACAAGAACTCTGTTGAAACTTGAGACCTAAAGAAGTATTCAAATTTACAGTCTTTGGTGATTGTCTCTGGAGTCTACATTGTCCCTTCTCTCTGGTATAACCTAGAAAACTTCAGAGGTTGATCTCCCCTGTGTCCTTGTTGTCTTATTTCCATTGATTGCAAAACTCCTATAATTTTATTCCGAGGTCATAGTCATCATCAGTCTCATTATGAGAACCAATATCGCTAATGAGAAAGAGGAAGGATGCCTAGAGATTGGCAGCCATACCAAAGTCACTTCCAAAAATAAAAGAGAAACATTCTGCAACACGTTTTCTGAGATTTAAACAATTGCCAATGGATAAAATAGGCAAGACTTTTAAAACTGTAATGTCCTTTTTACTGTGATGGCAGATGAAACAGTCCTGCTTCTGTCACTTTTTATTCAGCTTCATTGAGAATCTGGAGATTTAAAATCCTTTCCCAAAGCACAAGAATAAGATACAACATGCAATTAGCATTCGGAGCTTTGAGAACACAGTGTGGGTGACAGGGGTGATGATGATCACGTGATGCGGGCAACACCACATCCCAACTCAAGTCTCTGTACAATTGGTTTTGCGCATTTGCAGTCCTTTTACTTGCTTAAATACATGCACAATGTAGAGAAAATCTGTGAATGTGACTCTTTCTTTTTTACAAGAAATGACATGTTCAGGTAGCTTGAAGAATGTTGTTCTGCCGTATTTATATCTCTATAAATGGTATGTGAATTTGTGAAATGAAGGTAGTAAATGTAGCTATAGTATATGTCCTATAATACTAAAAATTATATTGTTACCTGAAAGTCACGATTTATCTTTAACTTGTTTATTTTTGAATGATGAAATGTATTCTTAAAACCCTGCTAAAGGTCTTTACAATTGACCACTGCTTGGATACCTATGGATCCTCTGCACATTCTTTAGCCTATGATTTTTCAATTATGATTTTATCTACAAGAATTTTTTTAAGGGGCAAATAAGGAAAACAAAAGCCTAGTGAATATAAGCATGTGTTTGAAGTATTCTGGGTAACTGCAGTAATAAAAATGATGTGCTATACTGTGTTTGCTGAACAAAGGGAGCCCACCACATACTCTAGAACAGCAATGAAGGGGTTACTCTTTATCATATTGTACAATGGAACAGAAAAGGCACACTAGCTCTCAAGTTCAAAGGGCTTGAGGGAACTTTGGTAACTTTATCCCCTTTAGTCACAAACTGCGAGATGGCATATGGTTAACATCCTTTTTTGGTGTTATTTTTAACCTTGTTTATGAGACATAAATAAAAGTATTCTGAAGCCTATAATGACTTTTTTCCCTAGATAGAAACTCAGTTGTGCTGGGCCAGAAAGTACCTCTTCCAGTTTGACTATTTGATAACTCTTCTCTTTGCTGGTGAAGCAGAAATGGATGCTGGAAAAACCAAAATCTAAAAAGGTAATATATTATATTTTCGCTTTTCTTTATTCCCCTCTGAGTTTTCCCATGCCCTAGGTATTCCAGACTGAGATGGCTAAGATAGTTGAAAGGGAGATTTAGAAAACTGTCAAAAATCATTTGGGGGAAGACAGTGTCTCCACGATTTTCCATGAATCAAATGGTGGTGACAAGGGAATATCATTTTCTGACTAACTTAATTTCTGATTCTATCGTAGCCAGAGGTTTGGTCCTTCTAAATCACACAACATTTTTTTAAGGGAAAAGAAAAAGCCAAAGGAAGTAATAAATGTCAAACACTTATCAAAAACAGGCTGGGCACTTTAATTTTTTTTTTATTTTATTTTAGTCTCTACTGGGGTTCTTTGAACTTGTAACAAGTAACCCATCTGCAGTTCAAATCTACTGTAAAGCTAGTTTATCATGCTACCTGTTTGAAAACTTACATCTTTCCCCCAGGACATTAGGCATCTGGGGCCACAATGGATTCTGAAACTTAGACCTCTATTACTTTTAATTGTCCTTGGTATATAACTAGAATTTCATACAATGTAATCAGGTAACATTTACAGTATTAAGGCGCATAAACATACAAGCACTGGCATAATACTCAAATCATTTGTTTTGGGACAAGAATGTGTACCTACTCTCTAACAGTAATCCTCACAGGGAAACTAAATGCCTGCTGTGATTTTCCCTAATCTGATTCATCAACTGTGTGTGTGCTTTGGCTCTCCATAAATGAAACTGAAAAGCAATAAGACCCAGAACAAAATTTTATAAAGACGCTAATTTTTGCTAGTGCTTACATGTAGCAACAGTTGGTGTGTTTATATTCACAAATGTGAAGAAAATGGTTTAGATGGAATGAATGTCATGACCCAAATAATAAAACCAATGAAAGAAAAACATGTGAATAAAAATCAGATAAAATAGGATAAAGATTGCTTGTCCTATTTTGGACATATTAAATAGAATAGCATTTCACGTCTCATGTTTGCACCTTTTCTGTGATAACTCAAAAGCAATTGCAAATATTCATGATTTATCTGACACGAGAGAGAACCACGTCTCGCTTTAAGCTCTGAGGTCAAGTCTTTGCATTCAAAGCCTCCTTCTCTATCTTTCTTCTGACAGCACTTGCCTACACAGGGTCAGAGCATGACTGGTTCCACCTCTTTCACCATCTAGATTCACATCCAGCACTTCATTTACTAGGCTGCCCCTTCTTGGAGGTCAGTGGCTGGATGAGAACTCCAGGTACCCAAACCAATGTTCTGATTTACAAAAGTTTCTATTTCCAAAGGTCAGATGCTGCCATTGGTTAGTTGTGACTATTTTATTAAATTCACCTCACTTCCTCTGCACAATGGGTATTTCATAAATGGATGTTGGTAAAGTGATGTTTCTGCTGAACTTTTGAAAGAGAAAATGTGACATACTAATCCAAAGAAAGATTTATATACTGTATTTTGAGGAGATAATGCTACCCTTTTCAATATTATTCTCTCAACCTTGTGAAAGAAAAAAAAAAACTGAGACAATCATTCTTGGTTTCTGCATGATTTTACATATTTTCAGACTGGTGAAAATAAATCTTTCCTATGTTTCATTTATTTTGACATCTGATATTTGAATAATCATATTTTAAATATTTCTGGTGACAATGAATATTTGCCTAGTGTGCTTTTCACAGAGTCCTAGAAACAGTCTGTCAATATTTATTTATTAATCAGTGTTACTTCACCACTCTCAGAGACAATGAATAAATGGTGCAACCAAAATTATAACCTAGTATTCCTCACTTCTAGTCATAAATTCCAACCACAAAACCTCATTCTTCTTTTTAAGGTATTGCTATAGGAAACTAGTCTTATTCTAAAAGCAAAACTCTAGGGATTATCTAAACCAGAGGGATGATTTTTTTTTTTCTTTTCTGAGTTGCGGCTTTGCCATCTGTTCTATTTCCCTTGTTGCACAAAACTGGTTTCTGTGACCAAGAAACTAAAGTTCTGGCAAAGAAATAGGATATCTTAGGATGATCTGATGTTTTAGAGACCGGTATGTTTGAACAACTTCAATATTGAGATATCTGTATTTTACTTATGTTTGTATGAATTAGTTTTCCCAAGAACATTAAAATAAAGCCTTGGAACATTCAAAACCACACTGTATTCATAACTAATCAATGATGATGAAGAACAACTTCTTCACTCAGTTTATACTACAGATGATAGGGTATAGAGAATAATATTTTTTTATCGATTCTGTGTCACTTGTATAATTTTTAAAGAGCTTGTTTTTTATGTCCTTGGTCTGCATATCTCCTTTAGGATTAATTACCACCAAGGACATGAGAAAATTTTCTAAATTTTCTATTCTACCCTCTCATTCTGAAAACAGGAATTGGTTCCCTAAAGCTGTGCAAGACTGACCTCTCAATGAAAAGTACGGAAGATATATATATCTCACGTGTGTGTTGGGGGAGGGGTGGGAAAGGATTTGATGAGGGGTTTGGGGAAAGTGTGAACTAGATATGCTACTGAGAAAAAAAGAAGAGCATAAAAATAAACAATTATTATTTAATTTTTCTGCAATAAATCCTAGGTACTTATTTTAGAAATGAAAATAGGAATATTTATGGTGCTGGGAAAGAACTGGTATCTTTCCTCATCAAGGTCAAACGTTACTCAGGAGGAGATGGAGATGCCATAAAGGAGGATATTTAGTTAGGAGAAGACATGAAAAGCAGCCATCAGCGAAGAAGTGGGAGATTAGTCCAATCAAAAGGAAGTGGAGTCCTTGGAAGTATAACAAACAGTAAAGGGAGGGCAAAGCACCCTGCTGTTTCTGGTGTGAGGGGCAGTCTAGACCAAGGCTCACTAAGGATGCCAACACGCATAACAAGAGTTCTTGACGCTCTATATGATCATCTGCCTAAAGTGTTTCAGATACTTTCTATACTTCGTTGCATCTATAACAATTAAAATGGTGACTAATATTTAGTTGGTAGTCAATAAATACATGTTAAAGGAATGAATGAATAAATGAATAAATGAATAAAATGATATGAGAATGACTGAAACTTTTAAGCCTAACATACCTTTACAAGCTTCATGGGAGAACAAGGGTATAATTCTTTCCATAATAATAATAATATTTAAACATACGTTTAAAAAGTAATCTGTACCAGACACTCCAATGGATATGGCAATATACTACTAATATCATTTATAATCCTCACAATCATTCATTAAAGTGATCATTGTTATCTTCTTTTAAGAGAAGAGTTCTTCTTTTAACAGATATGCAGTATCCTTCAAAGCAAGAGCATCTATAAAAGCTAGGTTATATACATTTGACCCTGCCCTGGAGGACTTTGCACACTTACACTGCAGTAATTTTAATGCTACTAAATTTAATGCTACTTGATCACATTATTGATTTATGTCAATTGAGAAACCATATCAAGTATACCTTTTATATAATTACTCTTTTCATGATTGCTGTATTTTCAATATATAATCATACTACTGTATACATTCAACGAAACATATGCAACCTTTAAAAAGATGGTAGCTTTTCTGCACTAAATTACTTTTCATGAGAGTAAGAGCTAAGGAAATCTATATCCATATCCGTAACTATAGCTATATCTATAAATTTACCTATAGATATGGGTGATAAAACAACTTTTTTACATATATAAACAGTAGAAAGACTTACACTTAAACCAATTTTTAACTCACCAGTTCTGGGTAGACTGGTCCAATGTATAGTATACATCTAAATAATTTTTTTCCTATTCACGCTTCATCAGACTTACAGGCCAGATGAGTATTTCACAAATTATAGACTAAGAGCTTGTAGAAAGTCCACTATGGCTTATGCAGAGTCAAGCTTACAGACAGAATAGACATTTCATGGATGAACCGTGGAAAGAAGAAAATATGGTTTATTTGTGGAGGAAGTTGAAGGAGTTGTCTTGAAGAAGCTATAACATTGGGTATAAATTATGCACTTATAGGTCTTTTAAAATTTGGTGTAATTAAAGTAAGTAGGACTTAGCAAATGGAACTTTTACATTTACTTATAGTAACTTTCCTCTTTATTGGCCCTTGGACAATATATTTTCCCACTGACTCAATTTCTTTAAGATACCTCCAAATTCTAAAAGACATTTCATTTTATGCATATGTGATGGAATCTGTACTCTTATGTAACCTTGTGGACCACAACCAGGTATGTGTGCAGGCAGGCAAATTCAAGGTCTGGAAGTCTCAATATTACTTGGTAATATTGTAGGTAGTGCAGAACACAAGGTTAGGAGTTCTTGCCTCAGAATGAAAAAAACCCAATCTTGTAAGGCCTATAATTTTAATGTTGGCAACAGGACATGTGGTATCTTTTTCTTAGCTTGATTTTGTATTACATTTCACTTTCCTTATTGGAATATTTTATACTACATGTCCCTCTGTGTCTATGAAATTCATTCAATAAAAGTATCTAACACATAGTTTTTTGTGAGGATTAAATTAGTTTATATATATAAAGCATTTATAACACATCTGGCACATTGTCAATGCTACATAAGTGTCTGCAGTTACTGCTTGCTCTCTCCACACACAAAGAAACACAGACACACACACAGACACACACACACACACACACACACACACACACACACTGGCTTTAATAGTTATCTCTAGAAATGATGTTCAAACTCATTATTTCCTGCATCAAATTTTACCGTATTTGAAACCTAGAAATTTATCCTACATCCTTCCAGTGTTTATTAAAAAAAGAGCATATTTTAGATACATATGATAATCATAATCATGATTCTTGGTCCGGAAAGGAAATAATGCTTCCCAATATAAACTGTACCAACAATTAGTGCACTTTTTCTTTATAGTGTTAGGACTGACATTTGAGTAATAGAAATAAAAGTCTATATTGGCACACCTGGAATTATTAGATGTAAAACACAGCATAAAGTAATTTCCCTTTAAACGAAAGTTGTAAACAAATTACCAATGAGTCAGCATTATCACTACTTCCACCAGAGAGAGACATGGATGATTAATCCTCCATTACTATTTATGACATTATGCTATTCTTTTTCTTGCATTAATTCAATCTGTATTTTTTGTTTCAAACAGATAATGAATATTTTACATCTTCATTAGTCCATCTTCCTGCTGATACAAGTTTACAAATATCTTCTCAGTTCTTCACATAGATGGAATACTTTAGACAATTCAACGTCATGATTCCAGAATGTGTTACAAGAGAATGTAAATATTTGAGAAAAATAAATAGTGACCTGAAGCAAACTACTTGGGGGGCCTACAACAATGTAGATAACTCTTTCCCCTGTTCTCTTCAACTTTCCTGACTACTTAGGCATTGTGCTTCTGGCTAAGGATGGCAGTAGAAGAGCCAAAGTTCTATAAGAAAAATTACTCCTGTGCTTTTTTTCTGGCTCCTGTTAACAGCAATAAATTTGGGGATACCAGATATATTAAGATAACGTATTTTCATTAGACTTCTGATCCAATTGTGGATCCATGTGGTTCAGATAAAATGCGTTCATGTACACAGATCGGAGATGCTCGTCATAACCATACAGGCCTCTAGTACCCTAGAGCACTATTCATCATGAGAATGAGCCACATTCATGCCTAAAAAAATAGAACCCAGTTTTTAATTTGGAGGAGAGAGGGTTTGGGAGCTCTTCTTGAGGCTGTTTGAGGCTGACTTGAGCCAGGGCACACGCAGTCTTCTGATCACTGTTTCACTCTTCAGTGGAAATTTAGATACTGAGTCATTGTCTCTGGTAAATTGTCCTGGGTCATCCTATGCTAATGTTGGCTAATTTGCTTCCAGATTCTTATGAGTTGAAGTTGTGCAAACAACTCTCCCAATTTTCTGAACTATGTGGTCTCTATTTTGAGTTCCTACCCTAATCATCAGCCTCCTGGCCTATTTTCTTAGCCACCTAAGGTTTTGCAGATGCCTGAAACCATTTCCAAGCCCAGAGAACCCCCAAGATTTCTACTGGAGTTTTGTTTTCAAAGCTTTATTTTTATTTATTTGTTTATTTTTTTTTTAAAGTAGGCTCCACACCCAACATGGGGCTTGAACTCACAACCCTGAGAGCAAGAGTCACATGAGCCAGCCAGGTGCCCCTGAAATTTTCAAAACTTTAACTAGGGCTTAAAAAATTCAATAACTACTCCAGAGATGAGGGCTAAATAACAAAGCTAAGTTTATAATCACATTTAATCATATTTATTTGATTCCAAAGCTCATGTACATATTATATTCTCTGAGCTATTGCTTTTGCTCTAGCTTATGCTTCTTTTTCTGTGAATATAAGAGAAAGACCTCTGAACCAAATCTCAGAATTGTAACTATGTTCTGTTCTCTGCCTTGGGTATTCGGAGGGCTACACAACTTTGTTAACAAATATTTTGAATGAACCAGAACTAAGTATTTATGTTCTACCGTGTCACCATACCTGCCCAACTATCTGAAAAGCCCCCTTCACATACCTGTCTGCACTACTCAGCTTAGCCTAGTACACTAACCCAGTGACAGGTCTCAGCCCTCTACCTCCCCAGTTTCCTCTCTGCCCCAAACTCTGACCACTTTGCTTCCTTGTGAGCAAGCAATCTTGCTTGGATGAAGCTCATGATACGTTTTAAAGCACAGGAGATATAAGTGGTCTAGAAGCTATATATAATAAATAATAAAAACATCGCTAGAAAATTGTTAGAATCTCAGCATGAATGCTTTTTCTTGAATTTTAGACTAGGGATTAGAATATAATTTAGTAATAAATGAGGGTTCACTAACCATTTGAATAGGTCAAAGTGGTGTTTTAAGAAACTTTATGGTATTACTGCAGTAGCGGGGAAAACAAGAGGCCATTTTGGCATTACAGAGCGTGAGTGAGAATGGATATGAGAAAGTGACTTCAAAATTAAACAGCATTAGTGTGAGCCTGTTACTATGGAATATGAAATCATTATTCTTTGGCAAATTTGGGGAATTTACATTTTTGAGTTAAGAAGAAAGAAATGAAAAAAAAAAAAAAAAACCCACAAGAATGACTTATGAGTATCCAGTGAGAAAGAGGTACTACCTAAAACTGGACTGAAATGGGAGGCCAAATACAACTCAAAAAAATTAAAAACATAATTGAAAAGAAACTTGAAGTGCCAACTGGCACCCAAATGGAAGGAAATTGCTTTAGCTGGTGAGTGAGAAAATAGGGATGATGAATTAGCTGAGGTTTGGTCACCAGAGGACTTGCTAGAATGTTTCAGAAATGATGTGAATATTATATACAAGAGCTTACTGAGAATATTTACAACCTTAAATATAAGCATTACCTAATCATTGATGTGTCCATCAAATCACAATTACAGATTGTTTATCATACGTGTAGAAATGACACAGAATATAAGTGAGATATAGTCAAATTTATGAAAGTCATTTCATATTCCTTAATTTAATTTTTAATATATTGGGTAAAAATGCCTGTAAAATGAATTTCACCAATTTTAGCAAAAGGTATGATGGCAACTTTTAAAATACATTATTAAGTATATTATTTTAAAATACGTTTTCAAATTCTCTTATCTGTATTCAACTTCCCTACGTATGTGCACGTGCACACGCAAATGTGCGATTATCAACTTCTTAACAGTAGGGATCACTATTTAGGTTTTTTAAATTCTCAGAACCTAGTATTTTGCCTAACACTGAGTAAATTTGTCAGAAAATGGTAAAAAACTAAATCCTGTACTTAAGACAACGAAGTGTCTATTATTTTTTAGCAATAGTTCCTGGGTCTTTAAAAATGGAATTTTTCTTCTAAGTATTTCTACATACGTAGACCTATGCTTGAAAATACATATACTTCTATCTGTAATTCCTAATAAAAATAAAGACATTATAATGTCACCATTAACAAAATGATCTTTAGCATTACGACTATGTCTGTACAAAACTGTGGAAGTCAAAGCTAAAACAGAAGTGATTCGGTGGTCATTCAAAATGTCTAAAATATTTAATAAGGTTGCTGAATATTCCTTAACACACACACATACACACAGATTCAAACACACTCACAAGGACCAATTAGCAAAATCATATCAGCATTGTTTTTTAGTTACAGTTATGAATTGCCAAGTTGTAATTTTAGGGCAGGGAACCCTTTTTCCATTTTTAAATCATATTAAGTGCTTGTTTATATTTTTCACAGTTAACAACCTGATTGGTGTATTAATTTCTATTTTTCCTTTATAATCTCTCTAATTCTTTTACAGCAATAAATATGCAAACTGTATTTGAATTGCTTTAGGGCAGCTTTAAAAATGGAAATGGTGGCTAGATAACTCTATTACTTTGTTTCTGTTCTCTAAATGTTATTGAAGGGAATAATTGAATTAATTAGATATTAAAAAGTTCTATGCACTCAGTTCACCAGAGAACCACTGCTTTTAGACATTCCTTCTATATTACCATCCTGTTTATTCTGGGGAAGCTGCATGTCATTGCAATTTGGTCCTCTGGATAAAGAACTAGTTCCCTATGGCCATGGCAGTTTGTCTATAAGGTGGAAGTGCCAAACTACCAAACTACCTGAGGGAAACAAAGTACTTCCCCTGGAGATAGATAGATACACACACACACACACACACACACACACACACACACACATAAATACATATACATATGTATGAATATATTCAACATACATATATATTCATATACATACCTATATATGTGTATATACTCAAATATATAATATTTGTATAATTATAAAATAATTATATAATGTTAAAATATATATTTATAAATATAAACACAATATATATAATTAATGTAATATGTATTATACATAATATATGTAAAGAAAATACTCAGCATATGTATACATACACATAGAGATATATAACGTGTGTGTGTGTGTGTGTGTGTGTGCGTGTGCGTGCGTGAGTATTGTGACATTTGCCCTCCGCCTCCAGTTTGAAGTGGAACGGTCTCCCTGCAGTAAGGGAATGAAGTCCAGACAGTTTTAGATCCAAATGAGATAGGAAGGCTCAGTGGAATATTTGAGGGCCTGCTTCAGTCAAGTCTGAGGCAAACCTCTACCCATCTTCTTCCCAGTATTTTACCTCTTTTCTTAGGCTAAGTTGAGTTCAGTTTATGTAATTTTCATCCAAAGGGTTTCCTTGACTTTCTCAGCAAGACAGGCACTTACTATCAGAGTTGTGAACAATTTACAGCCCTCTATTACTCTACTTTTTCTTTCCTCTCTAGACAGAATGCCAGAATAGAAGCAAAAGGGTTATTATTATAGGTTTAACCTAAATGTGTTCTGATTTACTTTAAAGAAAATCATTTGCAAAGTTCGCTCCTTTAACAAATATCAAATTACTTGAAATTCACCTCCAACTAATCATGACCCATCAGTGTATCCACACCACTCTTGAGAATTTCAATGCCACCTCAAGGAAAACGAATGGTTCTAATTTGCTACTCACACATATGGCTGATCATTGAGCAACCTCAGAGTGACTTCCCCTGTGAACAAAATGAATCTTACTGTACAACTAGTAGAAGGATTTTCTTAGTCTCACTGCTCTTTCCTTCCTTCCTTTCTTCCTCTCCTCTCCCCCCTCCCCTTCTCTCCTTTTCTTTCTCTCCCCTCCCCTCCCCATCTGTCCCCTTCCTTTCCTTCTCATTTTCTCTCTCTCTCTCTCTCTTTGGAAATTCTCCTTCCTTCTGGCATCCTGGATCAATAAATAGCCTGAAATTGTCAAATGGCAAAAAAAAAAATATATATATATATACACACACACACACACACACACATACATACATACATACCAGATCATTTAGCAGTATTTATCATCCTACAGAACTAGAACACTCTGTTCTTGGTATATCTAATTTGGTATAACAGTTGGAATTAAAATGATAATTATTTGATATGTAACTTTAAAAATATATTTTAAAAAATAAAATAAAAATATATGTTAAGAAAACCTAAGAAATGAAACATAGCTTTGAAGTAGTTTATCCTTGGACACAATATCCATGTCATTAGTTCACATAAACCCTGATCAAAACTGGGCCAGATACAAGCATATGAACTGATGGAGATGGGAATTATGTGAGGTTGGCCTTTTAGCATCATAGCGATTTTAGAGCTTCCAGGGACCTAGGAGATAATATAGTCAAACTCTCCAATTTTAAGGATAATTGAATTTAAATCAAGAGAGGTTCAGGGAATTACATTAAAAAAAAAAAAACCCAGCTAATTGATGGCAGAGCACAGATTAAAATCGGGGTCACCTATCTCTCAAATCAAACATCTTGCCTCTGTAACATGTTCTATGTTAGCCTAAAATAAAGTTAATGAGATAAACATTACATTATTATTATTATTATTATTAAGTTTGCACAAGGCAACTATCCATGTAGCATTTTACTTCCTTTTCAAAAAAAGTTAGTTGCTTGATAGTTCGTTGTGATTTGACTCTGCAGCAGAAATAACTTTTGGCTAAATATTGACTTCGGTGTCTTTAGAAAAATGCATCCTTTTGTCTATCAACTTGCACAGAATATATAAACAGATTGCAGTAATTATTTTATAATAAAAAGTAATTTTTAAAAGCATTATTTAACTGCTGAAAATAAGGATAAAGCATTTTCTTTAGGATGAATTCACATTGTTTCAAGGCAAAAACCATTTTTCTCTCCTACAAAACTTGTCGAGCAAGTATAGCTTGAGGTGGGAATATTTAGATGGAGAATATGATTTGGTATCCCCCTGAGGTAAGATCAGTTTTCAAAGGATTAAGCTTGGAAATCTTCTCAAATGATTTACCTGCTTGTCTGGTTGGTCATGAGAGTTGAGGTGGCACTGAGTCTTGTTTTACTTTTCCACCTGGGTGGGCTTAATTCTATGAACCAGGTACAGAAATTTTTGTGAATTATTTTCCATTAAAAATTTGCTTTTGGCATGATGGAACATAAAGACTGAAACACCTGTGTACCAAGTACAAACAGCTGTGTGTCTTACAGACTTCTGCAGCATCTACCACATACCAGACCTTTGTTTGACCTGCCGTGAGAGTGTATGCAGGGGAAGAGTGAACCAAGGGAAGATGACAAATCTGAGAGCTAAATTCCACTTCCCTGGTTCCTCCCAGCAAGTTTGAAGGGCTTTGTTCTTTAGGATCTAGTTTGCTACTCATTGGCTTGAGCTATAATCTTTCTTTTTTTCTGTTCTTCTATACATCCATCTTTTATTGATTCATTTTGTTCTCCTGATTGGCAAATCTCCGGGATACATTAGGATTGTGGTGTGTGTGTGTGTGTGTGCGCACGCACGTGTGTGTGCATGTGTGTTTGTGTGTGTGTGTGTGTTTTAGGGGAAAAAAGGAGTAAGAGACAGCTGCAAATATTAAATTTTAAACTAATCTATTAATTAAAGTTTTTTAAAAATATAATTAAAAAGAAGCACAATTTATAGACAGAAATTGTGTTTCATGAGTTCTAGTCACAGAGCAACTTCTATAAAATGGAACTTTCAAGTAGATTACGTCTCTTAATCCCTGGGGTAGCTGGTTCACCTGATGATTAGGTTGGCATTTGTCATATGACCAGGACCCAATTTCTCTACTTCTACTCATTCATATTTCTGAAGCTATTTGCTATAACGGGACAAACTGAAGAATCATTATCTTTCATAAGACATACATAGGGACTATATATGGTAGACAATATCATCTTTCCTCCTAATCTCATTCTGATTTCTTCTCTCTTTCTCTGTTTATGTTTTAGTTACCTCGTCTGAGGTGCACTAATTTCAAAGACACAGATACATACCCATTTGAAGCTACTAAGATATGGACCCACAAAACAGAACTGGACCAGCAGTTTCAACCCTAGTCAGAATTATATTCTGGACAATCACATTCACTAAAACTTGAATAGAAACTTCAATGTGAATAAAGGAAAAAAATCAGATCATCAGACTTATAAAGAAGTTCTGTCTGGTTTTTGAGTATTACTAGAAACTCATTTTGCCTAATATCCAGGTAATTCTGGTACTTGGGCAGATACTATCAACACAATCATAAACTTCCACAAGCCACTGACTATCCTTTACCTTACAACCATGGCCCTCACCTTTAACCTTAATCATGGAAGATACAGGAGGGCCTGGTGAAGTGGGCTCAACCCTGACAACACTCTTCAAAGGTTATATCTCACTGAAATCCAGCCAGAAAAATCATCCTCAGAAATTCAGGAACACACACAACCAAAGATGCAAATATTATGATTATAATAAAATGATTCTCATAATGCAACCTAAAGGTCTTTGATGTCAGGAAATAATGTTATATATCAGGACTCCTTTCAGTTACTAAATGCAATTACTTAGTGTGTTTGCTTGTCATTGTCTTTCTCACCAATTTATAACCTTCTTTAAAGAAGGTACCATCTCTGTCCTGTTGAAATATAAACCTGGAGTGTCTGGCACTTTGGTCATTGCAGCTTGGATAACTGATGGAATTTATGAATATAATAACTAAAACAAAACATTCAATTGGCTTGGTAAAGTCATAACCTTGTTTATGTCTACTGGATCATTACAATTGATCACATAAAAAACCAAAAACCAAAGAAAATTTAGAACTTGTGAAAAGAAAGCCAGACATATTCAAGATAATTTCACATACACCTGTTGTTGATTTTATGGAATATGAAATCTTTTTCTTTTGCGATTAACTAAAGATTAAATACTTTTAGATGCTTGTCACTTTACAGTTTAACCCAATAATTTGTAATCATATAATTATATAATGGGCCGTTTGTATCTATTATTATCAGCAATTAATACTAAATTCAGCTGAGAAATAACAGTAATAGAGTAAATATATTTATTATTCAATTCAAATATGTTAAGTGACTTTGGCTAAAAGAACTTGGTTTGAGGAAGTAGGCAACAGAATAAAATTGTATTGGTATAACATTTTGGGACATTTTAAAATATCATTTTCCTTCACCAATACTATTTATTGGCTTTATTTTATTCTTCAAGTTGTATCACTCATATTGATTGTACATGAGACTAGATTACAAAGTCCAGTGCTGAAAGACATTTTCCCACACTTCTACCAAGTTAACCATAGTACAGGCAGGTCAGATTACACCATTATCTCTGAGCATCTGGAAAACTTATACTATTTAGTCCCTCGGTACCAACAAGAAACTCTTTAGGGAATTTTCTATTTTTCTAGCCCAGCTTTTTTTTTTCACCTTAAGAAATAAATAATAATCATGAGCTGAAATGTAAAGGCAGTTATTTTCCAACAGTATATTATATCATCCAAATGGCAACAGTGATGATTTTCAACATTGTACTTCTATCTCATTTCAGAAATATGCAGTATGGTTAAAATTCATAGATAGATAGATAGATAGATAGATCGATATGTCCATCCTAGAATCACATATTTCCTATTTGAGACTATCTCAATATTATTTGTCAGGTTCTTTGTTAACCAGGTCTTTTGACAATGCATTAATGTAGGAGTGGAAATAACACTGCTATTTCAGACACAGAGAAAGGCTCAAATAAGTGAGCAAGAGAAATCTAAATTCAACTAAAATTTCAAAAAATGCTTCTTAATTCTATCTTTGCTTTTTTTTAAACTTAGGTATTCATATTAAGGCCAACAGCATCCTAGAAATAGTAGGATACCAGCAATAGTCCTCCATTCTGGCAATTTCCAAAATGTTTTCTGTGGGAGATTAGTTTCCTGGAATATTAATAGATGTTACTCACAGTAAAGATTCTGAAATTTAAAATGTTTAAGTAATGGTGAAATAAAGAAAGTAAAACAACTAATCTGGCTCCTGTAAGAAATTCTAAGACCATTAAGTATGTGAATGTGCAATGTGAATTTTAGGACAGTAATAAAGTGTGAAAGTTGTCCTACATTTACTTGAGAGTGGTCTTTTCCCCATGGCATATTGGGGAAGTCAGTGTTCTACAGACCACCTTTTGGGAAAAGTTGCCCCCATCTAAACCATCAGTATGTGAAAAATACCAGAATCTGTTGTAGGCAGTGCTCAGGATACTGAGGGAGCAATTGTGTATGAATGGACATTCTTTAAGTAGAATATACACACCTGCAATTCAAGTTTTTGATGGCATTCCTTGCCAAATGTCTGCCATGTTTGGTAGGCTTTGTCCTGTTTCACATTTCTTCTCCTCTATGAAGAGTCATGTTTGAAAGAAAACCCTCAGTTTCTTTGATTTCCACAGGGGCATTCAGTTGCTGGTTCAGTTGACCCCTCCCCAAATGCCTTTGGGCATTTGTCTCATTCTGTGGCTCACTCACATTTCATCACACATTCTCCAAAGTTTGTTAATCTTAATTCTCTTTGTTTTAAATAAATAAAAAAAATAAAATTAAATAAAAATAAAAATAAAAAAATAAAAAAAAAATAGTACATTTACATGAAATGGCAAAGAACAACTATGGAAGTCTTATTTCCTTCACATAGACTCTTAGACCTCAAAAAGGGTTTCCAAGATTACATACGCACCTATCAGTTTAGAGTAGGGCCCATTTTTAACCACTTCAATTTTACCTTTTAATTTTTCTGCTTAAACGTAAGTATTTCCACTTCCAGAGTACATTTAACTTATCCCAGGTGAACCTAAGTGGATGATCCACTTTGCAGTTTGCTGCTTCACCTCCAAGGCTCTCCAGGCCACTCTTACTCAGCTTGATTAAGTGGCTTCCTCCTGTTGATTCTGCCTTTCCTTCGGTCAGTAAACAATGTGCTATGCAGGAAAGGTCTCTGAAATTTCTAACAATTATTTCCTCCTCTTCCCACAATTAGGGAGCAGAGAGAGAAGAGAGAGGAGAGAAAAAATACACAGTTCTGCTTACACTGTCACTTTGCATCAGTATGAGAGGGAACACATATACCCGGCATGAAAGGGAATAATTAAGCACGGAGCTAAGAGTGAACCTGGGAAACTTTCCAGTTTTTCACAAGTTAGGTCTTCACTGGGTGATCTCCAACAACACGGATTTTTTTTTTTTTACCAGAATATATGGCCATTCATCTTAAAACTGTGTACATGTACTGTACTCATACATTACATATGTTATAAAACACCCAAAAGAGAAATTTTAAGTTCATGTGATAAACAGGGTGACCAAATGATTTATTTTCCAAACAGGGTCTCTTTGAGAACAAAAGGGCGTGCTATTAATAATTATATTGAGACAACTGTTGTAAATTGGAACTCCCCGAGGCAAAGCTGAATGGAGGAAACGTCTAACAAAGAAGATTAAATTAAAAATATTTCAAATGTCTTACTAATTATACTGGCTTTATACTATTATTAGGTAATATCTCAAAGTACAATGTACACTGGGGGCTAAATTCACCATTAACTATAGGAATATTAATCTATATTTCAAGTAGATATTTTGATTTTAGGGGTTTCACCTTACTGCTTAGTAAAGTCTGATTATATCATCTTTTTTTTTTTTTTACTTATAATTGAGACCGAGGAAGACTTTCTATAAGAATTAAAAGGGTTAGCTCTGTCACGTTTTGTTTCATTTTGTTTTCTTATATTCACAAAAACAAATTTGCAAAAATATTTTATAGTCTCTATTCTGTTGGTTTAATTATTGCTAGGAAACATAATAAATAATAAAATCCATAAATCCAATCCATGTACCAGGCATTGATGACAGATGCTATATGTTTGCTCCCCTTTGTGGAACTTCAAACTCTTACCTCAGGTTACCAGGTATTAATAACATGAGACAATCTGACATTTGGATGAAATAAAAGCACCGATGTTAATGTAATATTACATATACGCTTTATTTACTTTGTAGTTTTAAGACAAATATAAATAATAGTTCTAATCTTTCCAAATTCCAACAGTGTGTATCTTCTGTACTGCTTGGGATGCACATACCTAACATTAAATAAAGCTGCTTATCTAGACCAGAGCTTTGTCAACTGTCGTGTGCATATGACTGCCTGAAGTTCTGGGGAAAATACAGATTTTGACTGAGTTGATCTGGAGAATAGCTGCAGATTCTATATTTCTACCAACTTCTCAAGTGTTGCTAGCCTAAGGACCACACTTTTAGTAGCAAGACCCCTAGACTTCGACTATGTTTAATACAGTAATCACTACTCATGTGTGACTATTGAGCACTTAAAATGTAGCTAATCTAAGTTGAAATTGGCTGTAAATGTAAAATACACACCAGATTTCAATGGCAGTATGAAAAAGAATGTACAACATTTCATTAATAATTTTATGTTGATGATATGAAATAATAATTTTGACCCTAATGACGTATAAATGGTATTTAATATACAGTATGATATATTAATAATTTTTAATATGACTACTAGAAACTTCAAAATTATTTGTATGTTTCACATTATATTTCCTTTGGATGCTGCGCTCAAGTTCACAGAACGATGTCCTGATTATATAAAATGATATTTTATATATTTTTATATAGATAAATTGAGGGCATGCCTCAATTAATATTTCCAGATTTGCCTTTTGCCACTCCCCATTCCATGCCCTAAGTTTCAGCTACATGATGTTATTTAGTATTCACCCAAAATCTATTCTTTCATTTATTTGTTTATTCAACAAATACTTACTGAATGTCTACAGTGAACTAGGCAACCCTAGTAGGTGATGGGGGATATAGCAGGGAAAAGAACAGATATGGCCCAGCTTCCTTGAACAAACTGTCTCTCTTATTTCAAAAAGGAAAATTCCTTTTATCTTTTACATCCCCCTCTCTCTCTCTTTCTTTTTTCTTTTCTTTTTTTTTTTTAAGGTACTTGCTGGCTTTTTAATTTGTACTTCTATAGTTTCTTGTATGTATTTCACAAAAAGCATTTCCTAATGTTATGTTTAATATATACTGTGTTAAAACTGTACGGGCTGTATGTTTTTCCAAATACAGATTGTTAATTAAGTCTTTGATGGTATGATTTAACCACCATATCTTCCATTGAAAGTGTAATTTCCAGCATATAGATATTAATAAACCAATTTTTGAGTGGATTCACTATTTCAAAAATAAGATGGTAAAAATTTTAAACACTATTCACTTCCACAAACTAATTTTAAAAATCAATGATTATTTTAATTTGATTGCCATTTGGCATGGTTCACTCTAGCCTTCCTTCTGTTATTATCAATATCTTATATACTAAGGTACTGTCAAGCTCAGCAGATTTAAAATCAATTCAGCAAAATTTGAGCCATACTTGATGATTGTATTAGTCCTTAAGCAATGAATTTAGTCTTCTTGAATACTGGTCTTCTCATTACTAAAATGTTTTTTAATTACTGCTGCATATTTTTGTTGAAAAGATTGAAGGATGCAAATCATGAAATAGTGCCCAGTTTATAGCAATCCCTCAATAAATTTGAAATCTAACTGGTTAAGTCTTGGTCATTTTATTTCCTTTTTAGTAACTAAGTGTAAAATAATGCTCGGTAGGTAAGGCATCAGACCACCTTCATATTGTGGATAAAACTTACAGATTTACATTTACCTAAGTGTGCTGCTTCGTCAAGTAGTATCATTTTCCTCCACCTCGATTATTTCAGGTATAAAATGAGGGGACTGGAAAAATGACATCAATGAATATTTGGAGATGATGATAAAGTCTTGGAAAAAATTAGCAACACAAATCTTTTTAATTCTCTTCTTTCTTTTTTTTCTTCCCTCTCTCCCATCCCAGTTCAAAAGTCATTGCACAGTCACAGCTGATAATAGATTAAAAATGAATCTATTCTATAGATCCTACAGACATGAAAAGGATAATAATGAAATACCATGAACAACTCTATGCCCACAAATTTTATAACCTAGATGAAATGGACCAATTCCTTGAAAGACATAATTTACCAAAACTCATACAAGAAGAAATGTACTATGTGAATTGGCCCATATTAAAGAAATTTAATCAATAATTAATAACCTTCCAAAGCAGAAAGCATCAGGCCCAGATGGATTCAGGCATGAATTCTACCAACCGTTTAAGGAAGAAATTACATTAGTTTTCTATAATCTCTTTCACAGGATAGAAGCAGAAGGAATACTTCCTAATTCATTTTATGAGTCCAGCATTTCCTTATTACCAAACTAGATAAAGAATTACAAGTAAAGAATATTACAGATCAACATTTCTCATGAACATAGATGCAAAAATCTTCAACAAAATATGAGCAAATCAAATCCAACAAGGTATAAAGTGAATTACACACCACAATCAAGTGAAAGGTATGCAGAGCTGATTCAACATTCAAAAATCAATCAATGTAATCCATCACATCAACAGGCTAAAGAAGAAAAACAACATGATTGTGTCAATAGATGCAGAAAAAGCATTTGCCAATATCCAACATCTATTCATGATAAAAACTCTCAGTGAATTCGGGATAGTGGGAGCCTTCCTCAACTTAATAAAGAATACGTACAGAAAACGTACAGTGAACATCATACTCAGTAATAAGAAACTCAAAGCTTTGTCTATATAGAAAATCCAAAAAAATCAACGAGAAAACTCCTAGAACTAAGAAGTTATTATAGCAAGGTAGCAGGATACAAGGTTAAGAAACAAAAGTCAATCTCTTTCCTTTATATGAATGAACAAGTGGAATTTGAAATTAAACACAAAATCATTTAAATGAAATAAAATACTTAGATATAAGTCTAATGAAATATGTACTAGATATATATGAGGAAAACTACAAAACTCTGATGAATGAAATCAAAGGAGAACTAAATAAACAGAAATATTTTATGTTCATGGACAAGTAGATTTGATATTGTCAGGACGTTGGTTGATCTATAAATTCAATGGAATCTCAATCAAAATCTTAGCAACTTATTTTATGGATATTGACAAACTTATTCTAAAGTTTATATGGGGAGGCAAAAGACCTAGAAAAGCCAATATAATATTGAAGGAGAATACCAAAGATGGAGGACTGGCATTTCTTGACTTCAAGGTTTACTATAAAGCTACAGTAATCAAGACAGTGCAATATTAGTAAAATAATAGACAAACAGATCAATGAAACAGAATAGATGCTCCAGAAATAGATACCCCTCCTTAGATATAGTCAACTGACTTTTGACAAAGAAGGAAAGGCAATACAATGAAGAAAAGATTACTTTTCAATAAATGGGGCTGGATCAACTGGACATCCACATGCCAAAAGATGAACCTACACCAGATTTTACTCTATTACAAAAATTAACTGAAAATGGATCACAGACTTAATGTAAAATGCAGTGTATACACCCCTAAAAAATAACACAGGAGAAAACCTAGATGACCTTGGGTATGATGATGACTTTTTAGACAAAACACCAAAGGCATGATCTCGGTGACTCAGTTATCAACTTTGTAACTAATGTTCCACTCTGGTGGGGATGCTGATAATGAGAGAGGCTATGTATGTGTGGGGGTGGGAGATACATGAGAGATTACTGTCCCTTCACTTCAATTTTGCAGTGACTCTAAAACCTTTCTGAAAAAATGGAAGTATCACAATATTTGAATCTATTAGTATGAAGTCATGGTTTAATATTTAGGCAAAAATATAGACATAGAGATAGATGTGAAGCTGTGTATGTACATGCATGTGTGTGAATATTTGTATTCCCTAGTTCTTTCTGTCCACTGAAAGAGCGTGTGAGCAGTAAAACCCTAATAACAAGAACTACACCTAGCACTCAGATCTTGGTTTCTACACACTATTTTCCGTTGAAAGGAACCAGGGCTCCTTGAAGAAATGGCTAATCTCTGAGCTGCAGCAGAAAAAGTCCTAGAATATCATGTTGTCTCGGACAGTAATGAAATACTTAAAGAATGATTTGGACATGTCAAAATGATTAAGGGTCTAGCTAAAAGAACTTTCACTGGTCAGTTGTGGACAATCATAAAAATGATTCTAAAACACTGAATAATATTGGAATCCATTAGTTTGCACTGATAAAAACAAATGAATAAATAAAGTGGAAGAAGATAAATATCTTCTTTACAGTGGAATATCTACTAATAAATGCATTGTATGGATAAAATTAGCAAATCATCATCAATAAAGACTAAATTAATGCTACAGGCAAGAAATATCAATAGTTTCTAAAATTAATGAGAGAAGTGGGATGAGGAAAAGAATATTCATTTAGTTTCATAATATCTTTCTGCAAAATACATACTGATTACAAAGAACAAAAGAAAGGTACCTCTCTAGCGGAGAAACCTGGCAGTGGCCACCTTAATCAAGTACTAAAGTTAACACCACCCATAATGGGACACATCAATATCATATGCTAATTGATAGGATACAAGGACAAGACATCATGCCTGTGCACTCCTGCCCCAAATGCATAACTTATGTATAATCTTGAAGGAACACTAGACAGTTCTGCATTGAGGGACATTCTACAAAATGAATGCCTTACATATCTTCAAAAATGTCAAGGTTGTGAAAGTCAAGGGAAGACTGAGGAACTGCCCTTAAGGAAGGAGATAAGAGTGACATGACCACTGTGTGCAAGAGACCATGCTGGATTGGATTCAGTTGTGATCCCTGAGTGCGCAACTGGCAACAGTGAATGGTGAGTGAAGGGCATGTGGCTGTTCTTTGCAGCATTTTTGCAGTTTTTTAGTAAATTTGGAATTTTTTCAAATAAAATTAGTTTTAATAAGCAGATAAAAGCAAAACAAAGCACAGCAAAGTGTTCTTTTTTTTAAATAATAGAAGGTAATAAACTTTTTTTGCAGGTAGTCAAATGTATCAGAATTTTAAGCCAGTGTGCTCACAGAGAATGTGTGATATTGGCCTGCTGCATACTCACTCCTAATGATTGCATTTTTTCCCTTTCTTGTGCTGACAAGTAACTTCAAATTTATGTAGCTTATTCCTAATAAAAATCATGTCAGTATTGTCTGACCTCCCAATCTATTTAGATATTCTTCATTATATACGTTTCACAGCATTCTGTGTACACCTCTATCAGCATAAATCATACTGTCTCTTGAGCTCAGATAAGAACTCTTTGGTAGGAGGAAGCTTACTATTATTAAAATGTAAAAGATCACTACACCACTGCAATGAATATCAGAGATAATGTTACTGTATGTCCAGCTTGTGAACTATGTATTTTTTGTCAATGTAAAAGTAACTATATCCTATTTAATCTTCTTTTTCATTGAAATGTCTAAATAGAAATATTAAAAGTTGCACTGTCATTTTTGTTCTCATTTTAATAACCAGGTAGAGTTTCACCCATTATTTGGTTTTTAATTTTTCTGTTAAAATTTACAAATTTCCAGGGGTGCCTGGGTGGTTCAATCAGCTGAGCATCTGACTCTTGGTTTTGGCCCAGGTCATGGTCTCATGGTTTTGGGATCTCCCTGCTCAGCAAGGAGTCTGCCTGAGATTCTCTCCCTCTCCCTCTGCCCCTCTCCCTGCTTGCTCTCTCTCTCAAATAAATAAATAAATCCTTAAAAATTTTACAAATTTCTATAATACCAAATTTTATGCATTTCATCTTTCAAACAGCATATCACTGAGTTTAGTGTTTTTTTTTCTTTTTACCCCAAATAAAAGGATGTATCTTTTAAGATGGAATTTTCCCACTTGATGATTATAACTCATATACTTCTTTCTTCTTTTTTTGAATCCTGTGCATCCTTGACATCTCTTTTATTCTTGTTATATGGGTTATATTCAATTTGATCTTAAATTCACTGCTATGTAAGAAGACACATATTGTGTTTAAAATTTGCCAGTGATTGTTCCTAAGTTATTCAAAAGCATTTGTAAAACCACTGTCATTGTCCCTAATTGTTTAAAGTTTTATTTCTTCAGTAACTCAATTCTGATACAAGGATTATATTCTCTTTTCCCTTCTTTTCCATTTCTGGAAGAGTTGGACAGAGAAGCATGAGATTGGTATAATGATCATCCATAGAAGTGCTAAAAGGGAAGGCTAGTCCTAGGGTGACCACTTGAAAAAAACAGGGGGCAGTCTGGGAAGACTTCTGGGCATGATCCACTGCTACTCCCAGGGAGTCAGGGCAGTTGTGTGGAAGTTGGTTAAGATCTGGAGTTAGTGTGTGAATAATTAAGTGGGCATCACCCACGAGCTGTTTTTGGATAGGACTGGATAGGAACATTCTACTCCTCTCTCCAAGAAAACAGGGGAAAACAGTTTAGTTCTTCAATAGAAGCCTGGGCTTCTCACATTCAAACCATATTTTTTTCAATTTGTTCCAACTTGAAATTATTATCAATTTCTCATAAGCTTTATTATTAAACAATATAATGTGGTGTTTAAAAGAACAGACTTTGTAGCCACATTTAGCAGGTTCAAATTCCAACTCTTGTTGACTAGCTATAAAACCTTCAGGATTTTACTTAACTTCTGACCTCAGTTTCTTCAGCTGAAAAATGAGGATAATTTATGGATAACAATAAAATATTCTCAAAGGTAAATTGAGTCATTACATATGACTATGTTTGGCTGACATGATAAGAACTCAATAAATGTTCACTGTCATTATTACAAGGCTTTCTGATAGTATTGTGACATTTCCCTTTTTTGTTTGTTTCACGTTTTTTATTTAAATTCTAGTTAGTTAACATATAGTATGATATTGGTTTCAGGAGTAGAATTTAGCAATTCATCACTTATAGAACACTCAGTGCTCATCACAAGTGCCCTCCTTAATATTCATCCCCCACCGACCTCCCTTCCAGCAACTCTCAGTTTGTTTTCTATAGTTAAAGAGTCTCTTATGGTTTACCTCCCTCTTTTTTTTTCCTTCCATGACATTTTCTTTTTCTTTCATATCTTCATGGATAATTAAAAGAACAGAGAAGTTGCCATTAGTATGTTCCCCAGAAGCTATATTAAAGGGTAATTTCTTGACCATCCATTTCAATTGATCTTTTCCATAACATTCAAAATTGTCTGGGCTTTTTGATTGCCCCAGACCTACATTACCAAAGGTGACACATATCAACACCCTCATCCACATCTACTCATCATCTTTTTCTGGAATAAATCCACCTTTTTCAATTAGCTTCAAAGTAAATTCACATTTTAAAACCACTGCTGGACTCTCAAAGCTAGTTTACAAATATATATATAATTTTCTAGTGGACTCCTTGTTACATTTCTTTTTGTGGCTGCTACAAAGCACTTCCATTCTCTTTAAAATCACCACGTTACTTCTCAAACCTCCAGAAATGCTCCTTTTTAAGCAAACTCCTTTTTATGGTAGTGATTAAACTGATATTATAATCATCTTTGTGATCTTTTTTCTTATCCTCATAATTTGTTGAAATTTCATGGTATCTCTATTGACTTTCTCCTCTATTAACAAACAGAATTAAGCCTTTCCAATCCTAAAACATCTTCTGTCATCTTCCCTCTTTAATGTTGGAAACCTCTATTCTCATTCTTTCATGCTGCCTTCTTTACTCATTAGATAACCATGAACCAGTCTTTCCTAGGGCATAAATATGTCTTTCTATATAGTAGTAGTTGTGCTCGCTCTCTTTCTTTTTTTTTTTTTTTTAAGATTTTATTTATTTATTCGACAGAGATAGAGACAGCCAGCGAGAGAGGGAACACAAGCAGGGGGAGTGGGAGAGGAAGAAGCAGGCTCATAGCGGAGGAGCCTGATGTGGGGCTCGATCCCACAACGCCAGGATCACGCCCTGAGCCGAAGGCAGACGCTCAACCGATGTGCCACCCAGGTGCCCCTCACTCTCTTTCTTTAAAGAAATAAAGTGTTACAGCAAAATAAATTTTGGAAAAAAATGAATAAAATTATGTAAATAAAATAGTAAAATTGTGTAAGTTATGCAGAAGGTTAATATGGACTGCTAATCTTCAAAAATTATGATTGGGTGTGCATGCATTGCGTGAGTGTGTATTTGTGTTTGAGAGTGTCAAGGTCATGGGTTGTATTGGGTAGTTTGGCTTCCAAACCTACTTGAACACTTAAATCTTTGTTCTCAGAACACCCAAGATGGATGTCTTGGGTCCCATTCTAGAATCAGTATGCCAATGAACACATGCTGACCACTGATGCAATCCATGGAAACAGATATACTCATGTGTTAAACCGTGTGTTGGTATTTCTAAATGAATGTATCAAGCTGAATTTATAGTAAAGTCTAAATTGAAGTGAAATTTCAGTACCTATATTCTCTTCTAAAGTAAGTGCTATGTGTATCTGTCTCTGAGTGTTTGCTTTAACTCCTAGCTGTTAGGAGTCAAAGCAAACTTTAACTTTGCTTTAATTCCTGCGTGGTTAGTAGGAATAGCAAGGGACCATCTACTAGGGAAATATTTAACCTGGTTCTCCTGATTGCCAACGACTAGCTTCTTGTAGCATTCCCTAAGTACTACATTTTCCTTTTTTTCCCCAAGTACTATGATTCAAGAACAATCTGAAAAGTGGACTTTGAGGTACTGAAACGTAGGCAAAACATCAGATACAGCCCTAAATCTATCCTAGTTGACAATATCAGCAGCTAAGATCATTAGACTTTACCTACACACTTTGGGGTGAGAGCAGACAGGGCTAGTAAATAGATGGTCAATGTTAGGAGGGTAAAATGCTTCATTTCCTCACACTCATTGAAACTTAAAAACAACTCTTGGCCTTGAGTGACTTATTTTGTAGAGTATTGAGCAATTCAAATGGAATGCTGTTTAATCCCCTTTAATCATTGTATCCTATGAAGGGAATGACTTTTTCAAAGTTATAAATAACAAAGGTTATGAAGTAGGAGAATGTGCTTATTTTTTAATCTCGCTATGAAAACTTTTTTCCAATTTTCTAGATGATGTTTCTTTTCTGATTGATGGGCCTATTAAGTTTGCGGGAATAAAAGCCAAACAAACATATAGAAGTTTTCTTTATGCCTTCAAATTCAATTCCTATTTAACACAGTGGGGTCACCAAACATCCAGTAAAACTTTTGCCAATGTTTGTGTTTTCTTGCAATTAGATGAAAATCAAAGCCATGTGACACCAACAGGGAAAACAGCAGGTCTCAATGTGTGCTTGGTGGGGCATAGTCTGTTATTCCCTGTACTTTTAAGTTTTGAGAGTTGTAACCAAAGCTTTATTATTTGTGCTGTGGTTGTGGTGTTCTAATCCCACCCCCCCCCCATTTTATGCTGTTTATCTACAGTTTACAAGTGGTTTCAGAGAAGAAAATCAAACTTCCTTTACTGTTTAAATACAGAAGACAAAATAACAGGTGCCTGAAAACCTATGAGAAGACATTAAACAAAAGGCGTAAAGAATTCTTACTTTATGTACTACTAAAGGCTTTTCCAGGAAATGAAAGCAATACAGGTATAACAAAGGTATCTGAGAAAAAAATATGTGCATATTCATGCATATAAACATTCATATACACAGTTGAATTCCTAAAATATGTGGTTATGGCAAGGAGTAATAAACCCACTTCATTTAACAGGAAAGTTATTATATTTCTTTTTAACTAAATATTACGATGTAAAGGCTGGTGATGCCAATAATATTAAGTCACTAATATAAATGTTAGCATAAAAATCTATTTTTTTTCTGAGAGTTCTATTGAATGTTTTGTTTTGCTTTTAACTGACAAGATGTTTCTCACAACAGAAGTTGCCTATAAAGGAATTTTTTTCTTTGGTAACAGACAACTTCTTGGAAGAGAAAAAAAATAGCTGTTCACATTAGCAAAAGCAGAGCCCTCAATAAATATGCATACATTATAATGATCTGAGTGCTGCTGAAGTTTTGGAATGTTAAATTTAGTTAAAAACATTTAATTCACCTCCTCCCCCCTACCTCAGCTAAAAAGATGCAGAACAGTGGATTTTTGACTCTAAGGGAGGAAAGAGGAAATAAATATAAGGCACCTCCATGTAGCAGTGGTGGCTTTGGTTTGACATGCATCCAAGGCAAACTCTTTCATTCACATCTTGAAATCTCATTGAATTCAGTACAAGAGAGCAAAGGAATGTAAAACAGACAGAAAGAAATACAGATAAAGAATGGAGCGGGCTTAGAATTCCATTTTGATATATAATACCTTCTGTTTAAAAAAAGTATTCAAGAATTGCTGAGTTTTATCTGAAATAATAGACCCTGATTAAAGAATAAATAACGGGGCGCCTGGGTGGCGCAGCGGTTAAGCGTCTGCCTTCGGCTCAGGGCGTGATCCCGGCGTTGTGGGATCGAGCCCCACATCAGGCTCCTCTGCTGGGAGCCTGCTTCTTCCTCTCCCACTCCCCCTGCTTGTGTTCCCTCTCTCGCTGGCTGTCTCTATCTCTGTCAAATAAATAAATAAAATCTTTAAAATAAAATAAAATAAAATAAAGAATAAATAACATATAGGAGCCTCTAAGAAAGAAAAAAAAGAAAACAGTATTCAAAGTGCTCTAATTCAGTACCTTTAGTTTGATAGAATCCTTATTTTATTAGATAATGATAGCTAACATTTCTTGGGGGGAAAAAACCCCAAACTTGGTAATTCTTTATTACATTTACCTTCAGAATAGTTCTGTGATACAGGAACTATTGTTTCTTCCCATTTTATAGAAACAGGGTTTAGACAATTTGAGTAAGTTAATCAAAACAAAAGGCAAAATTCAAGGGCATTGCCAGATTTCACAGACAGGCAACTTTTGAAATCCTCCTCCACCCTCTCCTATCCCAGAGCTCTCGTTCTTTAATGCTGTGCTCTGCTGTCAGTAGGATCCTGACTATGTTTTGTGTACCACTTTTTAAATGCAAAGAACCACATTTGCACCATTTAAGAATATGCTGATAATATATTTCCAAGGATCATAGTATTTGATACCATTCATATCATCAGTAATCTATATTCAACATCTAAACAAATACATCACGTGATATATCTATACTTACACAGTATTTAGAAAATCTATTTTCTCTAACACAGTCATTCACAGAGCAAAGAAGTTCCTTAAGTGCTTAACTCAGCACATACTGAAATCCATGGAATAATAATTTTAGCACAGACTGAATTTGATGGGGCAACTCCATTTTAAAAACCGTGTGGCCCTGATTACATACTAGGTACCATTCTACGTACTGCTCCACCTAAATTCTCACGAGTCATTATTTTTCAGTCTTTCCAATGAAAATAAAAACTCTGTGAAGTTTTTATTACTCTGCCATAGTATAATAACTAAACCTGCCACGGTCTCTTAATTTTTATTCCAAATCATCTAAAGCCCTAGAATCATGGGGTCTTTAAAGCTGAAAAAGATCATCTATTTTGGTTTCCCCATATACCATTATCTTGCTTTTCTTTTAACTATTCTCTTATCATTTTACTTAGTTTTTGTTGATGCTGCTGTTTTCTCCCTGGCTTTCTCTCTCTCTCTCTCTTTTTTCTCTTATCATTTTAAAATTCATTCTATCAAAGAGATTACTCCAAAAGCACTCCTCCTCCACCAGGCCTGAGTCCTTTATGTTCTTCATTGCATTTTTCCAGCCTATTTGGTTTCTGAAAATCCACGAACTACTCTATGTGTTGTGGTTATTAATGACATGGGGAAGCTGAAGGGATGTCATTTGGAAAGGCTCCAGTTCTGCTGTTTTTGCACTAGGCCCTACTTACTCATGTTCTGTATTCTACCTTGCATCTGAGTAAAATCCAAAGCTATGTTTCATTCCAAGGAGAAAGCAAGAAAGTTAATCATTGTCTGAGTTTTGTCCTAGGACCCCAAACCTCTGACAACATTTAGGAAGAGCCAGATCCCAAATATGTTCTAGAATGTTGGTTTCAAACAAACTTTGGCATCAAAACCCCCTTCCATGATTTGTTAAATAAAACCTATTATTCACCTGTCACTCGACTTTGATTGGACCCTACCCTGGATTCCTGAAGGAACACATCCTGGATCCCTTTCCCTTTCCAATATAAACCCCTAACCCCAAGAGATGGAGAGACTCATTTCTCCTTTGCTTTCTGAGTCTCCCAGACACTTCTTCTGCTATACTCTGTCACTAATGCTATTTAAAAAACGCTACTTTTACATCCTCTGGCTAGTGTTTGATTTCTGCCCTGCTCAAAGCCAAGGACTCTCTTGGCTGGTGCTGTGGGACATACCCCTCCAGGTCCTCGGACTCAGCTTGTCCGTAGCACTGAGGTTATTTTTTTTAAGGTATGGTCCATTTGATTCAAATGTGAAATATTTCTTTTTCATTTTTCAATAATTTCAGAAAAGCATGTCTTTGAGAAACCTTTCTAATTAGAAGACAGATTGTGAGAAACTGTCATCTCAGTCACCTTTCCAACAGAAGTTCTTGTCAAATAATGCAAATCTTAACCTTAACTAAAATTTTACAATTTCTCCCATTTGTTTATTTCAGTCCTCATTTATGTGTTTACATACTTTGAAAAGTAGGCCCAACACATTTTTTTTCACATTTATGGTTATGTGTATTAAATGGAGGTAAGTTTAGAAAAACTTGCACCTTCAGTATTCTGTCCAGTGTGCCATTGTGTAAACTTCTAGACCAAGCACTAAAAATGTTCTTGTTTTATAACAGATTTGCCATAGTATCTGCAGTTCAGCTTGAGCCTTTGTGGTTTATTGCGACAGAAGATTCTTATAGGACAGTGAGAGGGAGAATTTCATCTGATTATTTCACTTAATCTTATTAAACTCATGACAATGAAAATGAAAATGATGATCAATGCTGGGTTTAGAAAAATGGGAAGGAAAGAAAAACTTACTTTCTGTATTCCAGTATCTTTCTTTGAGCATCATCACCCCCTCCATACAAAAACACAATGTGGAGTCTTGTTTTCCTATACTTTAGGCAATGGATGTTTCCATTTTTATCCTTTTTAAAATTCACTATCAAAATTTGTATATATATAATATATAGCACATTATATATTACTCTACAATATTATATATTAATATTTACATATATAATATAATGTGATATTAATATATAAGCTCAAGTAACCTCAGAGAAGAGTTATCCTTTGTAATAACTTCAAGATAGCTCATTCTACTTTGAGAGGTTTCTGTAAGCTAAAAGGTTATTCTTTATATTCCTCTAGATTGTTTCTGAGGACCACAGAGCAAACTGACTAATGCCTGGTGGATTCACTCATCCGACTTCATCTGCCTTTCATGGGACAGCCTTTCAATTTCTTCTTTCCCCCAATTCTCCCTGTGTGTGTGTGTGTGTGTGTGTGTGTGCGCCCGCGCGCGCGTTTTTCCAAACGGCAGGATGAGTCCCCTCACCATGGTAACAGTTCTCTTCTGAACTAAGTTCCTTTTTAAAAAAATTAATTATTCCTATGAAGTCTGAACATAATAATTCTTTGGAAGTATTAAATGGGACTATCACCATCCTTGTTACATGAACTAAACTTTTTCAAGGTAATATGCTACCTCTATTAGAAATATTTCATTTGGAGATTAACATCCAACTGTAGATTAGATAAATTGTCCTTTCTTGAATGAGCAGATTGAGGAATAATTTGAGACAAGAAACCCTTTCTTTGCCCCTAAAATCTTAAACAGTATTGTTTGGCCAATCATAGCTTTGTTTTGCTTTTCTCCAGGTCAGGCAGCGGACTGAAATGTAATGTTGGTGATAAGTTTGTTATCAACTACAAACACATCATCTACCTTACACAAAAACAAAAAAAAAGTTTTAGACCACATACCAGATACTGCTCAGACTAGTGCCAAAGCATTAATCATAAATTACTGTCGATAAATCCCTTTCCTTGTGTTGCATTACCCTGAAATATCGTTCCTATCACCTCATTACATAGCATATCAAATTTAAAGAGCTACAAAATAAAAATTTTCAGATAACTAATATAATTATTTAGATGTTAAATATTATTTGTTTAAGCTATAAAGTTGGATTTATTATTTATACTCTACAGATTTGCAATTCAAATTATTTTACCTTCCCTTAATAATATACACTTATTGGTCTTACACATAATACATGCAAACAACCAGTGAAGAAATCCAGGGAGGATAAGAATCTAAGGATTATTATCGGCAGAGGATCTAATATTCAAATTTTGTTGTAAATTCATTTGACTGAACTTTTTATTCTTCAATGCCAACTAATTGGCATGGCCTAGAAGAAAAGCTAAAGGACTTTAAAAATTAGTTAATGTTAGCTCTTCCACTTTAAGATGAAACTCTTAATCTTTAAAACATCGAACATTTCCAACCTGGAACTTGTATAATGTTCTTTGAAGTTACAAAGGCAGGTAGTCTTACGCTATACAATTTTAAACGTAAGAATGTGCCATCCAGACATATAATAGAGGATAATTTCCTTCTCTTAAGTTGTTCAGTCTTTATTTGTTACAGGGCTGGCATTACTGACATGTGACACTGGTCATTCCTTAGTTTAAAGTGAAAAGCTTCTTAGGAAGAAAAGCCTCTCGTCCATTTTAATTCCCTAAAGAGTTTATTCCTTTGGGCAAAATAATCATGTGGAGCACCTGTGGTGCGAGTGCTAAAGAAATATCAGGCAAAACCCAGCCACAGCTGTGCTGTAATCACTGAAGTGTGCCCAGTGCATAATGGCACATTAGGTAGGCATTGATCTCTGCCAGTTTATGAGGTCTCTTACAGAATTAGGCAGACTTTTTCACTAAAACCCATGGAGCAGAAATTGCTACTTCTAAGCTAATCCATTTTCAAATTACTATCCAATTGTGACTGATGACCTCACTACAAATCCGCTTATCTACCTCAAACCACTCAACAAGCAAAGGGAAATCAATCGTTATTTCCCTTTATTTTAAACTCTTTACAAAAAACTCTTCTTTCCATTCTTAGTCACCTTTAGTGCCACTGCAGCTGCGAAGATAAGCATGATAAATGTTAAGTGCTGCCTAATTGTCAGTACTTATTTGGAAGGTAAAATGGGAAAGGAAAATATATGCTAGTATGATACATGGTTTAAGGTTTTGTTCAAAAATTGATGCTATAAATTATGGCTAATTTCATGAATTTATTTTAAATAATTTAGTCAGATTGTGGTATATCGATGCCTGCTTTTTTTTTTTTAAGTCCATCACTACAATATGCAGCTATTTCTTATTGAAAACCCTGGATCCAGTTTAATCACCGAGCAGATAAAATTTAAAACATTTTAGAGAAGACCTGTTATTCTGAAGATGGAAGCAATGCTCAATAGTTTACTTAATTGAAGGCAATATCATGTAAAAATATATAGGAGGCAGAAAACACACAAATTAGAATCAACCAAAACCTATTCCTGATTTCTCCTCATCAAACTTTATCACAGGAGGTAACATTTGGTGGTTGCAAGAATGTGTAACTAAAAAAAGTACAAAAGTGGTAATGACTTGTATCTTTTTCTATTAGAAAATTAGAAGTAGTCGTAACATTCGAAGTTCTTTCGCTATAGTTTAAAAGTCCACATTGTGTCTATTTCGTGTTATTTATATTATAAAAAATACCTTGCCTGGTTCTCTGAAAGTTTTTCATGTGGAGTAACTAGGAGAACCCTAATTGGTGAATATATTAATGTATATATGGGAATGTTGATTTACACATTTCTTGAAGCAAATTATATACAAGCAGTAATTTGAAAACAGTTCTAGCAAAACTGTGGAATGTCTGTTTACAAATGCATTGGGCAAAGCAGTAGTTACAAAATCTTAGCCTTGGCAGGGTGATGGATGAGGCAGAGAAATAATTATTTCCATGTCTATAATTAAAGCACATATTTTTGAATGTTTCCATCTCGAACATAATCAGAATTCAAACATCTGGACCAGTCATTGCTATGAAGCCTCATCCCAGCTATGTTAGCCATAGTGCCCTGTGCAATGGATTGACATGATTCAGAGCCAAGTTAGCAGCACTTTCGTTTTCTGAAAGAATATCCTCTCAAAGGGGTTGCAGTTGCTTTCTCACAGTTGAATCTTGATTTATGTAAGTATGTCAGGGCTTCCTTCTGAACATCAATCAATAGTGTTTCTCATATTTGGTGTATGGACTAGGGCAAGTCATTTGTAAAGTAAGACAATACTACCTACTCCAACCTACCTACTAGTGGATAGGATAAAAGGTAACAAATGAATTCATAAATAAATATAAAAAGAAAACTAACAATTTTTTTGGCTTAAAATATCTTAATTTTAAGAGTAATATATTAATTTTCTCATTACCTATAAAAACGTATGGGGAACAGCCACAGGCCTACAACTTACAATTAATAATCTAAAAAGTATTTCAAGTGCATCTGATGAAGGATAGTTAGAAGAAAGGCAGGTAGGGAGAAGTCCCCCACCTCAGCCCTAAGACGAAATCACCCTTAAAAGGATTTTACATCACCCTAGAAGGAGCCCTCCACCCTTTCCCCTGTGACAGACAGATGACAAAAGCCTGATTCGATGACAGGCACAGGGAGAGCTAATTAGATTACACAGCCCGCCAACAAGCCCATAAAGACACCTAGACTTAAAAACTCTGGTGGCAACCCTCTTGGGTCCCCTCCCTCCTGAGGACGTTTGTACTATCACTCAATAACTTTACTATTGCTCAGTAAACTTTGCTTTGCTGCCTACCACATTTCGTCTGGTATTCCTCTTTATTCTTCAAAATGGTGTGACCAAGAACCATGGGCACCAAAGGAAATCCTGCAACACATTCATCTCATTATTTTCCAGAATATCTATGTGTTTTGTTATAATAAACATGTGTTTGCTTCAACTAGAAGAGATATAGGAGGCTAATTTAAAATTAAATTCCCTTTTTAAAAAGATTTATTTATTTGAGAGAGAAAGAGTGAGAGAGCATGAACGGGGCCGTGGGGAGGAGGCACAGGGAAAGGGAGAGAGAATCTCAAGCAGTTTCTGCACTGAGTTTGAAGGGCCCCATCTCACGACCCTGTCATCAGGACCTGAGCCAAAACCAAGAAGCTGACGCTTAACCAACTGCGCCACCCAAAAACCCCTAAAATTAAATTCCTTGTATTAACTCTCTTCCTCATGCCCCAGATTTCTGAGGTCAATAGTAGCTCCTTCCACATCTTCATTCACATTGATGAAAACATATATACCTAAATACCATACAGACTCAGTTTTATGTTATATTTAAAAACAAAGCATCAATATAAATATTGCCTAGCAAAAATGTTTCTTTTTCATGAAACAAACATCATGAATAGCCACCAGTCAAATGCAAAGACCTGACCTGTTCTGTTAAATGTGTAATATTCAATAGCATAGATTAAAACCACATTATTTTTCCCCAATGGGGAACATTTAGATACTCCTGGAGGGGTTTTTATTCTTGTCCCTGTTACTTTGTCTTATTTTTCGGTTCATTTTTATGTTGTTAAAATACAACTGAAAAAAAAATAGAGTTGACCCTTGAACAACCTGGATTTGAACTGTGTGGGTCCACTCATACACAAACTTTTTCTCAATAAATATACATATAGTACCATAAATGTATTTTCTTTTCTTTATGATTTTCTTAACATTTTCCTTTCTGTAGTCTATTTTATTGTAAAAATACATTATATAATATATAAAACACACAAAATATGTGTTAATTGACTATGTTATTGGCATTTAGCTTAACAGTAGGCTATTAATAGTTATTTTGGGGGAGTCAAAAATTATACATGAATATTTGAATTCTGCATTCAAAGGTCAACTACATATGTGTTTTTATTTTAGTAGATATTTCTTGTTTAGTATTCACAAATTCATGGCTACTTGGATACCCTCCAGCAACGAGTGTGCCCACTTCCTGGCACCCTAGAAAACACTGACTAGATTTCCTCTTTTCAAGTTTCACCAGCCTGATGGAAGAAAACTGCTATCTCATTACTGTGTAGTTGGCAGTTCCCTACTACTAAACTTTAGCATCCTTTCATATGTTTGCCGTACATTATAGCTTGGTCTGTTGTAATTTCCTATTTATATGCTTTGGTCAGTTTTATATTAGGTTATTTGTCTATATTTATCACCATAATTAAATAAATTAAATTCCTATAGTCTTCTCATGGGAATTATATGAAAGCTAAGTGAAGACTGAGAAGTGGGCACTCTGCCATCTTAGCACTTACCATATTTTATTGAACTTTTTACTATATTGCTCCCATGATGACATTCCTGTGATTGTAGGGCATTTATTTTTATTCCTCTTTTCCAATAATTTATCATAATACCTGGAATACTCTAAATATTCAGGAAATGAATGTTAAACTGGTAAATGGTGACAAAAATACAACTTCAATTAAACTGATGGATACTTGAGGGAAGGAATCACATCTTGTATTCATATGTTTTCAACAGAAAGTTGTTCAGAAAATACCTCTGAATGAATTCTTTGCTCAATCTTTTTTTCTAGTTTTACTGAGATATAATTGACATATAACATTGTGTAAGTTAAAGGTGTACAACATAATGCTTTGATGTATGTATTACTAAATGATTAACAAAATAAGGTTAGTTAACACATCCATCACCTCACATGATCAATATCTGTGTGTGTGCCAATGTGTTTTGAACATTTGAGATCTACTTTCTCAGCAACTTTCAAGTACAGTAACAATACAGTATTGTCAACTCTAGTCACCATGCTGTACATTAGATCCTCAGAACTTATTATTCTTATAACTGGAATTTTGTACTCTTTAACCCAAATCTCCCCATTTCCCTCACCCCCAAGGTCCTGGCAACCATTATTCAACTCTGTTTCAGCTTTTTAGATTTCACATATAAATGAGATCATACAGTATTTGCCTTTCTCTGATTTTTTCACTTTTGGTTGCTCAGACTTATAACCCTTTCCCCTACCTTTGTAACTCCTCCCTGGAGCTAAGAACAGTTCATCTTCAAGTTTAAATCTGTGAGTAAAGAATGCTAGAGTCCCTTCTCTTCTCACTGCTGTCTATAGGACCTTTGTTTAATATACATTTTTAATGTTAATTTTTCTTAGTTTTCTTACTTTTCATATTATGTTCATTCTATCCAAATTTGGCAATTGAGGATTGAGTGGAATTTCAGCTAACACATCTCAGATGTGCATGATCTCAGCCTGTGGGATATGAAAGGACTTAATTTACAAGGCACCTCCATCTAGTTTCAGAGTCTAGACTAGCAATTGGTCTAGAATATTTCTGTAAGACAATGGTCTCTTGATTCAAAATAGACATTAATAAAAATGCTGACAGTATCATTTTGTTGTTAAATGAGTGATTGCTCTTTTCGTTGGATATTTTTGCACTAAGTCACCAGACTGTAGAGGTAAACATTTACTTCATTCACAAAACATGGAAGCTATAATTTATTTTTTGCTTGAGGCAAAACTTTCTAAAAAATACAAATTTTAAGGCGGGAAATAATTGAAATGAAGCCCACATGTTTGCGGTAGAAAAAACTGTCTTTATAGCTTTTAAAAACTTGATTTCTATACCTATATTTTCTATTGACTCTGTTTGTTTGGGACAAATGGTTTTGCCTTGTTTAATTTCTTTAATTCTTATACCTAAATAAGTTGTGCAGAATGATCTTTAAAATCTCTTCCTGGATTAACTTTGCTCTCTTTGGTAAAACAAAACAACTAGAAAGTAAATAAATTTGTAATTATGTCCTCTGATACACAATCCAAAGTTGTAAACTATATATATATAATTACATAACTATACATATATATAGTTTACACATACGTGTGTGTGTGTGTATAGTTTACCACTTCTTGGTTGCACTTAACTCTCAGTTATAATCAAGGATTCTTACTATGATTTCGAAAATAAATCAACCAACACATTGAGGATAATTTTGCAAAAGGTTGTGATATGATAACCATCAGCATGTTTGGGTTTGACAACTCAAACATGTCCATAAATGCACAAGTCAAAGCTATTTTCATAGTTAATATTCTCATATATTATTGGAAATGGCAAGAAGCCATAAAAATAAGCAAAATATATCATATTTAAATGAAAGTTCAACTAATCAAATGATCAGTATATTAATTGAACAACTACGAGTGAATAAACCAGCAAACAGAAACACAATCCCCAACTTAATAAAAAGTATAATTTATAGAAGACAGAGATTGAACAAGAAATTATAATTGTGACAAATACTATAAAATATGAAGGGTTTTTTTTGTGGAATTAATATTGAGCCGGGACATGAAGGTTTATACTGAGTTCGCTAGATGAGTGATGAGATTGAAATTAGGCATTTTGGCAGACCAACTGACACAACCATTTTATGTAGTTTCTTCAAAATGGCCCCCTTGACATGTGTACCCTTTTTTTAAATTATGAATTCAAGCAACACACTCATCTTCTAGTTTAGAAATTGGATGAGATTATGATAAAGGATGGCTGTATATTATCTAGTATATTTTGTATATTATCTAGTAATGTATATTTTTTTGTGTATTATCTAGTCATTTGTATATTTTTATAGTGCTTTGTATATTATCTAGTAATGAAAATATAAATGCCTCAGTCCATTTGCTCTCAGACTGGTGGTCGATATAGCAAGTTATAGTAGTCATTGTGAAGTAGGACTTCTTGATTGCTTGACTGAAATTTGGGATGGTCTCAAATGATTATAGAACTGCAATAGATTTTTCTATTGATGTGAATAAGTACATTCTACATATCCCTAGAATCCTTTATTATTATACACGCTTTTATTTTATTCATCTTGGTATCTCCATACCTCTCTCGATAACTTTTTAATCAATATCCAAGGATAATTTAGTATTGTAAGTAAAAAACTCTATAAAATGTTAAGTGAGGGGCACCTGGGTAGCTCAATGGGTTAAGCATCTGATTCTTGATTTTGGCTCAGATCACGATCTCAGGGTTGTGAGATCAAGCTTCTCCCTTCCTCTCTCTCTGCCCTTCTTCCCTCTCTATCTCCCTCTCTAAGACACAAACAAATAAAAAAAAAAAAAAGTTAAGTGAAAAACTGTTTAAATGCTATCTTTTTTTACATACTTTCTCTAAATCCCCCTCCCTCTCAAATAAATCAAAACATCTCAATATGACAATGTATTTACAGCTTTAACACAACTTCAAGTCATGTCAGTTTTGATGCACTATTCAGTAAGATGGCTTTCTGAATACCATTTGATACTCATTTTTGAGATTTTAAAAAATATTTTGGAAAGTACTACTTAAAATACAGACTGTTAGGAAATTTTATCTGAACTCATGCTCTTCTGATTAAAAAATAATTCTATGGTTTGGTCTGAATTTTCTTTTTAACTTCACTATTTTAGAAACAAAAGAAAACTGTTCTTAGCAAAGAACGTTCAAACAAACTTGTGACCACATATTTAGAATGATATGGGATAAAAGTCTCCCCAAACATGAGGACCTGTGTCTCAATTTGTGTAGTGTAGATTAAAATAACTTGTTCCAGAAATTCCATTTATAATAACTAATCTACATGGATCTATGTACAACAGTCTATAAGTGCAATAGTTAATTCTCTTCTTTTTGCTTATTTCTTCACCTTTTGTTATTTTCAGTTCTGGCTAAGTGCTGTTGGTTATGGTTTCACTAAAGAAGAGCGGAGTAGGACAGATTCCATAGCAACTGTCTCAGACCTCAGGCAAATCCCTGATGACTATGGGTAGTACTTCCAGACATAAGTTGTTTCAAAGTCCAGTTGTGGCCCAATAGGGACATAATTTTGATGAAACCCAGATGAGCTGCAACTATATCTCAGTCTATACTCCCACTTAAATTATAGTCAATTATCTATGGTAATAGGAGTACAAAAATAACATGAGTAATGAAATCTGTATATAATCTCAAAGCATCATTTTAGCCAATGATTTCCAATTCTTCCTCTATCAAACCTCTATGTAAAAATTCTTAGCATATATTCAAATGTATAGATGTGAGTTTTATTCTTTTCCTATGGTAAAAGTGCCAATAAGTAATAAAATGACCCACAAAATACAGCCACAAAGGAGGGAAGACTGATTAATCACTGGTCTAGATATCTGTTCCTGAGAAACTTAGGAGATTATTTTTTCTGCCTATCAAACCTCTGAACACACATTACTATCATCCACAATAATATTTAAGTCAAGTAAATCTATTTTTAAAATATCTGATTATTTGTTAAGAATATAATGTGAATTCCAATTAAACGAGAAAGATTAACCATAGAAATTCACCTCTTTTCCCTACCCTTACCCCAGTAAAGATATAATAAAAGAATTGTAATAACCAAACAAAAATGTATTAATCCACTATGACCATGAGAATGATAAAAGTGGTTGCAGCAATATAAGACTTCAAGGAATTTTGGGAATAGGAATTCACATAAGCTTATTTAACATAGCATAGGGGAGTCAGAGAGCTTCTCAGGGCAGGCAAGCCCACTGACCCTGAGGAACCTGAGACAATCAGCACTTAATAGAATGCCTTACTAGAAGCAGACTGGAAGACCAACTGTCTCCCACCTTACACCCAAATATCAGCCATCAGGAGGCACTTCCCCTCTGTCAACTATTATGGAAACTACAGAGAACTTGAGAAAGTACACACGTCTTGCATATGTTGTTGCTTGGTGGCCCACACTGTGAAAAGACTGATTTGTTTACTGGTCAATATAAAGTACAGTCTAATGGTCCACAAAATGTTCTCTAATCCTTCCCACCCCTACCTTTGCTCCTAAAGTGCTTCCAAAAATAGTTTGAAATCGCACCCATATACCAATGTATAGTCCAGAATTATCTGCCTCATGAAAACTGTCAACATGAATGAAGAAGAAGAAGAAGAAGAAGAAGAAGAACAACAACAACAACAACAACAACAACAACAACAACAACATCCTAAAATCACCAATGAAAGAATTTGGAGAAAACAAAGACCATGAAGGAAATGAAGAACATGTCAAAACTATAATGAATATTCTTCACAAATAAGAAAAGATGTTTATTCTTTTAAAAACAAGCAAACAGAAAATCAACAAGGAAATGGTGGTTTTGAATGATACATTGGACCAGATGGATCTAACAGATATATTCAAATTTTCCATCCCAAGAGAGAAGAATATACATTCTTTCAAGTACACATGGAAAATCATCCAGAATAGACCACAAAAACAAGTCTTAATAAATTCAAAAAGACTGAAATCATCATGCATCTTTTCTGGCCACAATGGTATGAAACTAGAAGTCAATCACGAGAAAAAATCTGGAAAGAACAGAAATACATGGAGGTAAAATAACATGCTACTAAACAATGTATGGGTCCACCAAGAAATCAAAGAGGAAATTAAAAAATACATAGAGATGAATGAAAATGAAAACACAATATTCCAAAATCTTTGAGATGCTGCAAAAGCTGTTCTAAGAGGAAATACTACAGCAACACAGGCCTACCTGAAGAAGAAAGAAAAATTTCAAACAAACATTTTAACCTTACACCTAAAGGAGCTAGAAGAAAAAGAGGAGCAAAACTCACAGCTAGCAAAATGAAGGAAATAATGAAGATTAGAGCAGAAATAAGTGAAATAGAGATTAAAAAAAAATAGGATAGATCAATGAAAGCAGTAGCTGGTTTTTTGAAAAGATTAGCAAAATTGATAAACCTTTAGCCAGATGTGTAAGGGGAGAGAGAGAGAGAAAACTCAAAACCAAAAAAAAAAACAAAAAAAACAAAAAAAAAAAACCCAAAACAAAACAAAAAACCCAGAAATGAAAGAGAGAAATAACTACTGACACCACAGAATTACAAAAGATTATAAGAAAATATTATAAAAAATTATATGCCAACAAATTGGAAAACCTAGAAGAAATTAATAAATTCCTAGAGACATATAACCCTTTAAAACTGAATCAGGAAAAAAACAAAATTCGAACAGTCAGATTACTAGCAATGAAATCGAATCAGTAATTTAAAAACTCCCAACAAACAAAAATCCAGAACCGGATGGCCTCATAAGTGAATTTATCCAAACAGTTAAAGAAGAGTTAAAGCTACTCTTCTCAAACTATTCCAAGAAATAGAAGAGAAAGGAAAACTTCCAAATTCATTATATGAGGCCACTACTACCCTGATATCAAAACCAGATAAAGATAATACAGAAAAAGAAAGGCACAGGCCAATGTCTGTGATGAACATAAATGCAAAAATTCTCAACAAAATATAAGCAAACCAAATCTAAATTATTAAAAAAAAAAATCATTCACCATGAGGTCAAGTGGGATTTACTCCAGGGATGCAAGAATGATTCCACATTTACAAATCAATCAGTGTCATACATCTTATTAACAAGAGAAAGGACAAAAAAACAATCACTTCAATAGATGCACAAAAAACATTTGAGAAAATACAACATTCATTTATGATAAAAACCCTCAACAAAGTAGGTTTAGAGGGAATATACCACAACATAATGAAGGCCATATATAAAACCCACAGCTAACATCATCCTCAATGGTGAAAACCTGAGTGCTTTACCTCTGTGATCAGGAACAAGACAAGGATATCCACTCGCACAACTTTTATTCAACATAGTACTGGAAGTCCTAGTCACAGCAATCAGGCAAAAACAAACAAACAAACAAAAACCAAGACATCCAAATTAGTAAACTTCCACTATTTGCAGATGACATAATACTATATACAGAAAACCCTAAACACTCCACCAAAAAAATACTAGACCTGAATAACGAATTCAATAAAGTTGCAGGATACCAAATAAATATACAGAAGTCTGTTGTATTTCTATACTCTAATAATGAAGTAGCAGAAAGGGCAATTAAGAACACAATCCTATTTACAATTGCACCAAAAAGAATAAAAGAATAAAAAGGAGAATAAATTTAACCAAGGAGATGAGACCTGTTACTATAAAAACCACTGATGAAAGAAACTGAAGATAACACAAATAAATGGAAGATTCTCCATGCTCATGGACTGGGAGAATCAATATTTCTAAGATGTACATACCATCCAAAGCAATCTATAGATTTAATGTAATCCCTATCAAATATCAACAGCATTTTTCACAGAACCAGAACAAATAATCCCAAAATTTGTATGGAACCACAAAGACCCTGAATAATGAAAACAATCTTGAGAAAGAAGAACAAAGCTGGAGGTATCAAGATCCCAGATTTCAAGATATACTCAAAGCCATAATAATCAAAACAGTATGGTACTGGCACACACACAAAAAAATGACACACAGATCAACAGAACAAAATAGAGAATCCAGAAATAAACCCATGTTATTATGGTCAATTAATTTACAACAAAGAAGACAAGAATATATAATGGCAAAGACAGTCTCTTTGACAAGTGGTATTGGGAAAACTGCAGCACTACAAGCAAAAGAATGTGACTGGACCACTTTCTCATATTGTATACAAGAATAAACTCAAAATAGATTAAGGACCTAAAAGTGAGATCTGAAACCATAAAATTCCTTGAGGAAAACAGACAGTAATCTCTTTGACATCAACTTCAGAAACATTTTTCTAGATATGTCTCCTTTGGCAAGGGAAGCAAAAGTAAAATTAAACTACTGGGACTACACCAAAATAAAAAAAAAAAAGCCTTTTGCACAGTGAAGAAAACCATCAACAACAACAAAAAAAGACAACCTACTAAATGGGAGAAGATACTTGCGAATGATGTAACCAATAAGGGGTTAGTATCCAAAATATATAAAGAACTTATACACCATAACACCAAAAATCAAATAATTCAATTAAAAAACGGGCAGAGACAGGGCACCTTGATGGTACAGTAAGTTAAGTGCCTGGCTTTTGATTTCGGCTCAAGTCTGATCTCTGGGCTGTGAAATTGAGCCCTGCGTTGGCTCTGCATTCAGTGTGGAGTCTGCTTGGGTTTCTCTCTCCCTCTCCTTTGCCCCGTGTGCAAACACACACTCTCTCTCTAAAATAGATAAATTAAATCTTAAAAAAAAAAAAAAAATGGGCAGAGGACATATACAGACATTTTTCCAAAGAAGACATGCAGACAGCCAACAGACACATGAAAAAATGCTCAACATCACTAATCATCAAGGAAATACAAATCAAAACAACAATGAAATATCACTTCACACCTTTCAGACTGGCTAAAATAAAAAACACAAATAGCAAGTGTTGGCGAAGATGTGAAGAAAAAGGAACCCTTGTGCACTATTGTGGGAATGTAAATTGGTATGACCATTGTGGAAAACAATATAAAGATTCCTCAAAAAATTAAAAATGGATTTACCATATGAACCAGTATTTCTACTACTGGGTATTTACCAAAAAAATGAAAACACGAGTTTAAAAAGATATGTGCACCCTTATGTTTACTGCAGCATTATTTACAACAGTCAAAATATGGAAGCAATCCAAGTATCCATCCATAGAGGAATGGGTAAGGAAGATGTGGTATATACATATGCAATGCAATATTACTTAGCCATAAAAAAGAGTGAGATCTTGCTATTTGTAATAACATGGATGGTTCTAGAGGGCAGAAGGCTAAATGTTTAAAAATAAATCAGTCAGAGAAAGACAAATAACACATGATTTCACTCATATGTGGAATTTAAGAAATAAATAAACAAGAAAAAAAGGGAAAAACAAAAAATAGACTCACATATAGAGCACGAACTGGTGGTTGCCAGAGGGGAGGTGAGTCAGGAGATGGGTAGAACAGGTGAAGGGGACCAAGAGTACACTTATGGTGATGAGCACTGAGTAATATATAGAATTTTTGAATCAGTGTATTATATACTTAAAACTAATACAACACTGTATGTTAATTAAGCTTGAATTAAAAAAAAATCAAGAGACATGAAAAACAAACAAACAAGACTAGAAGAAAATTAAACTGAGAACCAGAAAGTGCTCTTAGAAATTACAACTATCATAATTGAAACAAGAACTTGAGTACAAGGGTTGGAAAAAATGTCAAGGAAAATTTCCACAAAACAAAACAGCAAAAACATGAAATGGAAGAATAGAAGTAAAGGAAAATTAATGGATCAATTAAAGCAGCCAAATATCAGATTTTTAGGACTAACATAATGGGAAGACAGAAAACTCATATATGTAAAATATATATAAATTTCTATATGTATATGTGATATTATATATTATATGTGATATATATGGAGAAATATTGGAGAAAAAATTATAATATATATCACATATACATATATAGAAATACATATGAATATGATATATCATTATGTATATGTGATGTAATTATCATATAAGTATATATGATATATCAAATATGTATATATAATATGTATCACATATATGTATAGCTATATAAATCTTGACATACATTTCATATATAGAGGTATATCTACATCTATCCATCTAAATTTAGATGTAGATATTTCTATATCTATATCCATATATCAAGACTATTTCCCATAACTGAAAGGGCATAAGTCTTCAGATTAAAAGGGTCTTCCTAGTGCATACTGCAATGATGACAAAATAAAACAAATTTTAAAAGGCATAACATAACACTATTTCAGAATACAAGCGATAAATGTAGAATCCTAAAAGTTTTTCCTTTCTTGGGAGAATACACATTACAAAGAACAGAAATCAGAATGCATTAAATGCTTAACTGCAGCATTAAGAGATGACTTGAAAATGAATAGATACAAATATTAAGCATAAAAATGCTGCAGTGACTATTTTAACATCAGCTAAAATAGACATTAAGGCAACAGCATTATCAAAGATAAAAAGAAATGGTACCTAATGATAAGAGGGTCAATTCAGTAGGAAGACATACAAAGCATAAATGCCTAAGAATTTACAAAAGTACCACAAAGTATAAGAAACAATAACTGACAGAATTAAAGGGAAAAAAATTAAAACACATAACCATAGGAAGGGATTTTATTAGAACAACTAGACAAAAATAAATCAGTAAACACATAGTGGATCTAAAGAACACAATGAAGCACATATGGTGGGTCTTAAAATAATTTGCAGTAGATTTTAAATGATTGATATCAGAGTACATTCTCTGAACACAGTAGAATTGAATTAAATATCAGTAATAAGAAGATATCTAAGGAAACATAAATTGATTTACAGAGTCAGAAAAATTCCAATAAAATTTTAAGAGGCTTTCTGTATGTGTGAGGGAGTGGGTAGAGGAGTTATATGGGAGAGCAAACAACCTAAAATACCAAAGAAATTTGAAAATACAGCTGAATTGGTCATCTTATGCAAGTCTCTGATTTCAAAACTGTAAATCTACAAAAATCAAGATGGTGTATCATTGGCAAAAGTAGTTATAGTCCAATGGAAACAATTAGCTCAGAGGTAGGCCATTAATCTTGGACAAAGTTCCTAAGGTAAGGTAATGGAAAGAAATGACCTTTCAACAAAGGATGTTAGAACAACTAGACACTGGCATGGGGGGGAAAAAGATTAATCTCAACATATCTCACATTATGTGCAAAAAGTGACTCAAAATAGATCATATTCCTTGCTTCAAAAACTAAAACAATAAAACCCTTAGAAGAAAATATGGAGAAACAGTGGCAAAAAAAACCTGAAACTGGGGCAAGCAAAGGTTTCTTAGTACCCAATAGTACAAATGATAAAAAAATGATATATGGCATTTCATCAGTATTAAAAATTTTTGCTGTTCAAAAGAAACTTAAGAATATGAAAATGAAAGCCATTGAATGGGAGAAAATATTCATAAAACATATCTATCTGTCAAAGGATTTGTATCCAGAATATATAAAGTGTTCTTACAACTGAAAAATAGTAAGAGAAAAAGCCAGTTAAAAAAATAGAGCAAAATATTTCAATGGATAATTACAAGAAGAAGATATATGGATGGCAAATACGCAAATTAAAAGATGCTCAATATCAGTAGTCATCAGGGGAATGAGAATTAAATCTCACTGAAATACCATCACATATACATTAAAATGGCTAAAATTAAGAAAGACTGGCAACAGGAATTTTGCAAGGATGCAGAGCAGGGATCAGCAAACATTGTTTAAAGGGCCAGAAAGTACATATTTTAAGCTTCAAGGTCCCTATTGGTTTCTGTCACAATTACTTAATTCTGCTTTTGTAGCATGAAGCACTTCATTCACTACAAATGAGTGTGGCTGTGTTCCAATACAACTTTATTTACAAATAAAGCTGATTTGGCTCAAGAGCTATAGGTGGAAGACCTCTGATGCAGAGCAAGAGGAATTCTCACACACTGCTCAGGTGAATGTCAAATGGTGCAACCACTTGGGAAAACTTTGTCATTTCTTAAAAAGTTAAGCATATACCTACCAGAGACCCTAATATTCCAATTGTACATGTTTTTCCAAGAGAAATGAAAACACATGTCCACAAAACGACTTGTACACAAATGCTCATAGAGAATTAATCCACAAAAGTCAAAAGAAACAACCATCCATCAATAAGTGAATGAAGAAACAAATGTAGTATATCCTCAATGGAATACTACTCAGCAATAAAAATAAACGAACAACTGATACAAAAAAGTACATACATAAATGTCTATATCATTATGCTAAGTGAAAAAAATACACGAAAATACATACTTCCATGATTCCATTTGTATAAAATGCAAACTAATGCAGAGTATGAAGAAAGTAAAGGGTCATAAAGAATCTTATCAGGGTAACAGAAATATTCTCTATCTTGCTTCTGGTGGTGGTTTCATGGGTATGTAACGCTGTCAAAACTCATAGAATTGAGCCCTTTAAAACAGTTGGAGTTTATATTACCTAATTTAGCCCTCAATAAAGTTAGAAAGGAAAAGTAAATACACAGAGGTTTCACCCAAAGAAGCTACACATTTCACTGAGTTTAACAAAGACAAAAGTTCTATGCACTGTTTCGTCTTTCATATATATATAATATATATCAACATATATCTAGCCAGCCATAAAATGTCATTCCCTAACCAGGGTTGTTCCCTGAGGTAGTGTACTATGTATGTGTTTCTCTTATTACCCAATCCTTCTTGTTCAATTATGTTTACCTACTGACAGGCTTGTCTTTGTGGAAAAAGAGGATGTCGCCTCTTTATTTTGTCTAAGTTATCAATTTCAGTTGAAGAGAATGCTGATAAATAATGGAAACTGTCAACAGATAATCCTTAAAAGAGTAAGAAAGAAAGTCCAGCAAAAAGAGTATCTTGAGAGCAAGATATTACAAATAAAAGAAAGAACTCTAAAATTAAAGTTTGGAGCTTGGGTTCCTGGTGTCTATAACTTCTATTAGATTTATCTTGGTCTTAGTTTCCTTATGTAAACAATGAAATGATCTCTTAAAACCCTTCTGGCTCAGAAATTCTGTGGACTTAAAAACATTTAGCACAAATTATCAAAGATAGAAGAAGAAGAAGAAAAAGAACAGTATAAAGAAGGAATTATTAGCTAGAATAATAAATGATTCCATCTGAATCGGATATAGAATTTGTACAAACATACAAATAATGAAATTTTTCAGAGGTAGGTAACACTTCCCTCCTACTCATGGCTGCTGCGACCCGGCCCTCGCTAGATGAAGAGGAGGTTAGGCAAGTGTTAGATTTTTCTCAGGAGTGAGGCCACACCTCTAAGCACTCTTTCTGACCCTGTGATCACTAACATCTGAGCCAAGGTGAGGAGATGAGGGCTTGCTTGTTAAGCAGATCACCATGGTATCTGGTTACTATTACTGAATGGGAGCTCGGTTCCAGAATGATTTTCTTACATAACTGAGCATACCTTTTCTCTCTTTCTTTGAAAAATAGCTAGGAAATTCTATGATAAAGAAAATATATTCTAATTCCTTGAAAAATCTTAGAAGTGGCTAAAGCAGAGTAAAATATTATTATGTTATAAGCTAAGAGACCGTATTTAGAAATAAAATTAAACAAGCTAAATTAATAGGTGGGTATATTGAGACAAAAGGATTTTTCATTTGAAAAAAGTCTCTCTCTTAAATAGTGACTTTTTAAGAGTATTTAAATGTTTTAAGTGGTTTCAGCTTAATTCAATTCAGCAGCAACATGTCTATATAAAAAAGTTCTTATTCTTTCAGTCACTCACTAAATAAACAATATCTATCTCTTAAACTGGCAGGTAGAGGCAGGCATAAATAAAAAAATATTTTTAATCTTGAAAAGTTTATAATCTAGAGTAGAAAAATAAGAGTTATACTTAACCAGAAAAAAGCAGAACACTTTTGAAAAATAAAATAAATAAAAAGTAGATTGAAAAGTATTCAAAGAAAGAGAACACTATATTGTACACATCAAAAAGTAATTTAAAAAAATAAAATATTTCAAATTTGTAAAAATTATAAGCAAGTCAAAGTAGGTATTGCTAGCCCCAATGTATAAATGAGAAAATTAAATAAGGCAAAGTAATTTTCTCGAGGTCACAAAGTGATTCAGCTTAAAATTCCAGAACGATATGAGTCTGGAGTGTCATTTTATTCTACTGTATGAGACAACTTCTCTAAAAAGATATCCAAGTTACTCAATAGTCATATAGAATGAATCTCAAGTGGAATAACAAATTATATATAATACTCTTGATATTTTTAGCATTCTGATTTACATTGTTTTCTTCCTTTACATTCACACATTTTCAATTCTCCTTTTTAGTTAATGTGGAATATTATCTCATTTTCTTCTCTTCCAAATTAATACAGCGTTTTCTTAACTACAGTTTCCTTCAGTTGCCTTCTATTTTTTTTTTCAAATGCTTGAAATCTTTGTCATGCACTTACTAGAAAAGTATCTGTATTTTTTGATCAATAATTTATTTAGAATCATACATATATGGAGCCGTGTCAAGGGAATAATCGATAATTGCAGGACAATTTTCAGATTCAGGAAAGAAAAAAATGTCTTGAATCTTGCTACATTGGCATTCTCTCAGCAGGTAAGCCATTAAACAATAGAATTAGCAGGACAAGCAAAATACACCATTTACCTACTCTTTTTAAATAATCATTTACATTAAATATTTCATTATACATTTGACATGCCAATAATTCTCATTCAGGTTACTTCTGTTTAAAAAAAAAGGGGGAGAAACTAAGGGATAGAATGAAATGGACAGTAATTAAAAAAAAAAAAAGTCTCAAGTCCTCTGATTTGGGATGACCAGATCACATTTTCCAACACACCGATATTTATCAAACCCCAGTTTACATTTATATTGCTCAAAGCCTAGAATCAAAGTTTAATTTTGTAAATAGTTCCATAAGATGCAATATTTGGAAGTAAATTTCATCAGATTTTAGTTGAATTTGCTACTTTGACTTGAATAAAAAATTGATTAGTTAACTACTAATTAGTATCTTATGTGTACATTGTTAATTGTATTCAATAATTTAAGACTCATCCATTTGGACTGTTGATGTGTTTATAAATTAATTTTGAAAAACTGGCTTGATCTTCAAGTATACACTATGTATGACTTAGGCCTCCATAAATGTGGAGCAGATTTTAATTAGTATCCAAGAAATGCATTTTGTGAATTTTTCCTCCTTCTTTGGTGCCCTATGAGGCAATTGTAACTGGAAAATTAGAAGGTTCTTATTTGCTGAAAAAGAAAGTAATGTTTAATATTTGTGAACAGGATGCACTAATGAAAATTAGCATCCAGGAAACTGGTACTGTGGAAGGCTAAAAATTAATCTAGCCCAATAATGAATATTTATACATATGTATAGATATATTTATATGTACGTATATATGTATATATACATATAGAGAACTGGCAATACAAAAGTCATATTTTAGAGTCTTTATTCACCTACCAGTACTAAAGATATGAGATGTGCTCACTTGTCATCAGGGAAATACAAATCAAAACCACAATGAGATACCACTTTACACCAGTCAGAATGGCTAAAATTAACAAGACGGAACAACAAATGTTGGTGAGGATGTGGAGAAAGTGAAACCTCTTACACTGTTGATGGGAATTCAAACTGGTGTAGACACTATGGAAAACAGTATGGAGGTTCCTCAAGAAGTTAAACACAGAGCTACCCTAAGACACAGCAATTGCACTACTGGGTATTTACCCCAAAGATACAGATGTAGTGAAAAGAAGGGGCACATGCACCCCAGTGTTCACAGCAGCAATGTCTACAACAGCCAAACTGTGGAAGGAGCTGAGATGTCCTTCAACAGATGAATGGATAAAGAAGATGTGGTTCATATATATAATGGAATATTACTCAGCCATCAGAAAGGATGAATACCTACCATTTGCATCAACATGGATGGAACTGGAGGGGATTATGCTAAGTGAAATAAGTCAATAAGAGAAAGACAATTATCATATAGTTTCACTCATATGTGGAATATAAGGTATAGTGCAAAGGACCATAGGGAAGGGAGGGAAAACTGAATGGGAAGAAGTCAGAGAGGCAGACAAACCATGAGAGTCTAAACTCTGGGAAACTGAGGATTGCAGAAGGGAGCAGGGTGGAGGGATGGGGTAACTGGGTGATGGGCATTAAGGAGGGCACGTGATCTGATGAGCACTGGGTGTTACACAACTAATGAATCACTGAACACTACATCAAAAACTAATGATGTATTATATGTTGGCTAATTGAATTTAAATTTAAAAAGAAAGATATGAGATGCGCCATAAAAAATTTAAAATCCATAACGACTCGATATTAACTTTAACAGCTTCAATGTTCATCTCATATCACTAAATTTTTACCTTATGTGATAAATGTTTTGCATATGTAAGTGATGCTTCCATATAGCAATTTTAATTTCCTTAAAATTCTTAAGAATCTTACTTTTCTTGATCCTAATTATGAAAAACTGAGGAAAAAGGCATTTGTTCACATTAAATAGAAATAATCATCTAATAGGGACCTAATAAAATTGGAACTTCCTTAGTTTTAGCGAAATAAAATAAAATTAATAAATGAATTTTATTCAACTCAAACACCTATAAGGGAAATAGTATTTAGATTCAGGTTTTTTTTCCTTACCATTCTCATGCACTAGTCCTAGATCTTAAAGTATACGTTTTAATTTCTCTATTCATTTCTTCTAATAGCAGTTCTCGCCGGTAGCAATATATACATAACGCAGTGGGATGGTAAACCTAATGCTGCTAAATTTTCTGGGTGCTTAAAATGAAATGAAACTCGAGGAACACTTATAGTTAGAGAGGGTTAAAAAAAAAGTAATATGTGTACATTCAGATTTCTAAGTGTATTTTACCTTAAGTGTAATATTTCAGTCTCACATCTTAGGTCAAAATTAAGATAGTGTAACACATTAAAAAATGACTCCTCCCTCTGTGCTTGGCACTCAAGCCTTTGAATGGATTCTAGTTGATAGTAACCATATGTGGTCCAGGAAATGTAGAAGGAGCAGGCTAGCCAAAGGATCTTTTTAGATGGCAATCGGCCCACACGTCAGCTATCTTTGCTCTGTGGCTCTTGGGGAACATGGCAAGCCCAGTCTAAGTCCTACATATAAAGATTAAAAAAAAAAAAAAAGTAGCGATCCAGATCTTGACATTTTGAAGTGACAATGTGACTTCCCTACAAACCATTTTCTTTTTGAAATGTTACAGCAATCTCATATATCCAAGTCATTCCATGGAATAAAAGATTATTTAAGTAAAAACAGAAAGTGCCCTTAATTTTAAAAAGTTATCCTCTAAATTACACATCAAAGAAATACATTAGTATATCTAAATTTTCACCAAAACTCATTAACATGCAAATACGTGCATTTTTTAAGATCTCTTACCTCCTTCTGGAAAAATTTTAATTCCTGAGGTACATCTGTTCAGTCCAATTGGTTATTTTAAGTTTCTGGATACTTTAAGTACCCTATAAAAATAAACAAATTCATTCTTAGAATTCCAATATAAATCAAACAATTAGCAAACAAATTACAAGGTGCTCCACTAAATTAAACGTCAGTATAAATGTCTTCTAAAGGTTGCATCAGAAAATGTAATGTAGGAAGGAAAAAGGCATTATGGGAGGTAGACACTGAATTTGACAAACATTTCACTCTGCCTCCTTTAACCAAATTACGATTTGTAATCACTAATTGGGTTTGAGGTACTTTGCAATTATTCATTATTTAGGCTCTGACTCGGCTAAGAATAACTGATTTATTTGAGAATTAGCTGAAACTCAAACACACTCTATTGATTTGTCCATAATGCTATGATGTCATTAACATTTTTCACTACTGATGATGAAAGGCTCACACTGACAACCCAGCTAAGCAGTAATTTCATGGCACTGTTAGCAAGTAACTGGATTTTGCTTTAACAAAAGCTTTTTTCCTCACCAAATAAAGAAATTAGACCATATATGAAAAGTAAGTAGAAATTTTAAATAATTAAATCTTTCAAAATAGGAAATAAAAACACCCTTTGAATAATTTTATTTTACTAAAACAGATGTTTTGTCATTTACCCTACACTATTTCACATTTGAATAATGAAAATAATTTAGAAAACAAACTACAGACAATTCAAAAAAATATCTCAACTGAGAAAATACACAAATTCTTCAAAACAGAAGTATGCAATAGAGATTCATTGGCTAAGTACTAAACTTATTAAACAATTTTAATTTTATTTAAGTTATAGAAACTACATTCTGAAGTAGTATTTCTCTCACAGCTATATCCAAAAGCGTTTTTTAACTGCACACTTTGTGAGAAATAGAGAATATTTCTAGATTACTATATTTTTGAGAAACATAGACTATATTATCCTATATGCATTTATACAGCATACTTTTGTTGGATCCCTTACAATCCAATAGGATTAGGGAAAACTTTAAGGGTTGATTTAAGCAAAGAATTTATGTTAGGTGTGTACGTAAATAAACAGATAATCAATTACCCCAAGTATATATGCAAACACTGAAACTCCAATGTCAGTACCATGTTAAATATTCCCTGGACACATGTATCACATGATAGTGAAATTATTTCAAGACAGTGATAGGGTGGAAAACAAGATCTTTGTGGGAGAGGAATCAAGTAACTGAGAGACAGGAATCAAGAAACTGAGAGACAAGTGTTTTAGAAGTCTACATGGGTATTGAAATTACCATACTGTATAACAGGAAAGGTGTTGGAGAGAGAGACATCAAGCTAAAACTAAAATCTTAACAGGAGAGAGGAAGTGACCAGAGGTTGGTAAAAGACTTCTATAAGGAGGAGTAGCAGCTGGTATCTGCTAATGCCATGAGATCACAGGGAGGAGCTTTTAGGGAAGAGGAAGGAGACTATTTTGGAAGTGACGCTGAAGAACAAGAGAATGTCACCTCACCTCCAATCTCAGTGATTTAAGTGGTGTGGTAGGGAAAGAGCCATCTCTTGCTGGTCTGAGAAGCAGGGTCATCAAAGAACCAGGCTTCATTTAGATAGAAGATAAGGGGAAATTACATAAAAGTGGTTGAAGATAAAGGGACTTTGTTGGTGAGTTCAAGAGAACATGGTGAAAGGGCATCAGGAGGCAGAGAGGAATCCTGATGAAGATTAGAGACTTGGGAATCAGGAATGCCTTGGAAGTTCTGGGTTCCAATTACCCACAAACATAAAATGAGAGAGCAGGCATGAGAAATCAAATCCTGATTTTCCCAAGACAGCCCATAGTGATGAGGCTGCCAGTGTCAATGGGGACAGGGGGATGGTTGTGAGGTCTTCTCAGGGGTGTTCAGGGCTTCAGGATAACATCTGACGCTTGATGATAGTGCTCTCTGACCCCGCAGAGGATGTGTGAATTCTTGACCCCTGATGGACATCTTTAGGCTACAACAGGGACCTCCTCCCATGACCCGCAACAGTGGTGGCCTGTAAAGGAAGAAGGTACACCACGTAAGGGCTTCCTTTTGACTTACGCAGAAGGCATCCTATGGCCAGTAAGAGGTCAACTTACTCTGAGCACACTGGCCATCTCTTATGCCTTTCTGGTGATGGCCTCACTCCTATCATTTGGTTGAATCTCCTGCACATGAAAACCTAAAGGCCTGCAGGGGGGCAGATCAGAATATATCAGCATTCTGATCTCCTTCTGACTTCTGTTGTTGGAAGCCTAAAGAAAGGGAAGTTTTATTCCAAATATAAGGGCTTCCATTTTTTATACATTTGAATTTTCTTTTATCCTCATACGAATGTTCTATTTCACGAACAGCTTCATAAACTTTAACTGGTCTAATTGTTCATAATCCATGTAAATGTTTATTATTAATTCATTAAATATTTATTATTCACTATGTGCCAGGCACTATATTAGGCAGCATTAACTACTAATTGATGGGCCTGGCCTTGAGTTACTTAAATTATATATAAACCATAAACCAAATAATATACAAATTCATAATATAATGTCAGGCGATAGTAGGTGCTATAAAATAAGAGGATCAAAGGTGGTTGAGTATTAATTTGCTTGGGATGGTCAGGTAAGTCCTCTCTGAGTTTGTGACATTTTACCTGAAGTCTGAAGAAAGAAACCAGGTGGATAAGTCAGGAAGGCATATTCAAGAGCAAAGAAGTAATAAACACAAAGGTCCTGAGGCAAGATTGTACATAGATTGTTCCAGAAATAGCAATAAAATCAGTGAGTAATGAGTGAGAAAGAAATGATAAGAGGGAGGTGGAGAAGCAAACTATAATATGGTTATAACTATAAACAAATTTGAACTGATAGGAAAATATACTACAAACATTGATAAAATCTGTGACATGAACCCAGTTCTCTAACAATAAAACATCGGTCGAATCAAAATACTGGGGAAAAAATGCTGTGGATAATTTATTTAAAACAGCTTTTTTACACAATGGAAGTTTTACTACTTCATTTATCACTATATGCAATTGATCAAATGGAACCATCACATCAGAAAAAAATTAATACTTGGAATAGTGGTTAACTCAATAGTTACAACTATGATTAAAATATACTTGTTTGACAGAGTGAAAATATGCATCTTCTTTGATAATGTAGAGAATCTTCTGGCACAGATGAGTTTTTCCACCTATCGCTGGGAACATTATATGAGCTAAGCAGGCACCTGCAGATACAAAATATCTGATCCAACCTGACAGGTCTTTTTTTCAATTCACACCATATAATTTTTCAACAAAAAAATCTGTCAAAGGAGGTTCCATTAGTGTCAGGTAAAGATTCCTAACCAGCATACTTTTAACTTGTTCTAAAATGATAGTAACAAGTGAATCTCAAATGGGAAACTCCTACTGCAAATAAAATGTAAGTCTTTATCTTATCTATTTATTTTCTTTGATCCTGGTGTTCTCCTGGAAACTCTAAAGGAGTTGTGACTTTGACAAATCTGATGTCTGCCAGTTCCTACAGGGATGTACTAAGAACAAATGCAACATTCTACTTTCTGCTCCACTTGTTTTCATTAAACAATGATTTACTAGGAGTTAGCTCAACTGAAACCTACATTGGTCATTTTCTTTAAAAATAACATAGCAAATTTATTGGAAAGACTTAAAATTGTCATTAATATTTCTAGAGAAGTGCATTCCAAATTTAATCTCATTCTCTCTTGCTCTCTCTTCCTCAATCCTCCTCTTTTCCTCCCTCCATCTCTCCTTCTCTTTGTCTCTTGCGAGAAGATGGGAAGATGAGGCCATTTGGGAAAAACATATGAATAATTAAAAACTAATCAACTGAGGTTTAATTTCATTTACAATGCAGAATTCCAATTGATTCTGATTTGCATTAGATGTATTATATTTCAAATAACTTGAAGATATGTGCTGTCCTGAATACTTAAATTGTACTACAGTGTGTAAATTTAAATAACTTCATTCTTATGCTTAATTATACTATTTATTTATTTATTTATGCATTTAAAAATACTTATTAGCTATATCCAATATGTTAGGCAATGTTTAGGTGAAAAATTAAATTAGGTGTGCAGCTAAAATACAACCTCTAGTGAGTGGGGACTTGATTTTTATTTGCCATTATATCCTTAGTGAATAGAACAAAGCCTGGCAGAGAGTAGCATAAAATATATATAATGAATATATATTTTACGTGGATGTATGTATTTGACTGACTATATATTTGAGAAAATGAATGAATGTGTTCTCATCTCCTTCTTTTACGTTACTGAGAATCTGACAACTAAATTAATATCTGGAGTGTGATGAATATGATGATGGTCCCAAGTACTGAATGCTTAGGAAGCTTAGAGGTAAGAATCCAAATCGGACTACGGGGGTGTTCCAGGCTCCAAGTCTGGAAACAAAGGATTAAAGACATACAGTCAAGATTTAGAGTACATATATCTGGGGCTGAATTTCTTTAGGCACTAGAGAAAATTGCTCAGGGATCAAACATACACTTTTCAAGGTCTTGGAAAAATATTCAGGTTGTAAAAAATTAAATGGCTTCTAGAATATGAAAAAAGATGCAAATCAGATATTAAGAGATATGAAACTAAATGCCTGTTAAACTTAACCTCTCAACCTTATTAATTGTTAAATTGAATCTTCTTATAATTAAGATTTTTTACTCTTAATTACTCTTAATTACTCTGCAGTTATCTCTCAAGATACATAATAATTATTGAAAAAATCCCAGAAGATAATAACGAAAGGGCAAATTTATAAAGTCCTTTCAAATTTTTAATATAAATAAACAAAAATGTTTAATGTAGGACAAAAGTAGATTTAATGTGTTTGAAATGCTGTGAGGCAAGGCCACCAAAACAAATATTGACACCTAGGGTTTCAAAAGACCTAAAACAGGCCTGTATCATTCAGTCTTAGACTGGTTCTGACGTAGGCTGAAAATAAATATAATTTAATTAAAATATTTGCATGGTATCTATGCTATAAGCAGGTAATTTCTAAACCCTAAACTGTCATTGATTGTCCCAAATTTAGAATAGAGACAGGAAACTAAAAACATCATTTCTATGTTTCAGTGAGATTAGAAAGTATATACAAGTAGAAAATTATTGCAGTTGTCCTTACTTTAAGACCCTTCAGGACAATTGTTGCCTTAAATAAACTTCCAGTGTCTTTTTTAGCAGACTTTAAATTAGCCTGGACAAACTTCTTAGGACAATTTTAGGGCATTAAAAGGTCATGAAGAGAACTCCAATGGTAAAGGGTAATTTCTAAAGGCTTTTAGAAATTACAATTTTAAAAATCACAATAAAAATTATAATTATAATTACAAAAATGGAAGACAATTTCCCCTTCAAAAATAAACAAAAATTTTATGAACTATTACAGAACTAATCACCTATAGCTTAAATGCTTGAATGTACACATGTTAATAATGCTCTTATAAATTTTCCTTTATATATATATCTCGTAACAGATACACGTTATTTACATTCATATGAAATTTATAAAACATCTGCTATTATGTATAACGTATGCACAACACACATGCATATGCACACGTGTTTAACACATACAAACATGCAACACACATATACACACCTTGAAGAATCTTTAACTGATTTGTACATACTTTGTTACATTTTACTTAGACTCTAAGCTTGAATCACTCAAGAGCTTAGTACTAACAGAATTTTTGGAATGCCTCCTTCTCAATATATGTGATCACCTATTCTAAATATGTAGAATTTCTTATCCTGAATATCTGTGATTTGTTAGAAGACCTTGAATCTACTATTTCTCAATCATAGTTATAAACATTATTGGTACAAATATTTTTGAAGCTTCCTGATGTTTGCAACAGCTCTTATTCTAAAGTTATTTGCTATGTAGATTTAGCATTTTTCTTTTCAAAACATTGCGAATAAAATATCAGATCTTTTTTTTACTACAGTGGCCATTTGACTCTAAGTCATGCACTGTTATTTATCATTGTTTTTTGAGAATATCAGCTGTGATATACTTTTAAACAGTTATTTTTTTCTTGAAATTCTATTGCCCTCAAAATCAAAAGAATCCAATTTTGAGAGTAAAACAGCAGTAATTATAGGAATAATGAAACTAAGTCTACAAGTCTCAAGGTATTTATTGTGCAATTCAGTAACTTGAGAATAAATTAAATTTATTCTGTATTGTCCTTTTCTGTTGTCGCAAACATTTTAACAATAGGCATTCATCCTTAAATTACCTAAGAAACTGTTATTTTTTTTCTTTCCTCTTAAGTGGAATGGCACCATATTCTCTTTTACGCTTAACAGGTAAAGCTGTGCTTGCTGAGTAGGCTTTTGATAGGTCTCGCAGTGTATGCAATGTTCACAGATAAATGCTTATGAGTGAAGAGACATCTTTTTTTACAAATATAATATCCAAATTTTCTACCCTTCAAGTGTGTGTCCCATAGCTTCTAAGTTCATTCTAGACCTGGCCCATGTCCTAAGATATTTTGAGAGTCTTCTGCCTATAAAAACCCCTCAGGCTTCACACAATGACTATATCTAGTTTTATAAATAGATAAAGAGGTAAAATTCTAATTAAGACAGAGATTCATATAAATCTATGGCTTGATTTCTTAGAAACATTAGGAAAACAAAAATCATAAACATATTTAGGTACCTTGTAAACTGTATGTTACAAGGCCCTCTATTTTTTCCCCACTGAGTATCTAATACGATGAGTGAGACAGATATCTATATTATACTAATCTTAGTAATATCAACATAGCAAATATTTAGAAGCAGCATCAGCATTATTAGCTCCATTAGAAAAACAACAACAACTATCTAAAAATGTCAAGCAACTGGCATGTTAGTATACTCAATAAATAGCAGGCCTTAGTCGTATAAGTCCAAATTCTATGTACTTTCAAGTTATGTCTCTTCTAAGACACATGTGTAATATTACCTTATTGTCAAAATATTTACATCCCTGACCTACTATGTCCTTCCATATCAGGAAGATTATACTTCCCACTCCTTTGACTTAAGAGTGATCAATGTAACTTGCTTTGGAAAATAAAGTGTGAGTAAAAGTGACATGGTCTACTTCTAAGCGGAAGCTGTAGGGGCCACAACGTGGCTGGGTCATCCCCTTTCTTCCTGGGGATATACACTAAAATTCTTAAGTCTGGGTACAAAAAAATGAAGCAGAACTGAAACCATCACATGAAATAATTACCATGTGAGCGATAAAGAAAAAATTTTATTCTTACTTTAGAGCCATTAATTGCCTGAGCATAAACTTAACCTATGCTAACTGATATGAAATGTGGTGCTTAGAAGTAACGTATTACCATGATAATAAATTACATATCAGCCCTGACGTCAAGCAGTAGGTAGTAAGAAATTTTTTATTGGGTGTTGGAAAGATGGCAACCCATGTAACACAATGGAGAAACATTCAGTAAAACTGCAAAATTCTGTCACTTGGGAAGCAAATAATGCTCTAAATAAGCTGTGGCTTCAAGTTATGCTCAGACCTTACTTGCTACTGGCCAGTTTATAAACAGAGTCAACAGGAACAGAGAGAATCTGGAAATTACAGGCCTTGAAGCATTGAAAGATGAAACTGTTTCTTATCTCCAATTAGTAAGAGAGAAAATTGTGGAAAGCTTTGAGTTACAAAAGCTAATTGCAACTCAGCATCTTAGCAAAGAGCAAATCAAGGGTGCCTCTGTACTGATTAAGGTAGCAGCCAGTAAATACTTTCCTTTGGATGAAATGACTGAGAAAATAGAATAAAAAAGGGTACAAGTATTTTAGAAGCCAAATAAACTCAAGGTACCTGAGTTCAGAGAAAAAAAATCATGGATGAGGCTATTGGTGCATGGTTGTGAATAAAATAAGATAATATAAATAAAAAGCCTACTATGTTTTGAGAAAGTTGTGCTGCCAAATGAGTTATCAGCCTGGAATAAAAGAGAATGTGACTGTTCAAGATTTAAAGTAAACTTTAGGATTCCCCAGTTTCTACTGGCAGCAAGATCAGGCTAAGAAAGCTGCTTGGGCTGCCAGGGGGCATATTCTACAATGCCCTCTTCAGATAATGCCAGGGAGGAAGAGTCATGTAAAAGATCTGCCAGAGGACAGAAAGAATGATAGAGAATAACAGGTTAGGCAATTACTGGCCGACTTTAGAACTGGGGAGCAATCAGGGAACATTCCCCAGAACCAGGAAAGGATCATGCCCACCATCATTTCAGATTTGCTATGATCGACATGGTGACTGCTTTGTATTTCACTTCTTCTCCTTTCTGATTAAAAGTATCTTGTTGTTCCACTATCGTGTATTAGAAGTGTGTGTGTGTGGGGGGGGTGTTGGGTAGGTGGATAAAGTAGATAAATGTTTTTTTTAGTTCCTAGATCTTTAGATGAAGATTTTCATCTGGTTCTAGATTTTAAGTCTGACACTGTGATGCGATGGGGTTTTACATAACAGAGGGAAGTGAATATTTGTGACCAGACTTCGGATAGATGGTACTGTTGTCAAGATGAGTGTTGCTGCTCCCTATTGGGCCAGTCCCTGAAGGAGGATTAGACTTCCAGCATGACTGACTTTTTACATAATCATATGACTTGCTTTGGACAATGACATGTGACTGCAAATAAACATGCTGCATCTGAGCAGAAGCTTCAGAATCCAGCTCATGGTTCTTCCCTTGCTCTTTTCCTTGTGCTCTGAGATTAGCAGGTCTCAGATAGATCTGCTTCTTCATTTTAGAATGATGGAGCAGAGCCTTAACTGTCCCAGATGGGCATACAACGTCTGCAATATATAAACTTTATTATTATAAAGACACTGAGATGTTGAGACCATCTGTTACCACAGGCACAACTTAGTGCAGCCTCACTGATTAAACAATACAATCAAAAGTGCACAAAGCCAGAGGTGCAGAGAAAACAGCATGTCAGAGACGATAGTCACTTTTGCTCAGCCAAGCAATGACTGCTGTAGAAAGGACTAATTTTATGCCCTGTCTGTCTTAGTATAGCGGGAGGAATTCCAGGGAAATGGCACGCGAGATTTAGTCAGAAAGCCATTTTCCTGACTAAAATCTGGTTTTCTCTGGATATAAAAAGAACAATGCAACACTAATGGAAAGTAGTTTGATTTGTTTCAATCTCATAATAAGTCTTTCACAGTACCGTAGAAACATGAGGCATAAGTAAATAACTTACTGAAAAGATTATTATCTGGAGAAGTTCTCTGTGGTAAATAATTTTCTACTAACTGTTCTAGCTAGGAGGATTGGGTCAGTAAGCCATTCATTTCCAAATGGAAACCTTATCAGAATAATATTGCAAAAGATTCCAAAGCATCATATCAAGTTGAAATTTAAAGATATATAAATGTAATTGGTAAATTTGTCAGCTCACTGCACAGGTAGAATATGCAAATATAAACCTTCAGGCAGGAGAGAACACGAACTATTCTCCTTCAACTATTTTTCACTTTTGAAGATCTTGGTTTTATTGATGACATTACCACTACAGACACAAGTGCCACGGAGAAAAGACCCCAAGATATGAAAGTCTGTGCACTCTCTATTCTTTGGTGATTGGCACAAGAATAATACAAGGTTGAACTCTGTTTTTTGAAATATCAGCTATAGTTATTAAGTAATAAAATCATAGGATATAAACAAATAATGAGAAATTATCTAAATTTTCAGTTACAACCTGTCTTGTAGTAGTTCATTGCCTTCCTAAACAATTATGTAAGCAATCTCTAGCTAACGTTTCTCTCCATTTTGTTCTTAATGTGATACAATAATACAAAAAACAGCCATGCGATACTGATAAAATAAATCAATTACATATTTTTGTTATAAATATCTAAATTTAGCAAGTGTTTCAGGTTTATGGTTAAGAATTCCTTCAAAAATTTTATACAAAAACTTATTTTTTGAATTACATTCAAATACTTTACTCTGATACTAAATCTTGATATAAGATGTTTTGATGCTATTACTTTTCATTATAAATTTACCCAACTTAAATATATATGCATTAAAATTAATATATGCATTGGTTAAAACTGTAGAGATTACTTCCTCTTAGTATTTTTGTAGTACTACTTTTTTTTTTCCTTTTCACTTTTTAAAGTTTGGGTCCTTTTCCTCTAACTTCATTTTCTTTTGTCTTTTGTTATTTATTTTAAAAAGTGTTCCCTTTTTCAAACTAACCATGCTTTTTACCATTTTCTCATACTTGTCTTTCATTTTCGTTTGAGAGAAATTGAGATAGAACTGTTTTAGTTAGAAGGACCACCGCCTTAAGTTGTACGTACCATTTTTAAATTTCAGTATCATTGTAACCACATTAAAAGCAAAATAAGCACTGATATGAAGAACTATTTGGAAGCAAATTAGCCAATATTCTCCAATAACAATAATTTAAAATCCTGGGGCTGAGAAAAGGACCTACTTCACAACATACAGAATGCAGGTGCACAAACTAAAAATCTACTCACTCACATACCAAAAACCCCTTTGCTTTTGCATCCTAGAGAGTACACTGCTGCTGTCTCACATCTGTTATTAAAGATAAAAGCGGTGTTCCACGTCTCTATATTAAAAGTACGCTACTTGAAAACATTGAGAAACAGAGAGAGAGCATGAATTACCATTTCAGAGCTCCCGTGAGTCTTCTTTCCTAGGACTTGCTGATGATTTTTTATAAAGCAGATTTTTAATCTTCCCAAATCACATTCCTTTACTTTCTTTTAAAATGATAATCTAATAGAAGAAATTTTTTTCCAAAACTGCTAGTGGTCAAATAAAATAAGAGACAAGGAGAGCGGTGGGGTGCCCACAATCAAGCTGATTAAACTTTGCAGGATCTGCAGTTTGTCAAAAACCTTTTTGCTGCCTCACATTTTCTAAAAATGGAAAAGGTGAAGCTTTCACAAGTAGCGGGCTCCAAGTAAACCAGTACGCCCAGCACAAAGCTCATGATACCAGAAAAAAAAAAAATCACACATTAGGAAGTTCTCCTATTCGCGGGTACCCATTATCCTAATAGGACACTTCTCCATATTAATGTGAGATTCAGCTTTTGGACCCTAAAAAACTCTTTCCATCCCTCAGGCTACATTTGTCCCAAAGAAGCATTAGTTGCATGTAGCCTTGAGGGACTTTTATACAAAACTTGTGGAAATAATGTATAGATTCTTTCCTTGGAGGGGAAAAAGACAAAACAAAACTGGGTCACTGATGGTTACTGTGAGAACAGTAAAGCTAAGCATGCACTTTTACTTCTTCCATTTCATTTAACTTCCAAAGATTTACTCTGATTTTCTAGAGATAAGTGTGCTGTGTATAGAAAATTAAATATGGGCTATATGATAGTTACCCACGAAATTATGTATTCAGTGACATCTCATCCTTTCTAGGTGTTAAAGGTAATAGGCTGATGTATTTTTTTTTTTTTTTGGCATAGAAATTTGTCACAGCATAGTGTCGGTCTTTTACTTTTAATACCTATTTTGACACAACTGCTCTTTCTCTAAATATCACTATTTTTAAAGCTTAAAAATATTAATAACAAATATAATCATTATTTTATAGGCATTACTCTTCATTTTTCCTGGCATATGCTCTACCTATTCTAAAATTCGCAGTACATTTCACATTCACTATACTTGACTACTCCTTGTCTCAACATATTTCATCAGTTACTATGGTCGCTGAGTTGCCAATAAATTATTTAACTGAAATAACTGTTCTCTCGTGGACAGCATTTCTTAGGACAAACTCCATGAAAATGTAACTACTTCAGGAAGTCCTGAAACTGCAATATTGTCTTTAAAATACCTTTTCTAAATAAGTTTTGAAATAAATATCATTTGAAAATATATATTCGTTATCTAACAACTGGTCTAGAGATATCAGCTACATCTTTACACAGTAAAAGAAACAAAGTATGAATGATGAAATAAGCAAAATTAATTGTTCATCAAATGGTTTTGGATCAGATCTGAGTCTCCTTTTCCTCATCCATTAAATGAATGATACATAATTCTTAGGCACTTAGTATGAAATTGGTATGTTTTTACATATTGGTAGCATTTAAAAAATAGAAACATGGCTTTTCCACACTTAGTCCCATGCTTTCTTTAGCTATTAAATGTTAACACCAAATTAATAGTCACCAACTGTTAAAAAAAATGATGTCATCACAATTTAGAAACTTAGTTTAAATAAAGAAATCATTAAAAGCTCTATCTTTATAATTTATTGTGTAAATAAATGAGTTATTTTTATGCCCAATAACATATGTAGAATAGAACAAATGGGTCAGTGGCATAAAATGACTTTCACGTACCACTGCATTGCTCAATAACATTTTTTATATAGCCACCTGTATCACACCTGTATGTGAATTGCATGTTAGGATACTATACCACCACCCAGATATTAACTAAACCAACTTGCTTGAGTTCTAACCACTTAGAGATCATCACTGTACATGTAGTATTGTCTTGGGAATGTATCGCTTAACTATACTTACATAAAAGATCATCACGAATCTTATATACTTGCCAGATAATGCAAATAAGCAAAGCTGAATAAAACATTAACCCTCATTAGAAGGGATTTTGAGTTTCCTTATCTACCACAAAGATGCTGATTAGTATAGCAATTTACCATGCATCAGCCACCAAATCCCAGAGTCCAAGATAGCAGTAACTGCTATTATTGGGCACTTATTATAATTCAAAGCCTATTTAAGCACTTTATACAATGTTAATTCTGACAACATTTCAGGGAGTTAGGTATTTTTAATTCACTTTATAGGTAAGAAAGTCGAGGAAGAGAAAACTCCATGAACATGGATATTCAGTGACACAACTGATTTGAAAAGATTATTGATCCTGATACTAAGACATAGTTCTTAGGCTCCGGTGGCCTTTTAGCACCAATTTTTTAACCAGTTACATTTAGTGAGAGAAGGAAAGCTGGAAAGGTAGATAGGCCACAGAATGCTTAGCTTACTCATGCCAAGCCCTGATGAAACCAGGGCCAGGTACCAGACCATATTGCTTGACAATTTTTGTAAAAAAAATACAAATGTAATTGTTTTTTCTGAGGTACAGTAATTAAAAGAGCAACGAGCTGAAAGGGGGCAGCAAGTAAAGAAGCAGATGATGTCAAAGACAGACACTGATGTAAACATTTCCTTAACTTCATGAAAAGAAAATCCTAAGAATCCCAAAGCTTCATACCCAGTCTTCACAGAACACCAAGAATATGGTGTAAAATTCAGGTGATCAATGGACATGGATTAGAAAAAAAGTATTTTACTAACTTTCAACTGAATGTAACAAACCACAGTGGTAATAGCAATACCTATAACTGTATCACAAAAGAAATCAGATATGTTCATATCATGATATGTTTCTTTGAGAAATCTTAGAATGCTGTTTATACTGCATGAAGGCATGTTTATAAGACATGAAGGTAGTAAAGCTCTCTAGTAGGTCAACCGAAATCAAGAGCCCCGTTAGCAGCAAGGACTTCAGTTCAACCACTTCCCTGTTGCCATGTGTGATGTCATACCCACCTCTGTTCTCTTTCTTGTTTCCTGAGCCTGCACTATTATGATTCTGGAATCACCTATACCCAGATCACATGTCAAGAGCACTTGATAATGAGTATTTTACCTTTAATCCTAATGATACTTAATAGGGGATTTACATTTAAATTTTCTTGCTCCCATAAGAAAATGATTTGTTGTCTTTGGGTGTTATGATGTATTACCATTTTTGTCCCCTATCTATAGATTTTGTGCTTACTCTCTCTGTATACAGTAAAAATGGTATGTTTCTTCTAGTACACTAAAAAAGTTGCTAAGTTTTAGCAGGAATTCCTCCTAAGCATAATTTTTCTTTTCTTTCCTTTTTTTTTTTTTTTAAGATTTATTTATTTTAGAGAGAGAGAGTGTGTGGGGGTGGGCAGAGGGAAAAGGAGGGAGAAAGACAAGCAGACTCCGCACTGAGCATGGAGCCCTCTGGGGATCTGGATCTCACGACCCTGAGATCACTACCTGAGCCAAAACCAAGAGTCAGATGCCTAACCAACTGTGCCACCCAGGTGTCCCAACCTAAGCAGAATTTCTCCCTTCCTTCCTTCCTTCCTTCCTTCCTTCCTTCCTTCCTTCCTTTCCTTTCCTTTCTTTCTTTCTTTCTTTTAAAGATTTTATTTATTTATTTGAGAGACAGAGAGAGCGTGCAAGAGAGAGAGCACAAGCAGGGGTGGGGCAGAGAGAGAGAGAGAAGTAGGCTCCCAGCTGACCAGGGAGCCCCACATGTGGCTCTATCCTAGGACCCTGGAATAATGACCTGAGCCAAACGCAGACACTTAACCAACTGTGCCCCATGAGAATTTCTAAAAGTATATTAAACAAATGAAAGAAATTGTTTCTTATTGCTAGCAAAATTGTAAATTTCATATTGCTACCATCAACTACTTATATTTGTTAAATGTATGTGCTTGGTCATATAGAATTATTTATAAAAATTAAAAGGGAAATACAGTTCTATTTGCAAAAATGAACAGTATAGGAATCTTTATTAAATAATTTTCTTCATGAAAGGGAAGGCTATTACACAATTTAGAAGTACATTAGTTATGGTCATAGTTACTGTATTATATATTTATTTCTATATAATATATGTAACATATACACTTACATAATATATATTATATGTTTATTATATATTTACTTATATATAATATACATATATATTTATATTAAATGTATATATTTAATTTTCTGTATCTTATAATGGTTTGACGTCTCTTGGGGGCCTTATAGCATAGAATTTATCTGGAATACATTTTTCACATGCAATAACTGTAGATCCAAGGCTGTGCTTCCACTTACCTTCTAACTCACAGATAAAGCCAATATTTTCCTTGCTCTAAATGAAACCAGGGCCAGGTACCAGACCACTTGGGACTACCCCTATAGCACAAAGCCTGCTGGGTTTTACAAACTAGCCAATCCTAAACTGCCTCTCTGCCTGACACTGCTTTTCCTGAAGAAACCCCATTATAGGCTCTGTCCTAAGATTCTCGCCTTGCTCCTGCTTCTACTTCCTGACCAAAACCTGGTGCTCCTTACATGGCACTGCATGGTGTGCTATGCCTCTCATTCTAGGGGAACTATAATATTAATTTTTTCATTTAATGGCACTGACCTCCACTTTGGTCACCCAGTTACTTGTATAAATTAAGACCTGGGCATAGAGCATTTATAGTTCACAGTAAAAAGATAAACTATGTACAGTTATTTAATTGTGTTATGAAGGGTGAAGTATTGTAATTTAGTAAGAAAGTAGAGATTTGAAATCACATGGACTTTTACAATTTATGTTCTGTGCTCCCCAGTGCAGGTTACTTAATCTCTCTGTGCCTCCCTTTCTTCTCCTGCAAAAAGAGTATGATTACGATTGCCATTTGGGATTATTGTGAAGATTAAATGATAAGACATATGGAAAGGTCTGTACCACAAGTATACTAAATACACAACGGCCATTAATCATGGTGAATTACCTAATATTAGTCAAATATGTATTTAGCTGAATTTTATTCTTCATTGTTGACTTTAGGAACGAGGGTTTTATTTGATAATAACAATTTGATTACAATTACATTTTCCTAAATTTTAGTCTGCTTAAATACAACCAAGAGGTTTGGATGCAATCTAAGGAAGAGAACAGATAGTTTATAAGGCCAGCTGTAATTTGATCATTCCAATCTCAGCTCCACTTTACTTTCATATTTTGGTTATATTAGGGTTACATATTTAATTTTACAAATATTTATTAATGAATCAAAGTACTCTTTGTTATATGTTTTTTCTAAGTTTTTTCCTCTAAGTTATATTTACACGTTTTCTGACACAGGATGGGAGATAATTATCAGTACAATTAAAATGTTGGGATACTACTTCATAAAAGTGCTTTAGAGCCTAAGTAAAGCACCATCTTTCTCCACTGTACAATCCAGCAATAATGATAAGACAATAACTTTTAAGACACATTATCTGGGATCAGACTGGGTTTAGATCATCACTGTAAATAATTAGTAGTGCGATTTTGGTTTAATCATATGTAGAATGTGCATAGTAATAGTTCCTTCTTCATTGTGGTGTGACAAGAAGTGAGTCAAGACTTGCAGAACAAATACTTCTCAAAAGTAAACCCTCGATAAAAGATTATTATTTCACATCATCATCATTTTGATTGTATTCAAGGAAAATATGCATAATTTAAGAAAGGTACAAAACAAAGTCTTTGAAGACTTAAAGCAATGAGAAATCACACTGGTCACCTTTAAACTCACTAGGGGCTTTCTGAAGGAGACTACATTTGAGCAGAGAGGCTCCATTCCTAACAGGCAAGGAGCACAGCAATTATAAGCACGACAGAGTCGCACCGCCTAGACTGGAAACTTGACTTCACCATTTCACTTGTCTGTCCCCTAACTTGTAATGTGAAGGAAATAATAATAATATAATAATAATAATAATAATAATAATAATAATAATAATAATATACTGCTTGTCAGTCTGTAGTAAAGATTAAACAAATCTTTAAGTGAATGTCATCAATTACTGAATGTAATTAAATGCATAACAAGTGCTTAACAAGTAACAACGAAGATAAGATTCTTTTTTAAATGATCTCTGAAGACTAGTTACCAATAGATTGACACTAAACTAATTGTGGCTTTTTCTTTATACTGTAATGTTTATGCCAATCAAAGATATCAAATGCTCAAGAGAGCTCGGGTCCCTCCTCTGAAGATACAATTTACTGTGGTATGGAAGCTAAAGTTTACTAATATTCATTTTAGCAAGGCTTTTAATCTACGTGTTTTTTTGGTATTAATCATTACATAACCAAGCATGCGAAGTATCACAGGCCACCTTCAGCTAAAACAGAATATAAGTACTATTCACTTCTTAAAAAGAAAACATTTCTCTGATGAGAAGAAATCATGTCATTTCCTGAGTGGAAGTTCACAAGGGGGTACTTGTAGCATGCAATGTGTAAAAAAGAGTAAATTTGGAGAGAAAAGTGGAAAGAGCCCCACAGAAATAGTATAAATGAAATATATTTCCATGCTTCTATGTAAACATGACTGCTTCTTACAATGAACTATAGTTCTTTAAAAAATGGAGAGCTTATTCTCTGATTATATTCTGTCATAAATCATATGGACAGATGTGTGCCTTAGTCACGCATCATGGTTGATTACCATCATTCAGAGTTTATACAACACAGACTAAGGATTTTACTTTTTAATTCAACATTTAATTTCTTTGGTATTATAACAGACAAAAAGTAATATCCTACGAATTTTTCTTTGTTATAGCACAACATCTGCACAATAAAAATATTTTTATTTTAAATATGACTTTAAAATAATGCATGTCTGTTTATTCTCTTCAAGAGAGTAGTGCATTTCGGCTTTTAAGTGAGATTTAAAAAATATTTTTAAAAAGTTTTTAATTATGTATTACCTTTCCTAACTATTTTGAAAAATGATAAATCAACACAATGTCAAAACATGTAAAGAAATAAAAATGATTTGGAGAACTAGTATTTACCAGCATAACCGTGGAACCCACTTACATTCCTGGCACCATGAGTCAAGGATTTCTTTAATTATAGGGTATATGAAGACTTTTCAAATATTGTTGAGCCACAGCAGCCTGACTTAGGTGGGTGGGATAAATCCATAGGGTGGTTTCTTACAAAAGCAAACTCTATAGGACGATAGTACTCTCTGGGGTTTCCAATCAAACTTTGTTCATTAGTGCTAGCCGGAGCTGGTACAGAGAGAAGATTAACGTGGGATTACTCAACAGTTCTTAGATAGAGTTCAGATTTGACATTGGTCATGGATATAAAGTTAATGCTGAATTGGCTTCGGAATTCAAACCCTTAGAGTTATCTGCCAGGTCCAATGAATGAACAAAAACAAGATTGTCATAAAGCAAAAAGAAAAGAACATATGGTTGAAACAAAGCAAATGTTGTTTTTGGCTAATAGATAAATAGCAAAATGATGATTATTTATATATTGGTAATCATATTTTACCAAATTGGAATTCCAGATAACAAAATATGTCATTTTAAAAAATATCTAATGGGAAATTTGAAAAATTATTCCTGAGCTTTTTTACTTCTTCTTCTTCTTCTTCATTTTTTAAAAGATTTTATTTTTAAGTACTCTCTACACCCAGTGTGGGGCTCGAACTCACAAACTTTCAAAGAGTGAAATTTATCATAAAGTGTATGGTCTTAAAATCATTATCTATTCTTATGAAAAATAGAGTACATATCAAATATGGCTGGCTAAATAGACTGCAATATCAATGAAAATGGTAAAAATATTCACAATATCCCTGACTACATTATAATTATCAATGGCAAAGGTAATGTCAAAAATAAGGTTCTTTTTACATTCAATACACATTTATTGCTTGATAAAATATATAAGGCATGTACTCAGTATTGTAGCAATGACTAAAATTAAGCAGATGTAATCAACCCCTTCCTTCAAAGAGCTTATATTTGAATGGAAAGAAAAAAAGACATTCACTACATAATAAAGAGTATGAAAAGGAATAGCACAGTTAATATAATAAATGCTTCATATGCAATTTATATTTATCTTTTTTTTATAAATGGCCTATAGACTATAACTAAGGAGAATGTGTATATACATTAATATATATTAGTATATATATGTCAGTTCTAAACTTTGGAGTTGAGATCATGGACAAGCAAAGTCCCTTTTTTTTTCTTTTTTAAAGATTTATTTATTTATTTTAGAGAAAGAGTGTTTGAGCAGGGGGAGGGGCTGAGGGAAGGGGTGAGAGAATCTCCAGCAGACTGCCCACTGGAAGCCACCCAGGCACCTCACAAAGTTCTTGCCCTTATGAAGCTTATATTCTAGGGAGAGGCGATAGACAATAAATAAAGGAAGTAGTAAATTATAATATGATATGAAAAAACACAAATTATCAAAGTGGGGCAAAGGACAGAAAGTGGCAAGAGGCGCTGTTTTAGAATGGAAGGCCATGGAGAACCTCTCTAATAAGGATACGTTTGCCGAGTTCTGAATTAAGGGAAAAAGCTAGCCACGAAATATGTGTGAGGAGAGTCTGGGGCAGCAGAGACGCCAAGTATACAGGTGGAAGTATTTCAGGAACAGCAGGGTCCAGCAGCCTGAAGGAGGGGCGTGGTGAGGGATGAAATCAGAGGTAGGAGAGAAACAGCACAAAGAGCCTTTCGAGCTTCCAAGGACTCAACAGGCCACGGGGAGCCTTGTAAGTAACTGGAAAGTGTGGAACGGAGGAGTGATACGGTTGAGAGTATTCTAAAAGGACACTGACTTGACAGAACAGGGACTGTGGAAAGCGGCTGTGCAAGCAAGGGGTTTATTCAGACAGCTTTCAGTCATTCAGAGGAAAGGTGGTGGATGCCTTTGCAAGACCGTTCATAGCGGTAATGGTCAAATAAAGGTTTTCAGCCAAATTCTAAATTGTCCACTTCTATAATTAAGGGAAAATATTATAAACTAAATTTAAGTGTTTTATGAACCACACATATATTCTTGAATTATTTCCTTTTGACTTATTTCAGCTTGGGATATATAAGTAAAACCCATAGGCAAACCATAGTCACTCTATGGTTTCTGGCTAATAGATAAATAGCAAAGACTTGTTAGTTTTTGTTTGTTAGTAGAAAAATAGAGAGTAATCCATTTCTATTTCGTAAAACTTCCTTGTGAAAATGGGGTATATGAATGATATGTGTCTATGAAATATTTTCATGTGTATTATTTGATTCTTTGTTATTCCATTTTGAAAAAAAAATGTATATAAGATCTTAATCTTTGTTTTAAAAAAAGTTTTAGAGCTGCTACAGGCACAGTATTATAGACCCATTTTAAAGGTGAGAGCCAGTCTGAAATGTGTAAAATCTGCTTAGGAGTTGATCTCTGCCCTCGACACATATACGTTATTTCCAGGTAGGTGCACATTTATATATGAGAGAATTCCACACTATTTTTCAAAATAAAATTCATAATATAACTTAATTCTAAGCCATTAGGTGTGCTCAATGGCAGTTAGGAAGCAAGTGGTCAGTTTTGGCTGGAATAAGCAGGCAAGACATCACTTAAAGGTAGCAGTCCTGATGCACAGAGGGAGGGAAGGAAAGAGAAAAGGATTGAGGGAGAAAGAAAAGCAAAGGAAGTGGGGCAGTACTGAGCCCTCAGTGTATGCCAAGAATTATACTAGACTCCTTCACAGATAGTCAAGGTAGTATCAAAGAGCATGCATAATTGCTAACAGAGAAAATGTGAGGGTAAGTAAAAATATTCTTGAATCCTGTAAGATCTATTAGAATAATTCTATGTAAGAGATCTTTTTAAAATATGTAAAATCACCATTTATATAACTGCCATTTTATGAATATGAGTTTATCTTTTCAAAGCAGCATTGGTTTTGAACTAGACCCAGTTCCATCACTTTCACCATCACTAGCTAATGTAAAGATGTAGCAGTTAATCACAGATTTCAAGCCTAAAAGCATGCAAATGGAGCAAACTTCAATATAGAAAAGCAGCTTGGTACGGGGTCCGTTTGATGAATGGATAACCCTCAAGGTTGATTTCCTTTTTGCAAGGTCTTCTAGCTTGTGATAAAATTCACAAAACTGGATTAATGGAAACAACATAATATTTGCTTACATTTACAACAAAATAAACATAACGTAAAGATAATTTATAGCACTTTCTAATTTGTTGGGATGATGGTTGATAGATTACAGTTTTGAGTTTTATGAATTAAATCTTCAATGTGTGGGTGACTCCATTCTTTTCTGTAGTCTGTTTTTATTAGATTTCATCTAATTCCCTTTTCACAAATAAGTATTTTTGTAAATTATAAAGAAATAAAAGAACCAGTATAATCTTTAGGAACATTACTCAGAGAACCAGAAATGCGTCAAGCGAACAAGCTTTGGAAATAATAGAGGCCAGTTATTTTTTATGGCAGTCTATGTGGGAAAAAAAATATTTTAGTGTCCCCATCTTTACACTTCAAAAACTCATTTGCACTGTCGCAAGAGAGTTTGGTAACCATAAATAAACATTAATGACCCCTTTAACACCATGTCCTAGAGAAGTTTCTGGCATATAATAAATGCTTAGTTCTTAGAAGAAAGGGAGAAAAGAGAAAGCAAAGGGGGGCAAGAGGGCGAGAGAGGAAATCGATGGTAAGTTTCAGGATACGAAGCTTTTACATGTGATAAACACGACATTGCTCACTACCACATAGTATCTGAAGGTTTCTCTTCTGATGAGATAGACCCTCATGCACATGAATTGACTATACCTGATCTATTTCAACAACCGTTGGCAAGTTTATAGAGAAGAAATATATTCTTTATTGTACTGACTTCTATTCATTTTGACTCACTCATTTCTTTCCTTTGTTCATTCAATAAATATTTGCTAAGCGCCTACGCACTCTGCTAGACACAGGAAATGCGTGTGTAAATAACATGTGGTTCCAGCTCTGAAGCATCACAAAATCTCAAATGAGGGACAAATGTAAATTCATTATGGAAAGAAGTGCAAAAATGTGCAAAAATGTAACTAAACTGAAGATACAGAGGTAATATGGGGTGAATAACTAACTGAGATTCACAGATTTCCTGAAGGAAATCATTTTAACCTGGGATTTTTTATTGGATTGTGCCAGGCATGTGGGGATGTAGCAAAGCGAGGTTAGATAAAACAATAAGGACATTCCACACAGAACTGACAGTATAGTCAAGTCATGGAGACAGTAAAACACTGAATGCTCAAAGAATTAGGTGCAGTTGTGTGTTTCTAAACATACGTTTTAATGAAACAAGTAGGCAAAAGATGAGGTTTGAGAGGTTGTCGTGGCAAAAGATTTTAGGAAGATTTTAATCAGAGGAGAAACATGAACATTGCGGGATTTTAGAAAGAACACATTCCCAGAAACCTGGAAGACGGACCGAAATCAGAGCAGGTGACTACTGTAATAATCCCAGTGAAAAACAAGGAGGATCTGAAATAAGATGAGGGCTGTGGTTTTTCTACCAAACCCCTATAAAATAAACTGTTTCCCTATATTTCTCTAAACAACAATTATTAAAATCAACAGTATATAACATGCTTTAGTGAAAAAGAAGAGAGAATACAGTGAAGAATTCCGAAACTGGTGTTATTTTATAGTACATGTTTATACTTCTCTTTGTGCCTTTACATGGGACCTTTGTGGCCTTTAAATTAATTCCATCTTAACCTACAAGAATTTTATGATATTATATTTCTGGTAAATTTAAGGCTTGTACTTGCTGGTTTAATTGATGGACCCCAATATATGATTTATTCAATTATAGGGATCTGGGGCCAAACATAATGACTAATAGCAGATGCCCCACATACTTACCTAATGGATAAGAATAAAGGTTTGATACAGAAAACACAAGTTCTTGTAAGAAGTAATTCAATTAAAAGTAACACAAAGCCAGTTATACTCAATTTATTTTATGATGTCACTGGTTAATACTGAGCAGAAATAAATATTTTCTGCCCTTAATATACATTCTACTGCTCACTTTTGTGGTTGGTCTATTAAAAATACACTTAATTGGGAATTCAACATGAGTCTCAAAAATATATTATAATAATGTGAATTAAGTCATATTCTTAAATATGTTTACAGCATAATTCATAAAGAGAATGACAGTAATCTCTAAAATATGTCAAAAAATCAAGAGTATGGGTGAGATAAATGATTTTTAAACTGAACTAAACTACTGAACAATTAGGGAAACTAATACCAAAACTTTGAAGCAATTTAAAAAACTAATGAAGACAATATACAACAAAACATTGTATGCATTAAAGTAATAAGATCTACTAATCTGGTTTCCAATGAAGACAATCAGTTTAGGTGAACATCGTAAGCGCACATTCTGAAGACAGTGACAGAGTTTGTGAGCAGGTGAATGGAAAGAGCTACGTACCCTATCATGTGTTTTATCACTGAAAGGATATTACCGAATTTATTTTTCCTTTACCACCCAAAATAGTCATCTGTCACTGATCATACTACTTATTTCCTACCACTTTCCCCCTATGATACATAGGGCATTAGATTTATTTTTTGCACACTTAAATGACTGGTTATATTAGACACAGTTTTCTACCCAAATCTTCCGTGAACTCATGTTAACAACTATAAAGTTCCCTCCTTTATACTCTGACATAAGAATGGTTTGGATTTTATTAAATCAAAGAGAGTCAAAAGTATGGGGATGGATTTTGTCCTATACCTATCTCTTTGATACTCATATCTGAAGGTAGTTAACCAAGGCATTTAAAACATAAATTGATGCGTCCATGCCATGAAAAGAAAGACCAGAATCATACACTGTTAGGTTTTGCAGATCAAAGACTCTATCTCAGGTTTTATATTTGAATGCCGTGACCTATGTAGAATGGAGTTTCAAGCAGTCAATACCTGTGACAGACATGGTTTTCTTTCTGTAACTGTTGATTACTTTTCTGAGTAATCTTCAAATCCCACTTTGCAGTCATTCCATTAGGAGTTCAAAAAGACATCAGGAACCTTGAGGTATCAGAAAAACCCAGAAGTATCTAAAATGATTAAGAAATTTGCCAGGGGTATTTGGAAGAGCTTTTTGGCTTTCCTCCAACGTTCTTTTAGCTTAAAATCAAGGCTTAATATTTTATGACAAGAGCCTTCCCCTTTAGACAAAAGGGGCATTTCTGCTTTTAATCCAGCCCACAATTTTATAATAAAGTTTGAAAATAAAAGATTCAGGTGACTCTATTTTTCATTAACTGTTTTAAATTCACTTAATTTTTAAGTTAGGTTTTCATTGCCCCATATCTACAACGCATGGAACTTGTTCTTTATTACTCACAGTTTGTGGTTTTATATGCTTCTAACTAATCATTGTTCATTATACCAAGAGAATCAGATTTCCAACTACAGTTTGATGTCATTGTGTATGTGCAGGACGTCCACAGGTGCCTGGAAGGCCAAGAAGGAAAGAAGGAAACCAGCCAAGATTAAAGTTGCATAGAACCAGATGTTGCTGCTGCTGCTGTTTGAAAACACACACACACACACACACACACACATCTTAGAGCTTGGCATTTTAGCCTTACAGCTGGCAAGTAATAAGAGAGAATGAAGTCTGTGTGCGTGCATGCATGCTCCTTTAGTGGCAGAAAAAGGAGAAATGGAAGGAAGGGAAGTTCAATCTGCTGAAATAAAATAGGAATGTGGACGAGAGCCTGTTCAACTCCACTGGCAACAAGGTATTTCCTTGTTATTAACGAAATGTTCTGGCACATTGGGAACAATATCATCTGCATGAATGAACTTAGAAAAGCAAAAAAAATAAATAAATGAAAATTCTGACTTCTAGCATTATCTTTTCAGTTTAGTCACAAAATTATCATATGCAGGATTTAGTTGTGTTCTTTTTTCATTGAGCAACTTGTTTTTACCATTACTCATTACTCCTTTACTCCATCAGAAAGAGTTCCCACAAAGGATCCAAACACTACATAGGTCATTGAATTGTGCAATATGCTACTATGAGTCTTGGTGTGACCTTATGAGGCTTACTAGTGGCTCACAGCAGATGTTTTATCAGGATATTACAAATAAACCCCAAATTCTAAGTCTTCATGACACATTTCCGGGAAAAAAATGACATTATATTTGCTGCACATTAGAATGTGATCACTGTGATTCTAAATAATTGTGAATTCTTATTCAGGGCAATGTAATCGACCTCCTTTTGCTTTTTCATAATAACCATATTAGATCAAGGGATGCACTTCATTCTAGGCTAGGTTGTCCTAGACAGTAGTCTGTAGTTACATAAATGTCTAGACAAGTTCAAGCCTTTTTTCTTTTTTTAAAAAAATATTTTATTTATTTATTTGTCAGAAGAAGAGAGAGAGAGCACAAGCAGGGGGAGCAGCGGGCAGAGGGAGAAGCAGGCTCAATGCACAGCAAGGAGCCCGATGCTGGACTCAATCCCAGGACCCTGAGATCATGACCTGAGATGAAGGCAGCCGCCCAACCAACTGAGCCACCCAGGCATCCCAAGACAAGTTCAAGTCTTATTGCTACCTAAACTAAGCACATTAGATCCTGGGCCAAACTGGGAGCCACCATTCAAACTAAAAGCTAAAATTAGAAAGAGATCAACTAAAATTGTCAATAAAAAGAAACTAATCCTTGGTTTCTCAGCAGCAATTCAGTATAATTAAAAGAACATAACCTTAACACATGACTGTGACAATCTAAGGCACTGATAAGTTGAAATATATGTCTATTTTGATATGCTCTATTAATGAAACAGGTGTAGATGTACTGTGAGATACCGATAAAGAGATCCATGTTTCATAAAAAGAAACCGTAAAAGAAAAAATACATAAAACGATTACTACATATTAGCTCTTACTCCAGAATAAATATTTACATTTCTTGAGTATATTTAAAGATTGAGTAACTTTATTAAGTTTGATACACCCAAATAGTTTACTTTTAAATGTTTCTACTCACTGCAGGCATGTTATCAATGCAATGACTTAACATAATATAGTTATCAATCACTTTATTATTTAAGATAATAAAGAAATAATACAATCTCACTTTTTAAAAAAATCATGGTTCAATCTAAGACTGCTGTTTTGAACACTGATTCAGGCCTTGATTAGAGAATCAATTCATGGGTCCTTTGGTTACTGTCAGTAATGCTATTTTTGAGACAAAAATTTAGCTTTGATGGAGCATTTCTTAGCATTTCTTATATAAAATCAGAAAGACAACAACAGTTCCTACTTATTCCATGTGAGTGCCAATTTAAGAAATACCTTATAAAATTACAATCCTCCAAAATTTTCAGTGGAAGCTACTATCAAGATCTTCATCACAAACAAGTTTACAACCTTCCTTGATTATCACTAATCTGGTGTTCACACCTGCATCAGATTGTAAAAACGCAACATAAGGACACAACTTTCTACTGGCCAATATTCAACAACTTTAAAATGATGCTGTTTCACATTTTCCACAACACTGACTCCATACTCCCTATACTCCTCTTTTGCCTCTTTACCAAAATTCTCAGCACTCACAGAATAAATTTTTTTTAAAAGATTTTATTTATTTATGTGACAGAGAGACAGCCAGCGAGAGAGGGAACACAAGCAGGGGGAGTGGGAGAGGAAGAAGCAGGCTCATAGTGGAGGAGCCTGATGTGGGGCTCGATCCCACAACGCCAGGATCACGCCCTGAGCCGAAGGCAGATGCTTAACCGCTGTGCCACCCAGGTGCCCCCACAGAATAAATTTTTAAAACTAAATAAAACAATGAAGTCAGTTGCCTCTAATTAATAGAAAGTTACAAAAGAATGCTCATTACTATTTCAAAATTTCAAACTCTTCCTGCTTGCCATGATATAATCACCTTCCAAAGAAAAATCGAGATGAAGAAATCATAGCTCCACGCCAAAAAGTTAGAAAATAGTTTGGTCAGTGTGCTAATTTGAAATGCTTTAGGCAGAGGAAATTTTCAAAGTCTAATGCCTAGGAGCACTGACGCTTTTCTCTTTTGTTTTCAGTTTGTGACTTTTATCTAAAACATATGCTTACATATACAGAGACTAAGTATCTGTTATAATTTAAGTGAACTCAAAGCCTTGGGGCATCAAGGAAGTTATTTTTAAACCTTAAAGTGAAATAACTTTCAAATTTCCCATATTACATTGTGTTCCATTTCCAGAAATTTAAACTTAATGTACTGAAAAGATGTAATTTTCAGATTCTGGACTGCATCATCTCCTCTATTTAACAGATTTGGGTCTAAACCTAAAGTCCACCAAGTGTACTGAAAAAAAAAAAAAACCCAGTAAATATCCATGCCTGTCTTATTTGACTAATGCCAAAAGCAATAGTTTCTTGAAAGTTAATTAACTAAAAGGCAGCAATCAACGACTAAACTTAAATCACTGCTACTTTAATTCTTCTCTAAATGATTCCAAATGCCTGGCTAAATTTTTCTTGAAGAATAACATTTTGGAAATGCAAATTTGTTTGCTATTTATACATTTATCATTCTCTAAATTTTATTTCATAAATGTATTCTTTTTTTTTCATCATGATAAGTCACTCTTTAATTTCTACCCCTATTCCCCCCCAACTTTCCACCCACCTCCTCTCTGGTAACCATCAGTTTGTTCTCGATAGTTAAGGGTCTTTCTTGGTTTGTCTCTCTCTTCTTTTTCCTTTGCTTGTTAGCTTTGTTTCTTAAATTCCATACATGAGTGAACTCATATGGTATTTGTGTTTCTGAATGATTTATTTTGCTCAGCATTATACTCTCTAGCTCCACCCATGTTGTTGCAAATGGCAAGACTGCATTCTTTTTTGTGGCTGAATAATATTCCATTGTATATGTATATATACCATAACTCCTGTATCCACTCACCTATCAATGGCCACTTGGGTTGCCTCCATAGTTTGGCTATTGTAACTAATGCTGCAATAAACTTAGGGTGCATACATCCCCCCCCATACTGTTTTTCACAATGGCTGCACCAATTTGCATTCTCATCAACAGTGCAAGAGGGTTCCTTTCTCCCCATATTCTCACCAACATTTGCTGTTTCTTGTGTTTTCGATTTTAGTCATTTTAACAGGTATGAGGTGACACCACATTGTGGTTTTGATTTGCATTCCCTGATGATGAGTCATGTTGAGCATCTTTTCATGTGTCTGTTGATCATCTGTATGTCTTTTTTGGAGAAATGTCTATTCATGTACTCTGCCCATTTTTAATTGGATTATTTGTTTTTTGGGTATTGAGTTGATTTGCTCTTTATATATTTTGGATACTAGCCTTTTCACAGATATGTCATTTGCAAATATAGTCTCCTATTCAGTAGATTGCCTTTTAGTTTTGTTGGTTGCCTCCTTCACCGTACAGAAACTTTTTATTTTAATATAATACCAATAGCTTATTTTTGCTTTTATTTCCCTTGCCTCAGGAGACATATTTAGAAAAATGCTGCTATAGCCAATGTCAGAAAGATTACTGCCTCTGTCCTCTTCAAGGATTTATATGGTTTCAGGCCTCACACTTAGGTCTTTAACCCATTTTGAGTTTATTTTTGTGTATGGTGAAAGAAAGTGAACAAGTTTCATTCTTTTGCATGTGGCTGTCCAGTTTTCCCAACATCATTTGTTAAAGAGACTGTCTTTTCCCCATTGTATGTTCATTCCTCCTTTGTCAAAGATTAATTGACCATATAATTATCAGTTTATTTCTGGGTTTTCTGTCCTATTCTATTGATCTATGTGTCTATTTTTACGCCAGTACCATACTGTTTTAATTACTACAGCTTTATAATTTAACTTGAAATCTGGAATTGCGATGCCCCCGGTTTTGTTTTTCTTTTTCAAGATTGCTTTGGCTATTTGAGGTCTTTTGTGGTTCCACAGGAATTTTAGGACTGTTTGTTCTAGTTCTGGAAGTATTTTAAAAGAGAAAATTTAATATATTTTTCACCTGAAATGATGTTTTATGGGTAAGAAAATTTTCCAAAAAACTAAAATATATAACTATAGTTTATAATAAAATAATACAATTAAAATTAAATTAGATAAAGAGTTAAATTAGAATAAATGGTTTAAGGGTACACCTAGGTGGCTCAGTTGGTTAAGTATCTGCCTTTGGCTCAGGTCATGATCTCAGGGTCCTGGGATCAGGCCCCAGGAAGAAAGCCTGCTTCTTCCTCTCCCTCTGCCCCTCCCTCACTTTTTCTATCTCTCTCTCTTTCAAAAAAAAAAAAATAAATAAATAAATAAATCGTTTAAAATAACAAAGTTTATGATACTTTGAATTTTTTTTGGTCATTATTTTTTTAAAAATGTGTTACCCACCCTTAGAACCATCAATTATTTGGAATATTTTAGGTCTATTCCATACTTATGTAAGATGTGGAGAAGACATTCTCTAAATTCCTAGGATTCCCTAGTAATTCTTTCTTTCCTGCACTATAAACTTGTTACTAATATTGAGTGCATATAGAATCTAGGGTAATAGGCTTATAAAATAGATATATGTACATTTATACATAATTTTAATTGCTTTAATATGATGATGTGCCACTCCCCTCTCATAAAAAGATTGCATGAGTTTTATGCCTTTATTTCTTAGATCTCTTGCTTGTATATTTTGACTATGAAGGTTTACTCCCTGCTAAAAAAAAGTTTTTACATTGGCAAATACAGGTTAAGGTTGTGAAGGATAACAATTTAAGAGCTCAACTGAAAAAGTACATATATATATGCATATATACATATAATATATACAAAACAGGTTATTTGTATATATTATATATAATCTCTCTCTCAACACACACATACACACACACACACACACACTGTTTAGTCTTTGCTGGAAGGTAAAGATTATGTGATTCACATTTCTTAGGTAATTCAAATACATTACCTTTAAATGACAGGCATTCATGAACCATGGAGACATACATTTAAGCAAAGAAATTATTATGGCCGACATGAAGAATGCAAATATGACCCCACATAATGAATATACTAATTATTATTTTTTGCTTACTGACATCTCAACTTTCAGAAGTGCTCTGAAGCAGCAATATCTATTTAAAATACAAGGTGAACCATGTACTTAATTTAAATTTCCTAGCAGTCACATTTTTAAAAAGTTATAAAAAAGTGAAATTAATTTAATAATAGATTTCATTTTACTTATTATAACAAAATATTATTTCATGTAATCAATAAAAATTATTAAGATATTTTATATTCTTTTTTCTACTATGTCTTCAAAATCTGCAAACCTCAACTCAGAGTATACAATTCAATAACTCAATCGACACATAAGGCTATTGGCTATCTATACTATTGGACAATACACATCTATGATCTGGATAAAATCTACTAACAACATGATCTTCTTCAAGAAATATCAGAGCTTTTTCTTCTTAGATACCATATTTAGAAGAATATAAGCAAGCAACTGTCACATTTAAATATCACAATAACTATAGAAACAAACCCTATATGAGTGCAATTAAGGGGAAACTTTTCAAAACAGAGGGAGTAATTAAGTAGAAAATGTGTAGTTAAATCCACACAAAAAAGTTGGATGGAAAGATCCTTCCCAAACAGAAGAACACCAAACATAAAAGGAAAGGGGAGGGAAGGAAACTTAGCATAGGCAGAAATTACCATATTTACTGAATAGAAGGCCAGTTTGGCTCTGGAAAACTTTTTCTTTTCTCTTCCCAAAGAGAATGGCCACACGCCAATAGATACAGGCCTAAAATAGAGTATATACCATGGTAACCATAGTAATGAGTAGATGGAACTAAAAAAAGCTGGTCTTGGGTGAGCAGATGTTCAGTCAAAGCAAGAATGAAAACATGAACTGCATTTCACAACCACCATTTTATCTACATACAGTAGGACAGTGTTCTATGAGCCTGTGGGAGAAATGTGCCTAAGGAGGAGGAACCAGAATGCCAAGAAGGCCTTGTCATCTATACAGGCACACAAACTAGGGGTTCTACTAGGAGAATGCATTAGACAGAAACATCCCCAAGTAGGCCTATGAAAGGATGATAAATGTTACGTTTATATATGTGTACACACACACACGTACTAAGTAGTGTGTCTTGCAGTCTTGTAAAATAGTCTGCCCACATTAAAATAAAAAAAAAATTATTTACCATCACAGTTTTCTTCTTTACCTTCTAAATCTAGCTTAGGTTAGGAAAGCCTAACCGAAATACAGTTTTTCCAAAAGTAGCACATTTGTTACCTATGTTATGCCAATATTTCTCTAGACATAAAGCTATCTTTGCTACAGAGTTGGATCAGTGTTGTGGTTAGAAACCAGGAAGGCTATGCAGACTTCCTGAGTTTTAATTCTGGCTCACCAGGTGACTTAGGACAAGTAACTTAACACTTCTGAAGTCAGTTAAACCCACTTACAAAAGAGGATAAAATCATGCCACTTTCCAGCACTGATATGTGGGTTAACCTAAAGAAATTGAAGGTGACTGGCACATAGTTAGCATTGATAACTAATTCAATGCATTATTTTTATACCAAATGTGATTAAATCCCGACACGGCTATTAAGAAAAATACTGAAACTATGCTTTATTTTACCTAGCACATTTTTGTTGACACGTGTGCACAAACACAAAAAATACACAGACCCATGCCCACATCTATATTTTCCCTTAAAACAGGCATTTCAAGAGAAAACAAAGAAATCATACTCAAAGAAGACAGGTAGCTTTCATCTTATCTCCCCAAATGCTAGTTGGGCAGTACTCCATTGTGTGCCCTACCAAGCCACACTCAGCTGGCAGTGTTTCAAAACCATAACCTAGGTCACAGATGAGTGAGGCTGAGGAACACAGAGTCATAATTAACTCAAGATTAAAGTTCACTGAGGAATGGATTCAAATTCAATTTAATATAAAAAGGCCGTACGCCTGGGTGGCTCAGTCAGTTAAGCATCTGCCTTTGGTTTAGGTCATGATCCCAGGGTCCCAGGATTATGCTCTCTTTCTCCCTCTCTGACAAATAAATAAATAAAATCTTTTAAAAAATATAAAAAGGCTTTGGAGGGAGGGATCATCATGTTGAGATCTAGATGAAGCAAGCTGACATTCTTGATCCTTGGAATCCCCTTGATAAAGAATCTCCCTAGATCCTTAAATACCTGTGCAGCTGGGGGTTGAGCGGTTGAGGTCATGCTTCTCACTACATTTAGTGTGGGAAAGGAGGGTTGGCACATGTTCACCCTGATCTACATGTAGCCCCAAAGCACTTCCAAGGGAGAAACAACAACAAAAAAGCACACAAAACTGCCTAGCAAGTGATGTTTCCCGTCAAGGAATTTCGGGAAGGAGTGAGATCTCTGAGAGAACATTTCAAACAGAAGTCAAATGATGAACCTACTATTGAGGAATACTGAATCTCACCAAAGAGCTAACAAATGCTTTATTTACAAAGATGTTCATCACAATGTTTGACATACATATGGAAACAGTGGAAAATGCTCTACGTATCCCAATGGTGGGTAAGTGATTAAGTAAAGACAGAGTAAAAGACATCCATTAAGAAAGCTATAGTGACACGAATCTGTTCATTTTAACTATAATTTAGGTGGATGAGAAAGTTAAACTATAAATAATTATTTAGAATTATGTTCTCTGCCCAAACTTTAACATTGTGCCTCTTTTGCATTAGAACAGGTAATAAGAACTGATCGTTAAAATGCTAATATTCTTTATATCTTATACATGGAAACTATGATACCCAACAGTTTAAACACATTTTAGCCTCACCTCACATTTAAGTTACTCTTAGACTTCACTTATTTCTAACTCCAGAATTATTCCTTTGCCTCTAATGATGGATGTTTGAAGAAATGGGAAGTTTCAGCACAGAGATTGGGCATAAATGAATGTAACAGCACTAAATGGCAGAGATGGGAATTCACTTGCCTAAATCCACAATAAAAGATCTTTAAGTGCCAGTTTCTATAGTCACATGGACCTTCCTGACAGTGGTTATTCAACTAAATAAAGTTAGTTAGAAGCTGAAAACATGTAAAAGCAATGAAAAAATGTCCAGTTTTCTAACATTCTTAAAAAGAAAAGGAAAAAAAAGGTAAAGTATTAACTGAATTTATTTTAATATTTAAGAAAAAGAAAACTGCAGGGTCGAAGCTAGTTTTTAAAAATTAAAAGAAAAATATGTTTTAAGTTACTTTTATCAGATGAATTTGCTCTTTGTTTTTATATGGTATGACTCAGATGTCTGTGGTAGGTTCCATTTTCCATGTTGGCATATATAGCACATATATTGGGTCCCTAGCAGCAATCTGGCACCAGGGATTGCTTTAGACTTTTCAGGAATTAACTGTTCACATGGTACTCCCTTGGAAAATTACAAATCAGAGGGCAGGAACAAACTGAACCAATGTCATTGCACTCTTATTTGGTGTGGGTTTGTGTGTTGAAAGAATATATAATCCTAACAAAAGTAGATGATTTGGCTACTGATGGAGGGACAATCAGGGAGCTCACTCTCCCTGCAAGGTCAATTAGAGAGCACTGGTGCAATTTCCCTCCTGTCTAATGGCCTTAATATAACCACATATTCTTATTATTGCTCTAAGTTATTGAACATATGTAATCTGTGTATCTGCCTTTGTGGGTCCTTTCAATAGTTCTACTTAAGGCAGCTGCACTTGAAGCTTAAGGGTCTGCAGCTGTTAGAGGCTATATGAGGAACGTGAGGGTTTGGCATGCGTTTTCATAGTTCCTACTGTGTAGAACTCTGGCAAGAACTGTGGAAAGGGTATGGCGACTTAAAGAATGTTTGAAAAACTTTTCCCCATAGTTGTGGCTCTGAGCACATGAGGTATGGAATTGAAGATTATAAGGGTGGTTATTTTGATTGGAGCATTTGGGTCCACTCTTACAGCTAACATGGCAAAACATTCTGAGACTTTGCTTAAGTTTTGGTCTTTCTTTGATACGTACAACAAAGAGAAGAATGTTGTGAAGTAGGTGTGAAGAGTGTTTTATTTTCTCAATTTATACAGCAGTTTAAAAACCTTAACATGACCATTTTCACTGACAGCATCTTTAAAGAGCTTATTAATGCTAGTATTCCTGAAAAAAGTTTCAACTTCCATAGAAGAATCACTTTACCACATGCCTTATATTGGGGAAAGAAATAATTCTAGGACTCAAATAGTCGCTTAGGATATTTGAAGTCATTTCTGTGAGAGAAATAAAAAGCAGGGAGGACTAAAAAAAATCATTTTATCTATCTCTTTATTTATTTTAGATTTTATTTTTAAGTAATCTCTGCACCCAAAATCAAAAGTTGCATGCTCCACCAACTGAGCCAGCCAGGCACCCCCTTCAAAAATCACTTTAGAAAGAAAGTTCAACAGATTTAAATTCTGTCCAGGAAACATATTTTCAAAAATTACCATGATGAGATAATGATATTTATTTTCAGATTATTTAAATCTTACAAAGAAAAAGAAATAATTTGATATATCTATAATTCCTAGACATGAGATTTTTAAAGTAAATCATTTAAGTGACTATTTAATTGAACATTTATATGAGTATAATTTAAAAATTTGAGAAAGTGACATTTTTCTAAATACTTAAAAATATGTTAAAATGTATTAATACTCCAGTGAGATCTTCATTCCTTGACTGAGAATAACATTTGTGATTGACATTTATTAACTCTAGCAAGGATATATGCTAACTGGAACATTCAGTTTGCAAACCAAAGAATTACATTAAATTCAACATGGATTTATCTAGATGGATTTAGAAGGATACACAGAACATATATTAGGAAGATTTGTGTCAGGTCAACTAGAATATTAATAAATTTATAATTGTTTCAGGATTTCTGATGAAAATGTATCACAATCATTCATACATATGGAGTATATTATATATACACACACACACATAATACATATGTATATACACACACATATACATATTTGGAGTAAAGATTTCAATTTTTTACTGACAGTTGAATGATGCATAAAAACTAGTCACATTTGTTTTTAAGACATCTTTTATACAATATTTTGTAATGTAAAAGGGAAATTAGAATTCTTATGAGAGTCAAAATTTCTTAACCTTTGCAATGGTTATATCTCCATATGTAAATTAAAACAGAGAAGTGAAGCAGTTTCAAAAGAATAAAAGGATCTTGAAAAAACAGGCCTTGGAACTTATTTTGGAATAATCTCATAGGTCAAGTCTCTATTTCACTTCACGTAGACATGAATTGCTGCAATATCAACCATATGAGAAGCACATATACTCCATGCTCCCTGTGGTTAACAAGACCGTGTCTCTAACTGTAATATATTCATCCAGCGCCCATTTATTAAGCAATTCCTAAGTATGCAATATCAGAGATTTCAATATTGCTTTCAATACCTTTGTTTTATCAATCTTCAAAAACTACTTCAAGGCAAAATTAGGCCTCTTGCTTTCTTAGAAAATACCACTTAAATTTCAAGTCTTTAGAGATCATTTCTTCTGACTCAAAAAGTATAAATCAGGTTGCCAACATTCTAATAACTCTTACACTATTTCTCGAATCTAGCTCCTTTAAACCTAGGAGTCATTCTTCCCTCTTCCTAATCCCACATTCATTACATCAGCAGGTCCTGCAGGTAATGCATTCTGATTAGCATCTCAAACTTGGATGGCTGGAATATCATCCTTCTTCTCCTGTTAACTCTAGCTGCCCTTCAATGTGGTCTGCACAATGCTTGCCACTAAAGTGATTTTTAAAATTACAATTCTGATCATGTTATCTACACACTCCAGCTCATCTCCCCTTTACGGATTTAAACATAGAAATATAACTCCAGAATTTTATGTCCCTCACACCTTAGAATCTTTGTTCACGACACATCTCCTGCCTTTTACTCCCAAACAAATTAATTTCTACTCTTCTTCACATGTCATCTTATGATTTACCACCTCAAGGAAGCCTTTCCCAAACTCTCAAATCAGAGTCATTTATTCTTTGCTACTACAGAAACTTTTTTCTTTTCTTTGGAATATGTAAGTTATTTAAAATCTATATTGTGAATGCCATGAGCACAAGGACCTTGTCTGTTTGAATAAATTGAATGGAAAATTATGAAAATTTTAGAAACTCAGAAAGAGCATAGGCCTTCAAATTTTATTTTTCAACTACATAAATATTTCAGGGAAAATAAGATATATTCAATTATAGGCATAAAGAAACTCTCGGACACATATATGTATATATTATGTGTGTAGATACACACAATTTAATAATTCTCAATAGACTTATCTCAATTGCAAATTTTCTGCATCTCCTAAATGAACACACAATCTAGTAAGTTGGTAAATATGGTAATAAATAATTAGTTACTAATATAATTCTTACAACTAGGGAATGAGCATTCAGTAATGAGCGTGCAAAGGAAGAAAATAGTAATTCTGCCTGTCAAAAGCGAGCAAGAAATTACAGAGAATTTTTGGTTTTGAATCAGACCTTGAATGATGCCAAGAATTTTAGAAGAAACAAGAATAACAAAAACTCTATGCACAGTGGGAATTATATGAGCAAAATTATTGCCTCGTGATTGTGCTTAGTAAGTTTTTTTGAAACTCTAAGTAGCTAATTGTTAATAGATAATAAAAACAACAAGTACTTAATGAGCACTTACCAAGTGCCAGACATCATGTATTATATGCCTTGAAATGTACGTTCTCACTTAATTGTCATAAAGATGTGATGTAACTACCTAAATTCATTTATGTAAGTACACAAACTGAGGATTAGGGTATTTTAGTAAATTTTGCATGAATGTATAGCTAAAAAATTAAAACGTCTGACTTCTAGAGCCTATAACCTTAACCACCAGATTATACTACTCTTGAGGAATAGAAGTAGAGTGAGACAAAACTGGAATTATAAACTTTAGTTACATCATGATGGGTATTGGATACCATGTGTAAGACTTTCGGCTTCCTCCAGGTAATGAAAAACACTGGAAGGTCTGTAAGCAGGGGGATTATAAGAACCACTCTCATTTTTAGAAAGACTTCTATGGCAGACAATATGGAAATTTAATGAAGTTAGATCGATTAAATTGCCTATGACTGAATAAAATTGCCTTTAAGTGAGGTAGGTCACTAGAATACTTAAAAGTAATTTAATTCAGCCTTACTCAAACTAAATACTCTAGAGTGATTATTGAATACTACTTCATCCTCTGCCAAATAGTGATTCTCTAAGGAAACACTTGTCTGGTGAGGAGGGAGCTGATGTGCTTATGGGAACATCCAAGTGGAGATGTCATTAAAAAAATTAACAACGTGAATCATGAGAGGAGGAGTCACTCAGGATATAAATAGAAAATTAAGGATCTTCCCATTGAAATTATTTAAAGAAGGAAGCAATCTATGAACTCATTAATAGCAAAAGGCTCCTTAGAATATTTTAGAATATGGATATTCTTGGCATTGCATTTTCTCAAATGGAAATATCTGTCAATCCACTCAATATGGATTTTTTTTTAACAATACTTCCAATATTATGGAAGTTAAAGATTAATGTTTCTAGAAAATGTGGAATAACAGGAGACAGATTTACCCTTCTGCCTTAAACAATTAGGAAACACATACACACACACAAAATAAATAGAATCATGGTTTGAAGACACCGGACAACAGGTAGTGCAGGACTGTGGTCTTTCAGACAAAAGAAATTATCAAAGTAAGCCCTGCAATTACATCAACGTATTGCTTAGGAACAGTATACAGACTCCAGTGTGGAGACAGGGAGAAGACCCAGGCATAGAACGAGACTCTTACTCAGTTGATAAAGAGAACCAAGTTTTGAAAGGCCAAGGCAGTTAGATTTTTCTGGTCGGAGGCCTGGAGACGGGAAATCTACACAGAGGAAGAGACAGACCTCGTTATATCTGCAAAGGAGTCTCCAAGTTTTTGGCTGACTGCTGATCTACTCATGTGTGAAAGTAGACTACCATAGGAAGGAGAAAGAACCGATTAAAAACTAATAAATAGGCAGAAAAATGTCCGTAGCTAATTTAGACTACCTGAAAAATAAAAACCTCTGCTCTTTGAAGGACACTGTTAAGAAAACTAAAAGGCAAAGAACACACTGGGGAGGAATATTTTCGAAACGTGTAACTGAAAAAGAACTTGTATCCAGAATACATAAAGAACCACAACTCAATAATAAGATAAACAACTCTAAGCAATATGGGCAATATGTGCATAGAGATTTTACCAAGTTATAAACAAATGGCAAATAAGCACAAGAAAAGAAGCTCACAGCATTATTAGTCATTACAGAAAAGCATATTATGTATATACAGATACAGACACAGACATAGATATATAGATAACCGTGATACTATGAGATACCACTACATACTCTACTTAGTGGCCACCATTAAAAATACTGATAACACCAACTATGAATGAGGATGTAGAATTCTCATGACTTATTTGTAAGAATGCAAAATTATATAGCTACTTTAGAAAACAGGTTAGTAGTTTCTCATAAAGTTAAAACATCACTTTACCACACAACCTAATAGTCTAAGTGCTAGGAATTTATTCAAAAAGAAATGAAAACATACAACTACCCGAAGCTGTGTATTCAAAACTCCTAGTAGATTTATTCTTAATAGGCAAAAAGTAAAAAACAAAACCAATTTCCATCAACAGGCAATTAGATCAATAAATTTTAGTATATCCATGCAATGGAAAACTAGTTAGTAATAGAAAGGAAAAGACGACAGACCTGCAACACCAAGAATGATTCTTAAAAGCATTTTCTAAGTAAAAGAAGCCATCCACAATAGAACAGATTCTTTATGGTATCATTCTTAGGAAATCCTAGAAAATGCAAAGCTTTAGATTCCTAAAGCAGATAAGTGGTTTGCCAGTGGCCAGAGGTGAAATGAGGAAACTGACTGCCAAGGGGTATAAGGGAACTTTGAGAATGACGGAAATGTTCCAAAGCATGATTGTGGTGGTAGGGTGATGACTGGGTATGTCTGCCAAAACTCATCAAATTTAGAGGTGCTTGGCTGGCTCAGCTGGTAGAGCATGTAACTCTTGATCTCAGGGTTTTGAGTTGGAGCCCCACATTGGGCTTAGACTTGACTTTAAAAAAAACTCATCAAATTTATACTTACACTTACATTAGACCTCAATAATGGTAATTGAAAAACTCATATGGCTGCTGACAGTAGGAGACACTGAGTGTTTGTAGAGCAGGACAAATATGGGAACTCTGTACTTCCCACTTAATTTTTCTGTGAACCCAAGATAGCTCTAAATAAAATCTATTTTTTGAAAAGTCAACAAAAAATACTGATCAAGTTGAATTTCACCACAAAACACATTAACATGGCTTTGCTAAAAAGTCTTAACATTTTAGTATTATGAAAGAAGTAAATAAAATTTACAGAATTTTTACTTAAGAGGGGTAGTTTTGTGGGACTATTATACATGAGAGAAAATACTAAATATTTGTTGACATGTATTTCAAGTTAAGATTCGTTTTTCCACATAGATTACAAAATGCAAATTCATTCAGCATTAGCTGGGATTTCTGTCTCCCTCCTTGGCTAAGGAAATCATTTCTTTAAAAATGATAATTTAAAATTTCTGTAGGTATATTTTGATTACTTTCATCAAATCATAAAAACATCAGAATGAATCTCATGGTTATAATGCTGAGTTAAAAGCCAGACTCCAAAGGTACATGTTGTATGTTTCCATTTTATACGAATTTCAAAAAAAAGGAAAAAGTTTCTATAGTGATAAAGAATGGTGGTTTTACCTGGGAGACTATTGTCTGGAAAATGGCATGAGGGAACCCTCTATTAATCTAAGTGGTGGTTCCCTGTGTGTGTGTGTGTGTGTGTGTGTATCATGTTATATAATTCATCAAGTTATAGAGTTAAGAGTTGTTCAATTAATCCATGTGTTCTGTACTTAAATTTTGAGGTAATTTTTTCCCATATCAGACTTATATGATCTACTTAATATTTTTCTGGAAGGCTATTCATTCCCCTGGCCTCTTCTTCATTTATTCCCTTATAGCTTCCACTCTTCCTTTTTTCCTCCCTCTACCATTTTCATCTTTCCTTCCTATCTCCCCTCTTTTTCTCAACAAATATACTTAAACCCTTACAATATCCCAAAATATGTTGGGTGCTAGGGATTCAAGTGAACTGTACAACTATGCATGCTCCTGCTTTCATGAAGATTAAATTCTAAGAAAGGCAACCTATATTAGTTTAAAAAAAACCCACTCAAATAAATTGAAGAATGATAAATTGCTCTATATACGTATAACGTGCAGAGTTGAAGCAGGCAGTAAGGTCAGAAAAGGTTTTCCTGAGTAAGTGAACAGAGGAGATAAAGAGGGAGGAAGACATTGGCTGCAGAGCGTACGTCACCTGGAAGGACACTATAGCTAGAGGAAATCGTCCCTCTGTCCCTCTTCCGGCTCTACAAGAGCAATATTTTTTTGTTTACCCATGGTTCCCATATTAATAATCCTGACAATGTATTTCTACACCTGACCTTACCTAGGATCATAAGAGCATTGGACTTTATTGATATTTTCTCATAGAATGTGTACCAGGTCCTCTTTTCTATTTTCACTGCAATCTCCAGGCATTCTCATGTGTATCTATGACTTGAATAAATAACTGTTCAGAGGTTTCTTAACATGCTATCTCCAGTCCAGACAGCTCCTTTGAGCTCCACATTTGTATCTCTGTCTGCCGTTCTGATATCTCCAGGGTGTATCAATATATCCTAATAGGAAATAACATTCTTATTGCCCTGAATCTGCCCCAACTGACCAACTCTAGTGTTCCCTATTTCACCGTTACATCTGTTTTGTTGCACAAGCCAGAAACGTAGACATTAACCTTGACATATTTTTGTTATTCATGTTCCACATCCATATATTTCCCTGACCTTTCTGTTGATCTATGTCAATCCCTACTGCATTGATCACTAAAACGTTCCTCATACAACCCATATTTCCCCTTTTCATTCACACAGTCCTTGTTCATACTGCATCATCTCCTTCACTATGCCCAAATGTACTCTCCAAGAACTTCTTATAGTGCCTGATATATAATAGGGCCGGAACAAGCACTTTGCAGGGAGTGGAGACTGAGATAGTAGGATCCTTTTAAAAATACATAAAGCAGTAACTTTCCACTGAAAGCAATCACTACATCTAAAATATACATTTAATCCTACGGAAGTTTTATGTGTTTGGTAACTTCATTTTTTAAAAACTGCAAAAAATATATTCTTTGTGATTGGACATGTACACCATGAAAATCATAAGCTAATGACCTCCGTTACACTTGCCCAGACATTGTTACTGGAGTCTTTGCATTCCGTATTTCTCCCATATTAAACATATAACAATTAATATATTCACCTTTATTTTTCATTTATCTTTTTTAAAAATACAGTGTCTGCTCTACCATGTTAAAGTCTAAATTTGGAATTCTTAGAAAGTATCGTTAATAATGCTGCTTAGTAACCGAAGAATGATTCAGAGCAAAACTGCCATCAAGCACCTAAATCCTTAATTACCATGGTTGTTATTTTATTTTTATAACTTGCATTACTCAGTTGTCTTTATCTCTCATTTATTGTTTTCAAAAAAATTTAAGAACCTTTGAAATGCAGTCAACTTCTCAAGCATGACACTTGGAGTCCTTGAAGAATTGTTAGTGATTGAAAAGAGAGTGCAGATGGGTTGTGTATATGTTGGATCCTCCTTGGAAGCCAGATTATTTTCAAGACAGAAGATCAGGAGCGTAAAGACAAAGTTACACGAACTCAGGAAAGCATGTGTGCAAACATATGTGTGCACACCATCTCCCTCTCTGTCTCTCCCCCCCCACTTTCTCTCACAAACACACATATATACCTTAAAGTAACATATTAGAAAGTATTTTTTTAGATAGTCAGAATTAGAAGCATGTATAAGGTGAACATTTATTCATAGCACTTATATAAAGACAAGTCAACATTCCTAATTATTTAGATGGCCTTCAAAACACTCTCCCATCCTTCCCACACATAATGCCCACTTCCCCGTTACACAGACCAAGAGCCTTGTTTGGCTTCCTCTAGTAATACCACATCTTGGAAAGGCCTCTGAAAAACTGCTCCCCAAATTTTCAGTTCCTTTTTCAAATACTACATCAGAAATTGAGAGTGTCTGATCTTTAATATGACCCAGCAGGATATCTTTTGCCTCCCTATTCTAGAAGTTATAAATAGAACTCAAAAATTCAACTACATACTTAAAGTAAACCTCTTTCTATAATAAGGCTAGAAGCTGCTAGAAGCATTCTAAGGGCCAAGACCACATGAATGTGGATGTCTCAAGGACATGGTTACTTAACATGACTATAGTTTTGGCGGGGGATGGGGAGGATAATATGTTTCTGTAACACTATGCTATTGCATCCTGAAAAACATCTGAGACTATCAGAAAATAAAAGCTGGCATCAGACGGCTACATTACTCATTTATATTCATTATATCCACAAATATTTATTGAGATCAAGTAAGGGAGACTGATATGTCACTTATGGGAATCTAATGGGTAAGAAAGTTTGGATTGGTAAGGACAAGTATCAAATTAATCTGTAACAAATATGTGTGTACTACACATACACACACACACATACACATATAACATCCTTCTTTCTTTTGTAATATAATAGAAGTGTTTTAGGGGTTTGGTCATCAATTGTACCAGTTCTCAGAAAATCCTGAAATAAAAAAGGAAAATGATCTAGAAACAAGTTTTAACATAAGAGCCTCTTCTCTATGAGATAAATTATTTCTTCATATATTTTCCAGATACCTAATATATTTCTGTGATCCTACATAACATATATTATATAGTGGGTATAAAAATTCAGATGGGTAAAGCATAGTTCAACATAGATGAGTGAATTAATATAAAATATGGGGGAAAAGTGTTTCATTTTCTTTGTCCTATTAGAAGAGAAACTGACCTGATATGCTATTTATAGAATGGACATCAAGTTCTGAAATGCTGCTTTTTTCCATAGCATATTTTTGGGAGAGAATAAGAAAGCTTCAATGATCACAACATTAAAATGTCATAAAATATGGAATCTAACCTAAGAAGTAGTTCTGTCTGTGAGCTTGCAGGTCCACATTGTTTATTGATTTTATCCTCTTCTCAAACCATATGTTAAGTTACAAATTCTGAAATTGCTTCATTAAATCACATTTTTCTTCTTTTATGTGTCAGTTACCTATTGAGAACATATGTTATCTCAACACACTAATGCTTACTCTCAAGTCATATGCTATAAGCTTAATGCTCTGAAAAAATAGAGAAATAAAAATGTCACCATGTTCTAGCTGAAAATAAAATTTCATCAAAATGATATTATAAACATTTAAAATTTAAAGCAAAACTTACAATGACGTAATAAATCCAGAGAGTTCTTGGACATAAAAGGAAATACTAAAGAGCAATGGCAATGTATTTCCCTCTGTATGAAGTCATTACTTACTCTTTTCTTGATCTACACAGCTAAGAAAACTTAGAGCAAAGATTTGTGTTCAACTCAGCTAATGGTAGTTCCTTAAGCGTTAAGATGGCTCTGAACTTACTCTCTTATTAAACAAACCATTTTTTATTTCCTTTTTTATATGAGAGATATAGCATTTTAAAATAGGTTTCACTATTAACTATAAGAAGGTGTGTATCTCTGTACCATTATCCCACCCATTCAATTTCCACTTTCCTCCCTTTTCTATTCCTTTCCTAAATCTGCATTAAATTGCCAGTATTTTTGATACACTGTCTTTTAGCAGATTTTTCTAAAACAAGAACAACAAAACATACAGTTAAGAGACAGTAAATGAATGTTAAATCATCTGCACAATAGGTTTTATACTGCCAAACATGGATAGAGACAAAACAATACCGCTGGGATTTTTCTGCCTTTGGGGCAGGAGGGGGAAAACTACTCTTTCAGTTAGATCATTTTTTTTTTTTCCAGTTTTGTCCAAGAAAGAATTTGATGCTGGCCCTTTTAGATATGATTCTTTACAAATGTCATATTTTCTGAGTCAATATGTTATGTATGCGCCACCACAAGAAACAAATATGCATAGTTGATACTGCTAGAGAAATGGAGGGGATAACAATAACTTAGAATCACTAAAATCATGTCATTTCACCAAAAATGATATGGAAGTATGGTTTTATTGTTCTTTTTATCATAGCAAATTTTATCCTTCCCACCAAGTCATGAAATCAATTTATCTACCACTGTAACTTCATTAGAATAAAACATAGCATCTGCATACCAGACTTTCATGACTGGCTTAGGACAACACAGATTATTTCCAGTTAAGATTCTCAGGGAAATTAAGTACACAGAATGGAATTCCCTAAATTAGAAGGTCTATAATATGAGAGTAGAAACAACTGCTTTAACCAGAAAACAAGTCTCCAGTGTTTCACAACTTCAGAATAACAAAAACAAAGCTGCTTTTGAAGTCCTTGGCTCTGCTCAATTTCTCACCCATTTTGTAGGATAAGATGATTTCATTCATTTGATCAACTAGAAATTTAACCTATAGTCAGGTATAGATATATACCATATTTATATAGATTGATTCTATAATATTTAGATAGCCAGACTACATAAATGTTTTTTTTTCTTTCTAGAAGCCTTAATTTATCAAGTCAATGACTACCTTTTAAATTATTCTCACCACAATTTCTCAGTCTCATCATGTCATTTTCTTTCTTTTTTTTTTTTTTTTGGTGTTTTCTGTATTTTTAAAAATCTGATCAAGGTTTCACATTATATTGTTTCCACTTGGAACATTTTCTGTCTGCTAAGTCTAGATGAAACTAAGGAAATTGAAGAAAGCTAAAAAATATATAAGTCCAAGTTAAAATGTTTTAAACAAAAAGACCAGGAATAAAAGACCAATTTGTAAGTGCTTGAGAATGTAATTTCTTACTATATATTCCCTGGTCAATAAAATGTGAATGAAAAACCTGGTTGGTCTGAAGTACTCATGGCCTGTGTAATGAGTACTATAAAAGGAAATAAATGGAAATATCCTAGAATGAAAGGAAATAGCTAAGGCCTCCAGAAATGGCTTTAACAAGAAATAGCAATGCTATACAAATCTTTGCAACCTTTCCCATCCATGCATTATGTTTTACAGATCTTCTTTACCCATTGTGCACAATAAATGACATAGGTTTTTAAATATTAAAATCATGTTTTTCTTTTGAAATTTATTTCAGTGTTTTAAAACTTGTTTTAAAACTTGGCTCGTATTGATGTTATAATCTATGCAATATAATGAGTTTAACTTGCCATTTAAAAAGACAATTTAGCAGTAAGATAGCTATTTATTTATTGTACCTCAATGCTAACTAATTTTACTTCTTCCAATATATATGTTATAATTGATTTCAAAAGCAGACCTTCTTTGTTTGAGTTTACCCTAATTCCAAGAGTATAAACAGGGCCCTAATTTTTAACCTAGTCTGTATTACAAGAAAATGGCCTGGACCCTACAAGGTAGTCATAAATATATCTTTAAACATCAAAGTTTCTGAAATGTGCTTTTTAATTATAACTGGTGATTTAGTAGAAGCCTATTAAGCGAATGTAAATTGAATTCCATAAAGTAAAACTAAATCATTGTGAAATCAAGACCTTTAGAACATGCATTTTAATGAAAAAAATATGCAGTTTTCAAAGTCTGCTTTTTTTTTGTTTGTTTTTCATATAAGTTTTGCACCTGCTAAAAGTATGGCTATAAGAGGATTTCATTTGAGTCATTTAGTCTAATTGTTTTATTTATTTTGATTTTTGAAATATCCTCAATTTAAGTATATACAAATAATAGAATTATTTTATTATGAAACACAGTTTTAAAATGATAAAACATTTATTTTTGATAAGCCTGCACAATAATATGTAAGTTTTTTATGATGTTGGAAAAGGGATACATTCTGAAATTCCAGGTATGCATGTTATTCTAAAAGTTAAAAAAAAAAAGTCACTATTCAGGGGCACCTGGATGGCTTGGTAGGTTAAGCATCGGACTCTTTATTTCAGCTCAGGACAAGATCTTGGGATCCTAGGATCAAGCCCCTCAGTGGGCTTCCTGCTCAGTGGGAAGCCTGCTTGTCTCCCTCTGCCTCCCTCCCCATCCATGTGCTCTCTCTCTAAAAATGAATAAATCTTTTTAAAAATAGTCTACAAGTTTAAATAACCCTTTAAAGTTTCAGAGATCACGGACTAAAACTAACGCTGAATTCTAAAAATGTACAGCTATAAATATCTTTTTAAAACTTTTGTTATCAGGAATTAGAAGTTTAATATATGTTTTTTCTATATTTTGTCTTTTAGCCTGAATACTTGAAATGCTCTGCAACTTCATATGCTTTGTACAAATTTTACCGTGAGAGAGAGTTTTCAACAGTCCTTTTAAGCTATACAAGTATACTTAGCTTTTGCTCTAAAACTATGATAAGGCAGAAAGCAAACAATAGGAATGAGGCAAAACAGCATATTCTAGTTTGGTTGTCATATATTCAGCAGTAGTGGAAAGAAATTAAATTGTTCAAAACAAAATTAGAACTGGGTTGTCTTCATTCTTTCCCACATCAAATGTAATTGACAGTAAATTTTGAGACATGAGGACACCAGGTAAACAAATACGCCACTATCAAAGGACTGAAGGAAAAAAATGATACAAAAGAGGTATCACTGTACGTAATAATGTCAGGAAAGGCAAAAGAGATTTTTGTGATACTATTTCAGTGCATATGCTAATAACCAGAAACAAAGATGGTAAAGACATGTAACTTTAGGAAAAATTTTCACAATCAGTGTAAGAAATTAACCAGGAAGTTAATTAGAAAGAAATGTATTTAATCATCACAGAGAGCAATGGGTTAGTTTTATAAAGAGAAAAACAACGTAATTTCCTTTCTTGGCAGGGGCGGTCAAGCCACAGAGGCAGGAAGAAAATATAAGACCTCAGATCTCCTACAAAAAACTTCCTAGATTTGGCCAATTTATTTTTTCCATAGAAGATGGGCTTAATTAATTTTGTATAATTCTTAGAGATCTTGTGCTCCAATTTTTGGGTGGTGTAAAACTGATTGACTTTCAAAGGCTAGTGTTAATTAGTGTTAATTGGTTCCTGTGGATATCAGAAACTAGTAAGAAAAGAAAAGAAAAGAAAAGAAAAGAAAAGAAAAGAAAAGAAAAGAAAAACCCTAAAATATAAGCAGGGGCCTTTAGAGTTTAGAAGAACTAGATCTTGGGGAAAAAAAAAAAAAGCTGTTTTTCACAATTTCTGAAGTAGCCACCAAGGAGAACTCCAGGAGCTGTGAGTTCTATTGGAGATTATGATCCAGGGGAGGGATGGCTAATTAGGAGCATGCTCTCATGAAGTGCTGAGAGAGTTTGTCTCGCAGGAGTGTAGGTCAACGGATTCAACAAACTTTCACAACTTGGAAGAAAGAATATCTTATGCATTGGGAGACATGATGTAAAGTAGAAACCAGTGATTATAACATTCCTAAATGATAGGCAGGGACAAATAAAAATAACAAAACAGAAAAAATTTTAAAATATGAACAGCTATGGCACAGTGAGGGGAAATTCTACCACTGGAGCAAAGGAGCTAGGCATGTATGTAAATAAATACACCTATTTTTACTAAGCATAGGGATTAGGTCTTTTAAATATGAAGCAATAGTTTATATTCAAAGAAAAAGAATAAATAGGCATCATTAGGAAGAAGAATTCATATAAAATAGGAGAATCATTAACTAACAATGCCCTGATAATGATGAATCTCATGACATAGAGTAGGAGGCTAAGCCTTCTGGAAAAGTGCACTGAGCAAGGAGAATCCCAAGAAAAATTCCTATTGCTAACTCATGTGAATACAAATGACAGAGTCAAAAATGCATCTTCAGGGTTAGGCCTGAGACATTGACTGAAGGACTTGGGGGAGGCGGCTGTGTGTGTACTTCACTCTTCCTATGCAAAAACTTCACAGGAGAGTATAAGAAGGTGAGCTTGGCTCTAGGCTTTCCCTTCTTCTTCTTCTTCTTCTTCTTCTTCTTCTTCTTCTTCTTCTTCTTCTTCTTCTTTTTTGCTTTGTTTGTTCTCTTGTTTTATAGTAATATTTCTGTAGCTTTATATGATATATTTAATGATTAGGAATGGGCTGTCTGAAGAGAATCTCTGAGAGAAATGTCCTTCCTTCACCACTAAAGATCTGGATGGCCTTGAATAAGTTATTTAATTCCTCCAAGACTCTGTTATCATATTCATGAAAGGGTAATAATAATAATAATAATAATAATAATAATAATAATAGTGCCTATGTCACAGTGGTGTTGAAAGAATTAGATAATTCTCAATGCCAACCACGTAATAAGTGCTTAACAAATCTTAACTTTCTCATCATTATTCCAGGCTTTTATAGGTCCACCAACAATACTGGTAGGCCTATTTGAGCATTTGTTATAAAAACATCAGAAAGGATGCTATTTGACAGAATTGCATAACAACAAATTTGATGGTGACCAAGAGCAAATATATTGCTGTGAGATCATCCTCATCATACTTCCTAATCTCACTTTCGGGTACAGCTTCTCAGAAAAATTCACACCCTTGAAGTTTCATGTGCCCAGTGCATACGGAATGCCTTTTTATATTTATAAAAAATTCTGTAAATGATTAGTATTTATATACTTACATGGAACTACACTATTTTCATAGGTAATTTTACATTTTCATCGTGATATACTTACACATTTTTTGGATACTAGGGATGCACATAAAAATGTGAGACCAGAAAGATAAAAATGCAGTTCAAACAGCAAACGTAAATTGTCCAAGTACAAGAAAATGGGTTAACTGAAACAAATTATAGCATAAAAGAATGTTGGCTGAGACAAGCAAACCAACTCAGTAGTACTTGAACACATTTTAAGAATATGACAATTAAGAACTTCATGAGACTTCTGTCAAAAATCAAATGAATTCCTTGATTCAAACTTTATATATGTGCACCCATCTGCTTCATGTGGGTTTCTTCAGAAGCAATCAGTGTGTCCGCAGACCCTGCTATGGAAACCTACCAAGTGTCAGAGACACACTCTGAAAACCCAGTCCCAGAGCGTGGGCTCCCCGAGGGACTGAGCAGGCAGAGAGAGCCCTGCAGGGCACCTGCCCAAAAGAAATGCTCATTCATTAATCTAGGTAGGGAAACATGCTGTACATCAAATAGATGACGAAAAAATGGGAACGTTACAAACTAAACAGCAGTGTGGGAGTATACCACTGAGCAACAGCCGGAGGAAGGAAATGGATGATGTGACCTGACACAGATCACCGAGCTGCCTCAGAAGCCAAACAAAGTAGCAATGGGAGAGTCAGTTATAGACATCTGCTGAAATTCTCTTTCAGCAAAGTCACATCATCTGACAAGTTCCTGACACACCTTATTGAAAATTCCATCCATCAAAGATAAAGGAAATGAATTATTTGGGAAATGACTACTCTGGACCTAATTCTAACCAACAAAGAATTGATTCATTAAGTGAGAGAAACAGGAACCCTGAGAGAAAACAGTTCAGGGGCCTAAAATTCCATAATAGCCCAGGAGATGGAGACTGGATTCTCACTCTTTGCACTGTTGGACATTTGGAAACACACATCCATGTCCCAAAGGCAATCACTGGTAATTCTGAGGAGCATTTCTTCCAGTTCCCCAATGCTTTTTTTAAAAAAAAGTTTTAACAGCATTATTTATTCCTGCTCCAGTAATTTTTAAAACGTGTCTGCAGATATTTTAATGGATATTAAAACATACAATTTTGTATCTTTTTATATTCTATTTTATAATGTAAGCATGTTTCCATTTAACTAATGTAATTAACCTAATTTGGATGGCTATATCACTAAACTTTATAGTTTGGAGAACTTTGTGACTGTTACTTTCATACCCAGTCTAGTCCTGCTTAATTATACAGCAACCATGCCGCTTTTGTGACACTGAATATTAATCCCAACTCCTGGTAAGGCCCTGACTGGTTGAGGACAATGGTTCTCAGAGTGCGATCTACAGACTGTACAGATCTACAGAATGTGACCCTCAGGAACTTTTAAGGGGCTCTGCAAGGTCAAAACTACTTTCAAAATAACATGAAGATATAATCTGCCTCTTTTACTCTCATTTTCTGATGAGCATACAGTGTTGTCTTCCAGACGCTACAGATGGGTGCTATCACCACAGATTGAATAAAGATGCAGATATGAAAATCCAGCTACAAAGCCAGATATTAAGGAAATGTTCAAAAATACAAAACACTGCTACATTCTCACTCATTTGTTTTAGAAATTTTTTTTCATTATAGTATGTATTTGTATTAACATGTGATTAGTTTATTGCAATTTTAGATAAAGTAATGGATACATATTTTTCAATGTGTTTTAATTTCTATTACGGTACATATTGACAGATATAAACAAAACCTTTTAGTGTCCTCAATAATTTTTAAAAAGTATAAGTTTCTAAGTTAGGAAATTTTATATGTTAACATACTCCTTTGTCATATTCCCCTGAAAACACTTTCTTAATTTATAGTTTGCATACAACATTGGCTAAACAGATAAATACTTAAAACAATTTTTTCAAATACAAACTTTTAATTTTGTGTTATCAAGCATTAATTCTTTCTTTACAGTATTTTCTTGTCATTTAAACTTAGCCATTCATCACCATTTTGGATTTAAGATACATTTATTATTCTTTATTTCTAGTATTTTAATCACTTGACTTTTTTTACATTTAATTATGTTAGCCACCAAATTTTAAAAGTATATTTCTTACGGCATTAAAAAACGAAGCATTTTGTCACCCAAGATATATTTTATTATGTGACATAAGACCCTAAATATTTATTATCTTTCCAAATAGCAAAAATCAATTTTCTATTAACATTACTACGCTGTTGTTTTTTGTTTTGTTTTTGAGTAATAGTTATGGATGAGAGGCAAAATTTAATATAGAAGAGAAGGAAAAAAGAATCGAGAGTAACTTCTGGAACTGAAAGAGGTAAGTTCTGAATAAAAGGTTCAGGTCAGGCAGGCCCTGAGGACACAGGGAGACATTGAGGAGGGAGGGGAAAAAAAAAAAACACAGAACAAGGGGGGAAAAATGAGGTGGAATTGTGGAATTGTTTGCATTCTTTAGACCACAAGAATGAGGGCAGTTAAAAAGTTAACACAAATGCCTTGGAACGAGCAGAGTGACCATTCTCCATCCCAGCTGTGATATGTACTAACTCTACTCCTACTAGCCGGCAATGGGATCCTGCGTTACCATTACCTCCTGGTTATGACACTACAAAGGGAAATAAAAAAAAATACAGTTATATAAATACAATTGGGAGTAGAGGTAGAGGTGAAAGAGTGAGTTCAACCCTGCAGTGAGAACTGAGGAGTGCTTCGGTGGAATCTACACCACAGGAAAGTGAATGACATGCCAAGGAAGAGTACTACATACCAGAGTCTCCTTCAGCCCAGGAGCTAGAGATGATTATTTTACCCAGTTTCTTGAAACACTCATGCTTGGAAGGGAATCCCATACATATTTAGAGTTTGGAACCAGAAAAAAGATTTATTCTTTTGGTGCCTTTATGGTTCAGAATAGTCCAAGTTTGAGGACTCTGGGTTTGTGCTCTCTGCACTTATTCCAATTATGCCAGTTTTCTACTTGAAAAAGAGATGGAAAGAATTTAAGTAACTTGGTCCAAGTCCCAGAACTTAAGTGGTGAATCTGGGCTTCAGACTTTTATCTCTTAATCTCCAGAAAGTATTCCCTAAAGCAGTCCCTCACTTTTGGAAAGACTCTTCTTTTCAAACTACAGCTGACTATGCCCCCTACTCTGTTATTTGATCACTGATAGGCTTATCCATACTGGGGACTACACTTCAAAGGTGACTTCAAGTTACCCCTTGTTATTGATCATATTCACATTTTGCATATTTTTTCCTTTGGGAACAACTTCATTGAAGTTTTTCGTAAATGAATGACATATTTCACATATTTTTTTTTAAATAACCAGAACCAGACACTTCTCTGTTAGTGAGATCCATATAAGCATCATAAAATAATACTTCTGTAAGGGTATGATAAGTAATTCTGAGAAATTGTGAAGAGATAACGAACCTGTGATTGGTATCATTAATTTAGCTCATATTTGAAATATTTTATCTTGGTTAAGATAAAATTACAATATTTAAATTATATGATAATTTACATTTGAATAATTATAACACGGTTATAAAACATGGTTATTTAATTTAAACTAGCTATTAGGGATACCACTGTTCAATTACTTTATTTGAATATTATAGTTACTAGTGGGAAAAAAAAATGAAGGCTTTTCCACTGCCTTTTGAAAGCTTGCATTGAAGCCATCACAGACAAATTTTTATTTTAAAATATTAAAAGATTCTTGCTCTTATTATGTATCAAAGACCTACATATCCCTTAGTTATTGATTTCACTGTACCCTATGATCAGATTTAACAAATAGCCAGAGTAGTACATTGCAGTGCTCCAATAATGAAAATTGGCTTCATTATATAATTATTAAGACCCTCAGAGATGCACAGACCTAAAGCAGGCCCATGGAACCTAGTTTTAAGTAAAGCAAAAATATATCATCCCTCTTATTAATCTGACAGTCTAGTGGAGAAACAGATGCTAAACAAACAATTACAAGAGTAGTAAGTGGTACAAAAGTGTGATATTAATAAAGTAAATTATGATGACATGATCAATATTTACTAATACAGTAGATTTCTCCTCTTTATTAATCAATTAAGCTTCTGAAAAAAAGTAGCATAGTGGAAAATGCATCCTTGATGTCCAATTCTCACTTCACCCAGTACGACTCTGGAGGGTACAACCATGCTTCAAGCCCAAGCAAGCAAGAACAGGGAGCACATATTCTTTCTGCCTCAATAGCTGAGCACTCCAAGGCAGAATTACTTTGGCTCTCTCAAGAGACTCACTCAGTTCATCCATAAACAACAACTGAGAAAAGGCCTTTCTGTTCAGTGCATATCCACATGTCATTTTCTAGGTATTTTAAGATAACAGGCATACCAACAGGTAAACTGTTAACCAAAACTAACCATAAATATGATAAAAAATCATTTATTTGGTTATGTAGGATTTTTCATTGTGCACTCATTTAATGATGGCAGAAACTTACAGTTCTTAAGCAGGCTGATACTCTAAATAATTTACATGTAAATCATTTACTATTCAAAAAAACCCAACAAAACCCCCACAAAACTTATAAAGTAGGCTCATCTCATTCCAAGTTTTGTTTTTGAGCAAATTGAGATCCTGAGAGCTTAAGCAGTATGTCCAAGGTCTTGACAATAACTATGAAATACGTCCATTAATCTACTAACCCTGCTCTCCATTTCTCCCTGTTCAGACCCTGTCAACACAGGATATATAAAGCAATTGGCAGGAAAATCCTTTTAGGAACTAGGGGTGGACTGTAAGTAAAAGACATTTTCTAGTAATATATCAATGTATAGGTTATGTGTGAAATGATCAGTTATGGGGTTATCTCCATAATTTAGTCTAATTATTAAATTTTCCAACTAAAGAAACAGGCCAGTAAATGCTAGTTGTTTTATTTTCGGTGATGTACAATTGTTTTTAAACAGAAGTCTTCTTAAACTAAACCTGTAAACTCTCCAAAACAATCTATACAATGTGTGTTTATGTCTCTGAGAATTCTAAAATGTATCTAAAGAGTAATGTGCATAAATCAAACATACCTTCTTATAATATAACTGTGAAACAATAGTTCTGCTAAAAATTTCTGTGGACATTCAAAAGACAGATTTGTTACAGATGTTCAAAAAAGATGGTGATCTAGTCTAGCTATCTCCAGCTAGTCCAGTTATTTCGGAGAGAGAAAACTAGATTTGAATTAAGGTTTCACAAGAGTCTAAGCTTTTTGATAGGGCCTGTGGAAGAGAAACAACATTCCAGACGGAAGTGGAACTGAAACATATAGGTGGGAAAGCAAGAGATACACCTGGAATAATGAGTAGACCTACCTACAAAGAGAGAAGTCAGGTTGCAAATGTAGGTTGAAATCCAAGTATGAAAGAAGAGATTAGGCTAAAGAGATTGGTCTTACTTCTTTGGGAGCCATTCAATTTCCCTCAGTCAAATCTACAATCATGTTTGTTTAAAGGGATCTCTAAGAAATCTTGGGTTTGTAAAGTGTTGGACCTTCGTAGCAATATGTTCAATAAGTGTGTAGTAATTTTACAAATACTCTATGGAAAGTACTGAAAATAAAAAACATCACTGAGGCAGAATTAATGCTCTCTCGGACATTATGGTTTACTCCAGTAAGTAAGGGAGCACAATGTAATGCTATAGGTGGTATGAAAAATGAAACACATGACAAAATATTTAAGCTTATGTATAGCTAACAATCCAAAATATTTTTTAAATATAGTGTAAACCTCAAAAAGTCCATTTTTCTTTACAACTTCAAGAACACAATGGAAGTTCATTTATTGTATTTTTAGTGAATCTCGCTCACCAAAACAGTGAGTTTCTGACTAGAACCCAGTATTTTTCCATTATATGTAATACTTTTTTTTTTTTTTTGCAACCCAATAGAAGGTGACTTATATGTTAAACTTACTTATGGAATTAAACCATTGTCTTTTGTTGATGAATTGTGATTCAAAGCATGTTTATTTTTCTTTGTGAGGAGGATTAGGAAGACAAAAATCATTTTACAACCAAGGCAGTTATTTTCTGGAACACTGAAATATCACGTCAGCAGGTCAGAATTTGGATTTGGATTTATTAATTGTATGGGCTTTTTTGGTTTGTTTGTTTTTGGCAGCATCTGAAGTTACATAATACTTTCACAATCTTGTTATTAAATAAAAATCCATGGATTTTATATTGGGAGATTTTTTTATTTCTCAAGACACTGACTTCCATGTTTTCTCAGAGATGTGGCCAAATGATTATAAAAGAAGCACTTGATACTAAGAATATGTGTTAATTATGTATTTTTTAGAAGTTGTTAAGAATTTAGGTAACATGTTCATTTTTGTTTACTTTCTTGCTATTGTTGTTTTATATTGATCTTACCTCAGTTATTATATAGCCTGTGTGTGTGTGTGTGTGTGTGTGTGTATTTTTGTGTATTTTCTTTTTCTCTCTGTATTTGTGTCTACATAGTTACTGTATTTTATCTCAATGATGTATCTTTAGATTTTTTCCTTCAAGTATGTATCCAGCCCTGAAACTGAAGTTATCATCAGAATACAATGTTAATTTATCACATTTAGAATTACAGTATTGTTGTTCTCACTGAAAACAATAAACTCACTTGGCCAAGACTACATCCCAATGGAAATCAATAATTATAGAGATGGACACATAAAATACAGAAACCTATATTTGGAGTCCAAGCAAAACCTCAAACCAGCTCAGAGCCAGACATTTTACAAGTTTAGTATGTCTGGGAACTTTTTTTTAGGAAGAATGCATTTTAATATCCTGTGTTCCATATAGACTTATTTTTAGGGGATTTTTACCAAATGTATATTATTATCTTTCTTTGGAATCAAGTAGAAGAATCATTTTTAGTCAGGCCCAGAAATTAATAATGTACTGTTGAAAATGACTTTTGATATTTAAAGTACTTTGTTCGTCAGCTTCATGACACCAAGTGATAAGAACAAAGGCAAGTAATATTTGTCACTGTTTCATGAAGAGACACTGAGATGCACAGTGTTCATGAGCCTTTACAAAGAAGCTGCAGACCTGGGACAAAAGAAAAGCCTCATCTCTGGATGCTTAGAGCAGGCAGTCTTATATAAATACCATATTTAACACCCTCATTCTGCAAACTAGAAAGGACATGTGTGTGTTTCTAACCTAGGTATTTGAAAATGTGAATTGATTTGTTTAAAATAGATGAATTGAACATATAGTATATGCTAGATGGCAATCCAGATCCTGTGAGTAAAAAGGTGAATAAAATAAAGACTCTACACTCAAAAATATGTCATTCTTTTAAGTGGCAACAGATAATAAACAAATGACCAAAGAAATACAGTGTTAGGTAGTCGTAACTGTCATAATGACAAATAAAGCAGTGTGAGTAGATACTGAAGGATGGGGATTATTTCCTTTAGGCTGGTCAGGGAAGGCTTCTCTAAGGATGTGGGGATGTGAGATGGGGGGGAGGGAAGACAAATGCTGATATCTGTCATGGAACATTCCTTGTCATGTTCCAGGAGCAGTGAGGAAGCCGGCTTCGTTCAGGTGGAATCAATAGCAGGAGGAGAGGTCAGAGATAGTCTGAGGCAACATGAAGGTCGTAAGTACAAAGTCAAAATTTTATTTTAAGCTATGCAAGAGTGCCACTGAAGTGTTTGGCAATGAAATTAAATTATCATATTGATATTTAAAATACTTGTTCTGGCTGCTGTGGGGGACTACAGTATAAAGGCAAAAGTGAAAGCAGTAAGTTCAGTGGAGGTAAGAGATGATGGCAACCAGACGGAAGAATAAGAGGTAGGAGTACTGAAAAAGGGTACGTTACACTTGTATAGAAAAGCTCTACAGGTATAGGTCAGTACCAACTGTAAGTCATTCAAAAGCAAAAGCTTTTTTTCCTGAGTTCCTGTTATTCAGAGGATACAATGTAGCACTGTGGTTATAAGAAGTCATAATAGTACAGTCCTCAAGTAATAATATGATGTTTTACTAGTCAACTAACATTGTTTTTCATTCTTTATAAGTTGTGAATACATACATGTGTGGTAAGAGAGTAACAATATAACTCAGCAAATATTATATTACTTTATAAAAATTTATAGCTTACCAACCTAATAGTCTTCTTTATAACAATCATTATATTAGTCAAGTAAGTATACCTTTACTAACAGAAAGCAATATCAAATTTTATTACTAATTAGTAAATTAATAATTTTCTACTAGCAAAAATTAGTAATATAGGTATTAGTTTTTCAGATGACAGCTGGATAATCATGGGCTAGGATGATTCTGAAACACCATCATATAGAGGGTAGACATGTTATTTAAAGGATTGGGATGTATAATCTTTGGACAAGCTGGGAAGTCATCCCAGGTAGGAAGAAAAAAACCTGCAAAAATAAAGGTGAGATGCTGACTGTGGAATCGTGGGTGGCATGACTAGGCCAGCTGGACTGAAGCACAGAATCTTACTGGACAGAAGTGGGAGATAACATCAGAAAGGTGGGTTGTGGCCAGACTCTTGAGAACCCGCAATGACAATCTAAGAAACTAGTAAGTAATTTACCCTGCAGGCAAAGAAAGATCTGGCAAGTTTTGAGTATGAGCCTGAAATGGTGAAAGTTGTGTGTAAGAATGTCTGAGAAATGAGTGCAGTAACATACGCAAACTACGATTCATATACCTCATCTCCGCACTGTGGTATACGTGCTCCGGAGCTCCAGAGCGTCGTTAGAGATTTAGGGATGTGCATACACGTAGGCCAATACCTTATATTATTAGTACACAGGTTTCCCTCCATAATTGCACAGTTTAACAGATACCTCCTTAAATAAAATATGGAACATCTATGGAAATTATAGATGAATTATAATTTCTAGCAAACTTCAAATAGCTAGACTTTAAAGACAATTAAAAAAATGTAAAACATACCAACCACCTTGGTTGCTCTGTTGAACTCCTATTTCAGCCATGGTCAACCTAGTTCCTTCATTTTCTCAATTCTCCCATTTCACTTTTGTAATTGTGAACAGTGGCCCATTTTAATATACATTATTTTATTTACATTTCAAATTTACTTTTACAATATATATTTTTATTTCCATTCTATGGGGGGGGAAACTGAAATTCACAGAGATGAAGTTGTAAGATATGACATTTCTTTAGTAACAAAAGATGAGGGGGGATAAAAGATGATTACATAAACCGCAAGTTAATACAGAATGCTCCTAGATAGAGGCAGAACTTCCCAGGGCCCCAGGGCTTCCCATGACAACAAAAGCAATGGATGGCACTACCTACCCAAATAGAAAAGGGGTACAGATGACAGATACATAATACATATATACATACATGCATAAATGATGTGTGGATAGATAACATATATGTAACTTACTTAACATATATACATATATGTGTATACAGGCTATATGTACTTATGTCATTATACACACATGTGCATATATGCACATACATATGCACACAGACGCATGTATGCAGACATTCACATGTGCCCAGAAACATCTATCTTAAGGATTCCACTTTTGCCATTTTCACAGGAGAAACATACATCAGATTGTATAATAAATGCTGACAAAACCTCTTTCCAGTATTACTTCCATTGTCTTATTCCTTCAGCAACTTGTTACATTATCAGATATACCCATGTGATAGCATGTTAATGGTTACTACTGGACGAGATGTAACATGTCTCAGACTTTTATCTATAGTAGGCAATAGGGGAGAGGCAGACAGATGAGACATTTAGAACAAGTGGAATTTAAAGTTACATTAATAATATCCAGAATTTGTAATTATCTTTAGTTTCTACCCTGATGCAGAATACTTTGATTTTTTTTTTAAAGATTTTATTTATTTATTTGACAGAGAGACAGCCAGTGAGAGAGGGAACACAAGCAGGGGGAGTGGGAGAGGAAGAAGCAGGCTCCTAGCGGAGAAGCCTGATGTGGGGCTTGATCCCAGAACGCTGGGATCATGCCCTGAGCCGAAGGCAGACGCTTAACAACTGTGCCAAGTGTTTCTACGAATCAAAAGTTTACATTTTCATGTCAAATTGGATGAGCTATTGAGGTCTTAATTATTGAGATCATTGTGTAAAATTATAACATTTAAGAAAATAAAATATTAAAACATACAAACATTAATTATAGATATTGAATTATTTGTATCAAAACAAGCTGTATTTCTCACAGAAATTAAGAAACAACATTCCATATATTTGAATTTGGAAACATGAGTGGACAGTTGATTGGATTTTTCACTTTGCCTTTAGATATTTATTATTTTGAACACTTTGGCTATAAGAATGTAAAGATATTAATAATTTCCTTAAAACTGTTTCAGGTTCTACTCAGACTGAAACACAAAGCAAAGAGTTATATGCCATTAGAAACTGTTTCCTCCCATTTACATGCCAAAGGGCCTCTTTTCTGGGAATACTTCACATTTCCCTTTAATACTTCAATTATTGTCCCTTTGACTATGCTTTGTTTACTTATTTTTACACTTATGTTGTTTTTATTTTTTATTAATTCATTTTTTTTAAGTAATCTCTATGCCCAATGAGGGGCTTGAACTCATGAACCCAAGATCAAAAGCTGCACGTTCCACCTGCTAAGCCAGCCAGGTGCCCCAGTTACGTTTTAAAGACTGTATTTATTTATTTGAGAGAGAGAGGTGGGGAAGAGGAGCAGAGAGAGAGGTACAAGCAGACTCTATGCTGAGCACAGAGTCTGATGCAGGGCTTGATCCCAGGACCCTGAGATCATGACCTGAGCCGAAATCAAGAGTCAGATGCTTAACTGACACAGCCACCCAGGCGCCCCTGCCCCAAAATATTTTTAAAAATAGTCTTCAAAGCAAAGCAAGCAAGCAAACAAAAATTTTTTATGTTTGAACCTTTACCAAAACCAGAACATTCTTGGCAAACTGGTATTTAAAAAAAACAAAAAAATACCTCTCTCCTAAGGCCAGGGAACTCTTCTTTGACACCTTGGAAGCATTACAGATCTCTCTCAGGAATCACTTTGTTCTCTCATCACAAGCCACTCACAGCACTATTAACTCCCTCACTTCTTCCCAAACTGGATACTCAGAGATTATTTCCACTATTTGTGTGTGTAAATTTGGCTCATGTCTTCTCACTCTGTTCAGCTGCCTTATCTTTTTAGACAAACTATGTTCACCTCCTCAGCTGCTTTAGACATTTCCGGCTTTCTATCTTCAGTCATACTCCTGGGCTATGATTCCCTCCTCCAATTTCCGCTTAACTCACTCTGAGTGAGTAATAGTCACCTTCGGATCGGGTTCCCCAGCAATCAAGTTATTTTTCTTACAGACAATTACTCTCAAATGTTCTTCTTAAACATGAAGATTTTATTGAGAATTCTGGATTCTACCGTTTTCATGCTTACGTGACACAGCAGCCACAGATTTGGAGGCTGTGGCATGAGGTTGAGTGGGTGGATACAGTGGTGACTAGTTTAATGAGTCACTCACAGAGAGGTTTCAGTGCTGAAAACTGAACCCAGAGAGACACACAAGAGGTTCTTGAAGAACATGAGCAATATCATTTTATGGGAAGAAAACACCTGACCAAAACCAAAGTCTGCAGCATCTCCTCCCTCCCTCCCTCCCTCAGGAAATCAGAAAGCCATTCTATCCCATGATCGAATATAGATTAATATTTCAGTTTGGAACTAGAATACATTTTCAAATTAAATGCAATTGTTTTGGTGGCAGTTTATATCTAGTGCCCCCCATACTTCCTCCCTTCTTATCCTCATGCTTTTTTTCCATGTAACTTGCAGTTCACCCCAAAAAGCGGACTGATTTATTTTCTTCCTCCGGCTATGAGTTAGGTCACGAGATGTATTTTGGCCAACAGAATGAGGCAGAGTTAACAATGCATCAATTGCAAGGGTAGGAAATGTTATGTGTTCTTATTTTCTCTCTGGTGCTCCTGACATTGCCATAAGAAGGTCATGCCTGGGCTAACCCACTAGTCTCAGAAGGATAACAGAAATAGGTGGAACAGAAGTGCCCTGGATAAGCTGCCCCAACTGAGCCCAGATCACGTTTTATACACCCAGACAACCTGCAAAAGCTAGAAAAGCTGACTTTAGATAAACCTGAGCTTACCAAGTTGATGGCTGTTTCAAGACACTGAATCTGCAGTGCTTTCTTATGCCATAACAGTTATTCAATGCACACTAAAGAGAATAGTCTGTCACAAAAGTACAGAAATGAGTTTCTTACAAGCTTGCCTAAATTCTGACTTCACCATAATTATGTGAATATTATCCTAAACTAGGTATCTTTCACAGAATGTCTGCAATCTTTATAAGGAGAAAATATGAACAAGAACCTTTTATTACGGAATTCAGTAACAGATTATTTGCTCAAAAATAATATAAGATCAACTTAGACTTACTCTGATCTAAATTTATATTTCATTACAAAGTAATTTATCAGTAAAATTAATTTTCAGAATCATGCCTTTGAAGGGCTGGCAAGGACCTAAATTTGTTTCTGAATCTCCAAATGCAGACAGTATATCATGGTGGTTAAGAGAACAGAATTGCTCATAAAATCAAACGTTGGAATGATGGTTACCAGGGGTTGATGGGAGGGGGAAATGGGGAGTTATTAATCAATAGGCATACAGTTTCCATTAAGTAAGATAAATAAGCCCTATAGATCTGCTTTACAACATTGCATATATAGTCAACAATAACTTATTATACACTTAAAATTTGTTAAGAGGATAGATACCAAGTGCTCTTATCACAATAAAAACAAGACAGAGAGAAAGAGAGAAGAATTATAATCATACAATTGTGGATATAAGCCCAAACATGCTACTCATTGGCTATTGATCCTTGGAAAGTAATTAAAATTTTCTGAGCTTCACTTTTTTTTATTGTAAAGAAAAATATTAACAATAGTATTTAATCGTTCATGTAATGCATATACAGCACTTAGCCTACGATGTAGCAAATAAAAATGAGCATTATTATTTGCAAAGAAAGTTTAAATTACATTCATTAACGTTGTGGTGTTTATCTTTATTTTCCATACTATCTTTTAAAAAGTAATTTTCATAAATATGCATGAGATGAGATCGGCTTAAGGAATGAAGTAGTTCAGCAAGAGAGTCCCCAAAGTTGATGAAAGAGTCAGCTAAGAGTTATTAAGAAAGCATGCTCAAGACGCCTGGTGTGACTCGCCAGGAAAGTAATGGATCTCAGGAGAATCTCATGAGCAGTAGCCAGAAGGAAGGAAAAAGTGGGAATAGAGAGTGAAACTCATACAAACTATAAGACTCTACATTGTCACTGGTGACAAAAATAAATAACAGATTTGTGAAAGGCATTACGTACCCAAAAACTTAAAGTGCACCGTCTTTGCCCAACCACTCCATTTCAAGGAATTCTTCCAAAAATAGCAATGTGTACTATATGTGTACACATATTGTAGTGTACATACAGAATAAAAATGTGTACAAAGATGTTTACACAAGGAAGTGCATTGCTGCACTGCTAATAACCATGGAAATGGAAAGTACACATTTATCAAAAAAGGAATATTTAAGTAAATTATAGAATATGTATACTATAGGGGCACCTAGGTGGCTCAGTTGGTTAAGCATCCAACTCATGATTTTGGCTCAGGTCATGATCTCAGGGATGTGCGATCGAGTCGCATGTGAGGCTCTGCAATGGGCATGGAACCTGCTTAAGATTCTCTCTCTCCTTCTCCTTCTGCCCCTCCCCCACCACACACACATGCTTTCTTCCTCTCTCAAAAAAAGAAAAAGGAAAACAATATGAACACTATGCATCTATTAACATGCATAGCTATTAACCACATACATATTTAATGCATATATATTATGAATGTTGTGTGTACATGTAGTATGTTTCTATATATATATATACATAGTATATATATGTGTGTGTATAGTATAATGCCAACATGTGTATTTCCCTTAATATGTTGTTAAAGGAAAATTACAAAATAACATTTAATATGGTTCTGACTATGGGACATGGTGCGTGTGTGTGTGTGTGTGTGTGTGTACATGTGAATACACACATAGAAGAAAATGTTTAAAATTGCCTCTGATTTATAGGCATTTATTTAGCTTATTTTTATTATTTTATGTTTATCTGCTTTTCTTTATAATTAGGCTAAAATAATCTTAGAATTGTCATTATCAGAAAAAAATCACAATTAACTATTTCAAATATATATAGGAGTGTTAGACTTACATGTAAAAATTGAAAAAAGGAAGCTCCCAATAACATCATTGACCTAGAATTGGTAACAGGTATTTCTGTAGCCATGTGATACTATGTATATTTGGTGGGATCCATTGTTTTTAGAGTGCATGACTGCCAGCATGTGGGGAATCAGAGAGCTTTCCTTGTGTTTGTGAGGTAGATGTAGCTGGACTGACCATTCTGTCACAGCATTTGCACACGACGGAGCCATATGCACTATGGCTCATTGTCTGCAATCCTGGGGAGAGATGTAAATGTTTGGAACGTGGACTGGTACTTTAAAATGGGCAATTTCAGGAGAAAAGTAACATTATTAAGGACATTAAGTATGACAATCATTCTATTGTTCACGATGATAATGTGCTCATCCTTCCACTAACCATATGCAATGACAGCTTCCATTTATGAAAACTTCCTCATTATCTGAGCTGTACAGAGCACTTTGGGGCACTCCTTCACTTAATCCACCTCCCAACCCAGCGTGGTATTTTTAGCCCTGGTCTCTGCTATTCATCCTTACAGACAGAACTTTTTGACATGTGAAGACATCTCAGGGCAGCAGGAAAAGTTTCCATCCAACGTGGGGAACTAATTCAACTTCAGCTGTGACTTGACAAATGCTCTTGTCCCATTGGTAGGAGCCTTGTGTTCTTAGTGACCAATCTCCTCCAGCTACTCCTGATCAAAAGGCATTTACCTGAGTGTTACCAGTAATAGGTAATGATTCCTTAGGGAATACAATTTATACAAGTCCCCTCAGGCTCATCTGACCACCCACCCCAAAGCCCTCCTCCACAGTCAAAGGAGGATTTCTCTCTTTGAGAACTTCCCAATGATGGTAATTTCAGTCTGACACAGCAATGAGAGCAGATGATATACTTCATCACAGACAATGCCAAATAAAATCTAATTTTCTAATATTTCTGGGTAAATGGAGTTGTTTATAATAATTACAATCCAATTTTATTGATATTCAAAAGCAATCTTAGGGGCGCCTGGGTGGCACAGTGGTTAAGCGTCTGCCTTCAGCTCAGGGCGTGATCCCGGCGTTATGGGATCAAGCCCCACATCAGGCTCCTCCGCTATGAGCCTGCTTCTTCCTCTCCCACTCCCCCTACTTGTGCTCCCTCTCTCGCTGGCTATCTCTATCTCTGTCGAATAAATAAATAAAATCTTTAAAAAAAAAAAAAAAGCAATCTTAAGTTTCATTTTACAAAGAAACTAAAAAATCCATATGCAGCTAATTTAGACATAAATACATTTTTATCTGACTTACAGTATACTTACTTAAAAACTCAAAATGTAAGGGCACCTGGATGGCTCAGTCAGTTGAGCATCCGTCCGACTCTTGGTTTCGGCTCAGGTCATGATATCAGGGTCATGGGATCGAGTCTCCCATCCTGCTCTGGGTTCAGCATGTAGTCTGCTTGAGATTCTCTCCTTTTCCCACTGCCCCTCCCCCAGCTCTCTCTCTCTCTCTCTCAAATAAAATCTTAGAAACAAAAAAATCCCTTAAAATGTAAATTGGAAAGACCTATATTTGTTTAATTTCTTCATTCTTCTGAATTCTGACAATTAAAATCCATGACCATGTTTTCATGCATTTGTGCTAAGTTCTAAATTTTATAATAGTTAAGAGTTTTGTTATAACTCATGGAGTTAATTTATAATTCTATGGTGAACATCTCCAAAACTTGTCTAACACAATTAAGTACATGCATGCAAGATGAAGTGTGTTTATGGGAAAAAATACTGTCATCATGAAAAATTATTTTTCAGACTGAATTGTCACCATTGATCAAATTCAAGAGTGAAATTCCACAGAATTGAGGAAACTACTTATGAGAGATTCTGTTCAACACGCACACCACTGGATTCATCTACCAAACATATGAATACAATTGTATCTATTTACAAGAACAAAGCTTCTACTTGAGGAAGTGGTCTGGTTTTGAAAAATATCCCCCAAATCACCAGCTTATTTCATAACTAGAATGAGGTGACAAAACTGAAGCAGGGAAAAAAAAAAAAGAAAAGAAAAGAAAACAACTAAGCTCCATGCTCATCAAAATTAATATGGGAAAACCCATCTAATATTTGTATCCAATAAACTTCAAAGTACTGGTGGCTTTTCTCTTCATATTTTACTGCTGACAGTACTTTCCAATTAGAAACAATTTGTAACAAGTAGGGCAAAAACACTGGCCCTATGACTCACACACAATTGCTAAAATCATAAATTAGATTTGTTTGGCAACTAATTTGTGGTTATTTTGATTCAAATGTTAAAGAATGTAAATGAAATTGAGGGTTTCAGAGTGAGAGTGAGTTTAGCATATTACCCTTTGGAAAAATTGTTTTAATGAACTACAAGGCAATATGAGGAATTCCATGGCCAGTTTTTGTGAATTCAGAATACTGAGTCCAACATATATTCCCAAAGAAATGGAACTGATCTTCTAATGTATTTCAATTATTTGCTTTATCACAAAATATCATAAAAACGACAGAGTAAATTTAAACAAAAGGATTGGAAAAAAATTATTTTCTTGTACCACCTGATTTTTCAGCAATCAAAATGAACATTGTTCCAGGTGCTCTGGTAGACACACAAAAAGGTAAATCATATGTGTGGTATGTTTACAACCTAGACTGGCGGCAAAAGTCAAAGGGACAAAATCTTCAGACAGTGATGCCGGGTTTCATTGTGGGGTGCAGGCTACAGGTACTGTGGTTCAGGAGTGGAAGTTAGAGTAACAGGAGAGGGCTGTTCAGAGAAGGGGAAGGTTTACCCAAGCTCTGAATTTATGATTGCGCCCTGGATGGGCAGTAGAAGGGTGAGACCACTCTGATGGAGATTATGAACAAATTCAGGAGAATGGAATGGATTTGGCACGGGTATTAGTTTTCTACTGCTGCCATGAAGAATTAACAAAAATTTAGTAGCTGAAAACAATACAAATTTATTATCTTACAGTTCTATAGGTCAGAAGCCTGATACCTTGGGTCAGCAGGGCTGAGTTCCTTATTGGATGCCCTAGGGGGAATCTGTTACCTTGACTTTTCCTGTGTCTAAAGGCCTCTCTCTGGTTCTTGTATAAAGAGCCCTACATTTCAGAATGAGTCACAGGGAAATGAATCCTTCACCTGTGGCCATCTCTCTCTGACTACGGGAAAGGTCCCCTGCTTTTAAGAAGTCAGGTAATTAGACTGGCTTAGATCCAGGATGATCTTCCCATTTTAAGACCTCTAACCTTAATAAAATCAGCAAAATTTCTTTTGCCAAGTAAGGTAACATATTCACAGGTTCTGAGGATTAGGATGCAGACATTTTGGGGAGCCATTATTTTCCTATCACATTCTGGGCATAAAATGGGATAATTGCTCTCATTTCATTTTGTAAAGTTTTCTAACTTTTTTTTTTTTAATTTTATGTATTTATTTGACAGAGAGAGAGCACATGCAGCCAGAGAAGCAGGCAGAGGGAGAGGGAGAAGTAGGCTCCCCACTGAGCAGAGTCTGGCATGCGGCTTGATCCCAGGATCTTGGGATCATGACCTGAGCCAAAGGCATTTAATTGAGCCACCCAGGTGCCCTAAAGTTCTCTAACTTCAAAATGTTGTTCCTTAAACTTTACATTGGGCTAAGCTCTTCTCAATAAACAGAGGATGATTCTAATTTAAGTGTTGAAGTTGGTCATATGGTCAGGATGGAGAGAAAAAAAAATCTCAATTTTAATCATTTTCTGATTTTCTTCAAGCCAGTCATGATGTTAACGTACAGAACTTAAGCCCATTTTCATAAGAATATTCCATCATGGAACCCCTACTTCATCCAGGTAATAATACACAATGACTTTGGTAGTGGTTGTTTATAGGGGGCAATAGGTAGACTGCTTTTGTGTTGCCTCTAGTCACCATGATCCCCTTAAGGAGGGGTGTGGATATCTTTTAAACAGTCTAATTCAGATAGTTCCCTCTGACATTCATTTAGACCTCAAAACACACAAAAAGTTACATGTTCAACAAATTACTAAAAGTTTTCAATTCCTGTCTACCATCCTCTCCTATTCTCCTGGTCACACCTACTTGACACAATTCCAGTATTTGATCTTCTACTAACCTACATTTAGGCCTCATTGCCCTGCTGCAAAATGGACCCTGTCCAGGGTACGATAGCCCCCCTTTTCCTTGTTCAAGCCCAATTCTGACAGAAAAGAGTAAGAAGATATCTCTAAAAAGCAAAAGTTAAAATTTGAATCTTATTTACAAATACAGTTGATTGGATATTTTGAAGTTATTTATGCAAGGTCTTAAATGTTGGTCAGGGAATTTTGCCTTAGGGGTAACTCAATATAAGAAAGTTCAAGATTTAACTGATATTTTAGGAAAATTGTTTAGGTTCCTGCTAAACAAATAAGAATTGGGCAGATGCAGATAAAAAGCCATTTATGAGGTCTATATAGTACTTGAGTAATCGAGATTACATCACTTTAAATAAATGGATGAAGAAGATGTGGTATACACACACAATATTATTCAGTGATAAAATATGAGGAAATCCTACCGTTTGCAACAACATGGATGGTCACTGAAGGCATCATGCTACGTGAAATAAGTCAAAGAGAGAAGACAAATACTGTACGATCTTGCTTATATATGGAATTAAAAAAAAATTCACAGAAAGAGAACAGACTTATGGTTACCAGATGAGGAGACTGGAAGTAAAGGGAATTGGAGAAAAGTGGTCAAAAGGTACAAGCATCCAGTTATAAGATAAATAAGTACTAGGGAATAATGTGCAACGTGATGACTAGAGTTAACACAGGAAAGTTTTGTTAACAGATGAAATCCTAAGAGTTCTCATCACAAGGAGAAATTCCTTTCCCTTTCCTTTTTCTTTCCTTTTGCTTTTATTTAAATTTATATCTATATGAGAAGAGGGATGTTAGCTGAACTGATTGTGGTAATCATTTTACAATATATGTAAACCAAACCAACATTCTGTATGCCTTAAACCCTTACAGTGATGTGTGTTAATTATTTCTCAGTAAAACTGAAAAAAACCCTTGTTCTACATAGAAAATTATTAATTTGAACAATGAACTTAAAAAATTCAAGTTGTTACATACTTAAGAAACTGAAAAAATATGAACAATCCAAGCATGTTAGGTCAATGTATTTCTCTGCTAGAAAATATTAAATAGGTAAGATAAAATATAATTGAATATTCCCACAGCATAACCAATTTTTATACTTTACTAGATGGAAAATTCAAAAGGGGATTATTGGTTATAAAGATAAAATGAAAGGATTGTTATCTTTACCTAGAAGAAAACTTCCAAGTACAGTAAATATGAAAAATATAGTTCACTTCCAATTACACACTGCTATATTAATATTTTTTAAATTACCTTTTAACATTTTACGTTATCATTACAGCTACAGCAAACCTATGCTAGTGAAAGGGAGAATTTAATTACTGATGCAGATAATTCTAGTTCTTAGGACCTATTACTTACCCTAACAAGAGGCCTAATTATAATGTATTCAAATGAGCCTTCCACTGTGATCAACACAACAGACAGCCATTTAACCTTTTATGGTATCGTTAAGGTTATAACTAGTACATAGAACAAAACACTGAGAAAATATCTTGTAAGTTAATTCTTCCCATGCTTATCAGTGCATTCCTGAACAGTTACTACTATGAGTGAGATTAAAAGATTTTATATCTAAACCTGCTTTAAATTCGATCAATTTAGAGAGAAAACTTTGGTAAATTTACCTCTTTATTGACCTAGTTTATCAAGCTCTTGAAACTTTAGGAATAACAGTAGCATTTTAAACATCTTAGTATTAGACATTATCATGAATTATTTAAAAAATAAGTCCCCCTTTTTGCCTGGACCTCACAGAGGTTTGGCTAAAGAACAGGCTCATTCCCTTCTATGTCAGTCAATTTAGAATGTTTGGAAACTTCATTAATCATTTCTTGGAGGGTACTTATAGGACACAACTGTCTCAATTACAAATAGGGTCATATGAAAGTTAATGAGTCCTTTAAATAACTCACTGGTTCCTTGTTCCATTTATTTTTGCTAAGATGTTAGGGCAGAGATCATTTTTCTGTGACATTGGGAAATGAAAGATAATTGTCATCTGCAGGTTTCACACTATTTTTGATTTGTTATTAAGTGTTAAATTTTATTTTAGGTCTCTGTATTCCAGAATTCTAATCATAGAAAATAATTCTAGGTTCGTAACTTTGTGCAGCAACACAGTGATCCAGGCTGCTTCAATCATGTGACTATTATCGCAACACAAGTCTTTGTTCTTGCCAAGTTAGGGAAAGAAAGAGATTAGAAAATCAAAGCCAAAGTATTCTAGCTTGAAAGATACATGTGTCACTTCTATTCACCTTTCACTGATGAAGACTAGTTCTTGGCTCCACCTAACCTTGGAGCAAGGAAATGTAGAAGAATAATGGAATATGTGGGGAGTATTATTTAAGAACTGTCTCTGTTAGACCATATCATTTGTTCCCACTAATTTGGAAAGAAATACACGGAACTGCTTTCCAAGAGAGATAACTCACAGGTCCAATCCAGTCTCTGCTTCCAGCACACCCAAACCTCTGGCTGATAGGTGAGAGTTTTCTTTATCAGGTTCAGACATCACTACTTTTGTTTGAAACTTTAAACTAAAAAGACAAGTTAAGGGAGCCTCTCTGCAAATGTACATACACATACATGAACATTCAATGATAAATGATAATGAATAATAATAATAATAATAATAATAATAATGACAGTGGCAGAATCGAAGCAAAATAGAAAGCATTTAGAAAGGACAAGACACACGGCAGTCACTAGTCATAGATATTTGGCCCCTGTGAGCAGGCATTGTTAGTGGTCCTAAACTGGGGTTGGGGAACGAAGAATGTTCCTCCACCAGGTTTAGATTCTTTCTGGGAGCCTCCAGGGAGTGCACTGTTTTCTGTGTCACCTAATTTCATCTTTAAGGATGTTTTGCCTTTCCCATTATACTTATTCCCATCAGAAGTGGAATGGGGGGAATATCCTCTACTGGGAGTCTGAGGAGCTTTCCCAGACAGCTTCCTGTTCAAAGAAAGTTTGGGAACTTTGAGTCATTTCAAGTAAAAGTCTTTTTATTGGGGGGGTGGGTCTAAACTCATAGTTTCTTTACCAGTAGAACTTCTAAATACCCAGTAGATTTTAATTCCAATCTTCTCCATGTACCTAGAGTATACCCTGCCCTTTTCTCCCTTGTACATTTTTTTTGAGATTTTATTTTATTTATTTGACAGGGAGAGAGACAGCCAGCGAGAAAGTGAACACAAGCAGGGGGAGTGGGAGAGGAAGAAGCAGGCTCCCAGCAGAAGAGCCTGACGTGGGGCTCGATCCCAGAACTCCGGGATTACGCCCTGAGCCGAAGGCAGACGCTTAACAACTGAGCCACCCAGGCGCCCCTCTCCCTTGTACATTTCTACTCTTTCATTCCATTATTCATTCTCTGTATGTAACAGGGTTACACAGAAGCTGTCTGAATTTCTGAGCAAAGCCACACTCTTAATCTGTTCTTTGTCTTGAGTCTTTTTGCCAAATTATTGAGTTACACATTCTTAACTTGTTTTTTGCTTTGAGGCAATTTAATCAGTTGGTCATTTGTTACCGGACATGTATCTATAAAGACTTTTGCACTCATCACTTATTAGGATCATGAAGTAATTGTTTTACCAGCACTGAAAGGCTCTGTATTAGAGTCTCACTACCTCTTCTACTTCTGCTTGCAAAGTAGCCAATTCTAGTCTGAGTCCATTTATTTCTTACTATGCCTTGGCAAATAGAGTTAATAGCAAATCATATACATTATTAACATCCTGCTTTCAAACCAAAGTCACAAGTTTGTTAGGTACATGAGCTGCTACTCACATTATTCCAATATTTTGCTATTATACGAAAGGAATCTCCATCTTTCAAAAGACTCTGTTAGTTCTCCCTCTGCTCATCCATCACTGAATCACTAGGCTGATAATTAGGCTTTTTTTAGACATCATCTCACTTTTGGTACCAATTTCTACAATAATCAACATCGGCTAGGTAAGACAGACAAAATACATAGACTAGATTATATAGAAACAAACAATGCCTATATTTGTGTTCAATAAAGCAAAGGCTTATATCTGATTTATTCTGAATCCAATACATATTTGAGCAATTCTTTGGGTACTGCTGTCCTTGAAGCAAAACAGTAATCCACACGGTTTCAATGTTTTGTGTCCACAATACAATGACTGCAAGGTACTCAACACAGGAAGAGACAGGCTGAAGAGTGATGCCTGAGAATTTCATAATTTTAGCTCAGAAATGAGTTGCATGATATGTCTTCTCACATGTTATTCTCCAAACCAGTCTTGTGGTTCAAAATAAGTATAAGAGTACATGCAAATGTAGGGGAGAAAATGGAATGTTTTCTGTACAAAAAGTGAAATTTTGCACACTGCCACAAGAGAGGAGACAACCCCAATCCCATTGTGGAAAAATAACATTGTATTTACCTATCTTAAAATAGAACTTTCTGGGGGTGTCTGGGTGGTTCAATGGGTTAAGCATCTAACTCTTGGTTTCAGCTCAGGTCATAATCTCAGGGTTGTGAGATCGAACCCCACATGGGGCTCCACACTGCTGGATGTGGAACCTGCTTGGGATTCTCTCTCCCTCTCCCTTAGCCCCTCCCCCTGCTCATGCCTCTCTCTCAAATAAGTAAGTAAGTAAATAAATAAATAAATAATAAGATAGAAGTTTCTGTAGCTAACACCATCTCAAATGGGGGAAAAAAAACCAGGCAGTATATTCTAATGGTTAAGAGTGTGGGTTCTTTTTTTTTTTTTTTTTAAGACAATCCTGACTTATTAGCTCTTGTGATTTTGGGCCTAGAGAGGTTAAATGAGATAATTTGTATAAAATACCAGATGTACTTCATACATCTATGAAGTATTTGATGGTTATTAGCTTTAATTGGGAAACACAGTCTATTTGTGATTTTTCCACTTCCATACAAATACCGTATATACGAAATATAGATATTTAATCCACAAGTTTCTGCTAATATTAAAAAATCATATTAGTGGAACTTTCTCAGAGATATCTAATTCTTTTGCTGCTAGAAAAAAAAAAAGCTAAGTTTTTGCTTGAGAACTTCCAACTTAACCAGCTTTCCTGGAATTAATTTTAAGGTCTGAAAATTAGAACACATGAGTAAACTAATAAAGTGGAGGAAGAAGATGGTCATGAAGAGGTGAAAGGGTTAGGAGAAGGACAGAGTACTTTTAATGACTGAAAACATTTAATTTTGTCTCAGCCAAAGCCTAACTGCTGTTAATTAAAAGACACACTTGCCTCCACCATTTTATTTTAGTACCTGCAATATTATTCTGTTTAATCTCTTTACATTGGAAACTGTTGACCAAATGATACAGATACAGAGAATTCTGCTCTAATCAGAGAAAATGAGTTTTGACTTTGAATCTGATCTGTAGTCTGGCTCTTTTATAGCTGTCTTGACTTCTAAAGAAACAGAGCTCTTTAAAAACAGAACCTGCTAGAATGTAGACACATCTGACATATTAAAACTCTGTTTGTTTGATCTTACCAAACAATTTGAATGTATATCCACAGAAAAAGAGCTCACATCTGCCATAAGAGGCATGTTTACAATCATTTTAATGATACCATTAGATGTTGCTCTTCAGGGCTCGCTATTTCAGGCTGTTACATAAAAACCATGTGAGATAAGTATACCACCTGTGCACAATGGAAATAACCTCATTAAATGAATCATGGTAAATACAGATAGAAGATAGAACTCAATTTATTCCCTATGTTGAAATATGACCTTAAAAACAAAGGATTTTCTTGTGGTACGGTATACCTTTGCTCTACACCAGGACAAAATACCCAAAAAACAAAAACTCACCACCACCATCACCAACAAAAAACAATGAACAGACTTTTCCTGATCTCAAAACATTTGAATTTCAATGTCTCTGGAAAAGCCTCTTAGTTGACAGGTGGGTTCTTAGCTCACCTAAGAAACCTGAGCTTAAAGAGCTTTTCCAAAACATTTACCTGGTTCTTAAGCTGTCTTGGATTTAGATGTTTTCAGGGAAGTTGGTAGTTAAGTAACCATAACCCTACTGCTTCTATACTTCTCTTTAAAAAGGGGTGGAAATTGTTGTGTGCCTTTTGAAGACTAAAAGAATTAAAAGATAATTCCTCCTGAATCTGTACTGTTTCTAAGCACATTTTCTTTCATGTTTTTAGGCCAAAGGTTGTTTGAGTGTACTGTCGATTATGCTTAAAGTCATCATGGAATGGATTCTAGACAATTTCTTTGGTTTAATTTCCAATATTTTAGTTTTATACACCGACCTGTATCTTCAGATGACCAAACCATAGAATTCTTAGCAATTCTTTATCCAACTTTTTATAACAATAGGAAATATGAAGTAAAACTGAATATTCTTTCATCTCTTCTCTGTGGGCTGAAACGATACTAATCCCTAGGAATGGAGGCCCAAATAAGAGAAATATACTGAAGTTTCTAGTAGCCAGGAGGTTACTAGAGGGATACAGCATCTGAGGAATATTTAGCTTCCAATAAGAGGCCCAGGACTTTCCCTGAAGTGCCATTATATCATCCAAAGAAAACTTCCCAACTTGTTCTCTTCTCTCAAGGTTTACATAGAGACAAAGCTTCATTATTATGATTAAGAAAATAAAAGTGTGAAGACGCATCTGGATCTCTACAAATGAACATCTCCAGCGCTGAGTATTGAGGTACGAAGCGGGGAGCCATGAAACTGTGCACAGATATCGGAAGATAAACGGAAGGGGGAGGGAGCCGCCGCGTTCGGGTGCCGGGAAGCGGTAGCCACTTGCACGGGAGAGCGGGCGGGGCTCGCGGACGGCACCCGCAAAACAGCAGACTGAGACCGTGAGCCGGGTGTGCGCGCCACCAGGCATCTCGCGGAACCCCGGAATCCTGGTGCGCTCACTGGATCCAGACTGAGACCGGGAGATCCGGGAGCGCGCGCGGCGGCTGGCGGCTGGCGGCATTAGAAACACAAAGGACAGAGACCGCCGGCCCCTGGAAGTGAGGGCTGGGACGCCGGGTGTGGGGCGCACATCCCGGGACGCTGCAGGGTTGAGCAGCACCAACAGAAACAGAGTTAAAGTGGCCAGAACATTAGTAGAGAACGGGCCGCAATCCTTCTGTTCCGTGACAGAGGCTGAAATTTGGCCGCTGCTGCTCTGACTCTCAGAAGAGGCACAGCAAACCGCCAGGGAAAGCCGCCAGAGAACAAAAGCCTGGAAATACCGGCTCAGGGAGTGCCCATCCCCATCCCCCCTCGCAGGGGACACGGAGACTCTACCCAAACAGGGTTGCCTGAGTATCGGCGCGGCAGGCCCCTCCCCCAGAACACAGAAGGCAGGCTGAAAAATCAAGAAGCCCACAACCCGGGCGCCTGGGTGGCGCAGTCATTGAGCGCCTGCCTTCGGCTTAGGGCGTGATCCCGGCGTTCCGGAAAGGAGTCCCTCATCGGGCTCCTCCGCTGGGAGCCTGCTTCTTCCTCTCCCACTCCCCTGCTTCTGTTCCCTCTCTCGCTGGTTGGCTGCCACATAAATAAATAAATAAAATCTTTAAAGAAGAAGCCCACATCCCTAAGATCCCTATAAAACAAGGGGCACGGCCTGGGACCCAGTCAATAATTTGGGCTCTGGAAACCCCGCAACCTCTCTTCATCAGAATGACAAGAAGGAGAAGCCCCCCCCAGCAAAGAAAAGACAGTGATTCTGTGGCCTCTGCCACAGAAATAATGGATATGGATGTAACCAAATTATCAGAAATGGAATTCAGAGTAACGATGGTCAAAATGATGAGTAGAATTGAAAAAACTATTAACGAAAAGGTTACTGAGAATATAGAATCCCTAAGGACAGAAATGAGAGCGAATCTGACAGAAATTAAAAATTCTATGAGCCAAATGCAGGCAAAACTAGAGGCTCTGACGGCCAGGGTCGCAGAAGCAGAGGAACGGGTTAGTGAATTGGAGGATGGGTTAATAGAGGAAAAAATGAAAATAGAAGATGGTCTTAAAAAAATCCACGCCCACGAATGTAGGTTACGGGAGATTACTGACTCAATGAAACGATCCAATGTTAGAATCATCGGCATCCCCGAGGGGGTGGAGAAAAACAGAGGTCTAGAAGAGATATTTGAACAAATTGTAGCTGAAAACTTCCCTAATCTAGCAAGGGAAACAAACATTCGTGTCCAAGAGGCAGAGAGGACCCCTCCCAAGCTCAACCACGACAAACCTACGCCACGTCACGTCATAGTGCAATTCGCAAATATTAGATGCAAGGATACAGTATTGAAAGCGGCCAGGGCAAAGAAATTTCTCACGTACCAAGGCAAAAGCATCAGAATTACGTCAGACCTGTCTACACAGACCTGGAATGAGAGAAAGGGTTGGGGGAGCATATTTAAAGCTCTTTCAGAGAAAAACATGCAGCCAAGGATCCTTTATCCAGCAAGGCTGTCATTCAGAATTGATGGAGAAATAAAGACATTTCAGAATCGCCAGTCACTAACCAATTTTGTAACCACGAAACCAGCCCTACAGGAGATATTACGGGGGGTTCTATAAAAGTAAAAAGGCCCCAAGAGTGATACAGAACAGAAAGTCACAGCCAATACAAACAAAGACTTTACTGGCAACATGGCAACATTAAAATCATATCTCTCAGTAATCAGTCTTAATGTAAATGGTTTGAACCATCCCATAAAACGCCACAGGGTTGCAGATTGGATAAAAAGAAATGACCCATCCATTTGCTGTCTACAAGAGACTCATTTCGAACCCAAAGATGCATTCAGACTGAGAGTAAGGGGATGGAGTACCATCTTTCACGCAAATGGACCTCAAAAGAAAGCTGGGGTAGCAATTCTCATATCAGATAAATTGGATTTTAAACTACAGACTATAGTTAGAGATGCAGAAGGGCACTATATTATTCTTAAGGGAAGTATTCAACAAGTGGATATGACAATTATAAATATATATGCCCCCAACAGGGGAGCAGCAAGATACACAAGCCAACTCTTAACCAGAATAAAGAGACATATAAATAAAAATACATTAATAGTAGGGGACCTCAACACTCCACTCTCAGAAATAGACAGAACACCCTGGCAAAAACTAAGCAAAGAATCAAAGGCTTTGAATGCCATACTCGACGAGTTGGACCTCATAGATATATATAGAACACTACACCCCAGAACCAAAGAATACTCATTCTATTCTAATGCCCATGGAACATTCTCAAGAATAGACCATGTTCTGGGACACAAAACAGGTCTCAACCGATACCAAAAGATTGAAATTATCCCCTGCATATTCTCAGACCACAACGCTCTGAAATTGGAACTCAACCACAAGGAAAAATTTGGAAGAAACTCAAACACTTGGAGACTAAGAACCATCCTGCTCAGGAATGACTCGATAAACCAGGAAATCAAAAATCAAATTAAACAATTTATGGAGACCAATGAGAATGAAAATACAACAGTCCAAAACCTATGGGATACTGCAAAGGCAGTCCTAAGGGGGAAATACATAGCCATCCAAGCCTCACTCAAAAGAATAGAAAAATCTAAAATGCAGTTTTTATATTCTCACCTCAAGAAGCTGGAACAGCAACAGAGGGACAGGCCTAATCCACGCACGAGGAAGCAGTTGACCAAAATTAGAGCTGAAATCAATCAAGCAGAAACCAGAAGTACAGTAGAGCAGATCAACAGGACTAGAAGCTGGTTCTTTGAGAGAATCAATAAAATTGACAGACCACTGGCAAGACTTATCCAAAAGAAAAGAGAAAGGACCCAGATTATTAAAATTATGAATGAAAAAGGAGAGGTCACGACGAACACCATTGAAATTGGAAGGATTATTAGAAATTTTTATCAACAGCTATATGCCAATAAACTAAGCAATCTGGAAGAGATGGAATCCTTCCTGGAAACCTATAAACTACCAAGATTGAAACCGGAAGAAATTGATTCCTTAAACAGGCCAATTAATTATGAAGAAATTGAGTCAGTGATAAACAACCTTCCAAATAACAAAACTCCAGGCCCGGACGGTTTTCCTGGGGAATTCTACCAAACATTCAAAGAAGAAATAATACCTATTCTCCTAAAGCTATTTCAAAAAATAGAAACAGAAGGAAAGCTACCAAACTCATTCTATGAGGCCAATATTACCTTGATCCCCAAACCAGGCAAAGACCCCCTCAAAAAGGAGAATTACAGACCGATTTCCCTAATGAATATGGACGCCAAAATCCTCAACAAGATACTTGCTAATAGAATCCAACAGTACATTAAAAGGATTATCCATCACGATCAAGTGGGATTCATACCTGGGATGCAAGCGTGGTTCAATATTCGCAAATCAATCAGCGTGATACATCATATCAACAAGAAAAGACTCAGGAACCATATGATCCTCTCAATCGATGCCGAAAAAGCATTTGACAAAATACAGCATCCTTTCCTGATTAAAACCCTTCAGAGTGTAGGAATAGAAGGTACATTTCTCAATCTCATAAAAGCCATCTATGAAAAGCCTACTGCAAATATTATTCTCAATGGGGAAAAGCTGGAAGCCTTTCCCTTAAGATCAGGAACTCGACAAGGATGCCCACTCTCGCCACTATTATTCAACATAGTACTAGAAGTCCTTGCAACAGCAATCAGACGACAAAAAGGGATCAAAGGTATTCAAATTGGCAAAGAAGAAGTCAAAATGTCTCTCTTTGCAGATGACATGATACTCTATATGGAAAACCCAAAAGAAGCCACTCCCAAACTATTAGAAGTTATAGAGCAATTCAGTAACGTGGCGGGATACAAAATCAATGCTCAGAAATCAGTTGCATTTCTATACACGAATAACGAGACCGAAGAAAGAGAAATTAGGGAATCCATCCCATTTACAATAGCACCAAAAACCATACGTTACCTTGGAATTAACTTAACCAGAGACGTAAAGGACCTATATTCTAGAAACTATAAATCACTCTTGAAAGACATTGAGGAAGACATAAAAAGATGGAAAGATATTCCATGCTCATGGATTGGAAGAATTAACATAGTTAAAATGTCCATGCTACCCAGAGCAATCTACACTTTCAATGCTATCCCGATCAAAATACCGAGGACATTTTTCAAAGAACTGGAACAAATAGTCCTTAAATTTGTATGGAAACAGAAAAGGCCCCGAATCTCCAAGGAACTGTTGAAAAGGAAAAACAAAGCTGGGGGCATCACAATGCCGGATTTCGAGCTGTACTACAAAGCTGTGATCACAAAGACAGCATGGTACTGGCACAAAAACAGACACATAGACCAATGGAACAGAATAGAGAGCCCAGAAATGGACCCTCGGCTCTTTGGGCAACTAATATTTGATAAAGCAGGAAAAAACATCCGGTGGGAAAAAGACAGTCTCTTCAATAAATGGTGCTGGGAAAATTGGACAGCTACATGCAAAAGAATGAAACTTGACCACTCTCTCACACCATACACAAAAATAAACTCCAAATGGATGAAAGACCTCGATGTGAGACAGGAATCCATCAAAATTCTAGAGGAGAACATAGGCAGCAACCTCTACGACATCGGCCAAAGCAACCTTTTTCATGACACATCCCCAAAGGCAAGAGAAACAAAAGATAAAATGAATTTATGGGACTTCATCAAGATTAAAAGTTTCTGCACAGCCAAGGAAACAGTCAGAAAAACTAAGAGGCAGCCCACGGAATGGGAGAATATATTTGCAAATGACACTACAGATAAAGGACTGGTATCCAAGATCTACAAAGAACTTCTCAAACTCAATACACGAGAAACAAATAAACAAATCAAAAAATGGGCAGAAGATATGAACAGACACTTTTCCAATGAAGACATACAAATGGCTAACAGACACATGAAAAAATGTTCAAAATCATTAGCCATCAAGGAAATTCAAATCAAAACCACACTGAGATACCACCTTACGCCAGTTAGAATGGCAAAAATAGACAAGGCAAGAAACAACAATTGTTGGAGAGGATGTGGAGAAAGGGGATCCCTCCTACATTGTTGGTGGGAATGCAAGTTGGTACAGCCACTCTGGAAAACAGTGTGGAGGTCCCTTAAAAAGTTAAAAATTGAGCTACCCTATGATCCAGCCATTGCACTACTGGGTGTTTACCCCAAAGATACAGACGTAGTGAAGAGAAGGGCCATATGCACCCCAATGTTCATAGCAGCAATGTCCACAATAGCTAAATTGTGGAAGGAGCTGAGATGCCCTTCAACAGATGACTGGATTAAGAAGTTGTGGTCCATATATACAATGGAATATTACTCAGCTATCAGAAAGAACGAGTTCTCAACATTTGCTACAACATGGACAGCACTGGAGGAGATAATGCTAAGTGAAATAAGTCAAGCAGAGAAAGACAACTATCATATGATTTCTCTTATCTATGGAACATAAGAACTAGGATGATCAGTAGGGGAAGAAAGGGATAAAGAAAGGGGGGGTAATCAGAAGGGGGAATGAAACATGAGAGACTATGGACTATGAGAAACAAACTGAGGACTTCAGAGGGGAGGGGGGTGCGGGAATGGGATAGACCGGTGAAGGGTAGTAAAGAGGGCACGTATTGCATGGTGCACTGGGTGTTATATCAACTAATGAATCATCGAGCCTTACATTGGAAACCGGGGATGTACTGTATGGTGACTAACATAATATAATAAAAAATCATTAAAAAAAAAAAAAAGAAAAGAAAAGTGTGAAAGTTAACTGGAATACCTTCTTACTGTTATGATCACGGATAGCAATCTGAGGTACCAAAATCAAAATCACCCTTTATAATTACAAAGGAACAAATTACAAGGAACACTTTACAAAAAGGAGATATAATGAGGAGAAAGAAGTAAGACTCAGGGCCCCGATTCTATGTTTCACATTGTGGGGATTAGAAAGATCAGTCGTGAAGTTCTCTGCAAAGAAAGCTACTTTCCGTCTGTCAGACACCAAATCAAGTGAAGAAAAAACACACTGCAGAAGTTTTCTTTATTAGATAAAATAGGATCAAAGCTTATTTTGGCTTTGACTTTCCAGTTATGTTGGAAGTGCTCCACTCTGGTAGAAAATTGCTGAAGTGAATCTAATCTCTCTGTGTCTCTCCCCACGTGCCAATGTGATGTGCTCTCTGATTTCTCTATCCACTGTTTACAGAAGGAAGGCCTATTTTGCTAGTCTGAAGTATGTAATGATGTGCCCTGAGAGTGCATTTGGCTTTCCTGTCTATGCAGCTTTTATGGTTTCATTTCCCCCTTTTGATTTTCAAGTATGTAATTGTGTAACTCAACGGTGCACACCTGGCCTCTGAGTAGTCTAGCCCAGGCTGGTAAGAAAACAATTCACAAATCTCCAAAGTCTTGGCAACATTAATATGTCAAATTTAATAAAACTGTACAGAGTTCCTAAACGTACCTGCTGAATACAGATTGGAGATACCCTTCCTATGTATAACGTAAGATGTATTGTTCAGCTAAGTATTTCTGCTTTGAAACTTGAAAGTAGTCACCATGGTAAAGAAAAAAAATTGGGCACGCTTGAATGAAACTGTATTCCACCTATTTTCCTGTTGCCAGATGCCAACAACAATATTTTTTTAAAATATTAGTAACTTGTATGGGATCAGGATGAAGGAATGTTTATGCTTTAAACAGAACTGATATAATTGTATGCATATAAAACCTTTTAAACCAAAAGAGATGGAAAGAGAAAGAAAGAAAGGAAATACTTAAAATACATTCAAGGGCACTCAATAATTGATATAATTGGACACTGCCTATACAAGGTGAGATGAAAAAGACACAGGTGATTTCTTAACCCTTTTGTTCATCCTATTCTCTATGTAGACATATTAAACTCAGGTTATCACGATTATTTTGTACCAAAGTAACAGCCACAAACATTACCTGCATAAAGTAAACTATAAATAAATAAAACACTTAAATAGATTAGTGTTGCTGAGACACTTTACATTTATAAGGCAAGTGCAGCCACTGATTGTCTTGAAGTAACACTGAGACTTGCCATTGTGGTAGGAATCCTCCTGCACGTCTGAGAGAACAAGATTTTTTTTTTATTGATACTTTTCATATATTGACCTAACTGAAAAAAGCTGGTGGTATTCAAGAATTGCTATCATCGTAACAGCTGGGAACCAATTCCTGGGTCAATTTCAGTGACGTTTAGAGTATTAACCCCTTTACTACTAGAAATAAAAAAATGGTCCTTCTAGTCACAAACACAGCCTGTAAGAATGCTATCCAGTTTTCTGTTGTTTTCTCCCTTTTCTCCCTGAGGTGCTACTTGACTCAGCATACTCCACAGTTAAGATAACAGTTAAGTAGAAAGACATTCTAATGCAGAGGTATTGCATCATCTAAGGTTTCTAACCATCAGTAAGTGCCAATATTTATCTTAAACAGAGCCATAAAAGTGGGTTGATGCCTGAGCCTCTAAAGGTGGTATTTTTTATGTAAGAGGATGAAGAGCCAGCAACCTGATTTTTAGATACTCCTGACTTCTGGACACTCTTGTGAAGATTTGGTGAAACTTGTTCTCAAACTGTTGCTTGAACCACTTTGGGATGTAAACAACGTGCTAGCAAAGGCTGAACTGCTGCTGGTGGACTGAGTAGTTAAAATTCTGAATGTTGGCCTGTGTTTACTCTTCGAAGGCAGGGACTCTCTGCCTGTGGCTGGCAATCTGGCCTGAGAGTTCACCCTCGTAATTTGGAGCTTGACAGGGTTAGAAAAGCCAACATCTGTTTGCCTACTTGAAGCTCCTGTAAGCGCCAGCATGCATGCACATGGGTCTTACTGGGAGATACAGTAAGCAGGTGCCTCACACTCTTCCCAGGACCTTTCCTCAAGGGGACAAACCCTCTAGTAGAAACTCAAGTGCAAGCTATGCCTACTCGTAGTTTCAAGATTAAGTTTAAACAATTAATTCTGACCACAGTTACAGAAGCATGGAATTGATTAAAAGCAAATAGATTAGAACTAAAACTTGAGGGAAATATGCCACTAATAAAATAATATATCTGGCTTGGAAACATCTGTGGAAATCTCTGGGCCACCAAACTATCATCAAGGGGAAGAAGGATACTAACACAGTGGCTGCACCAGAAGAAACATCTTCCTCAACATTCAATTCAGATGTGGATGGAAAGGAAAACAAAAAGAAAAGTTCCCCTCTCAGTAACAGATCTAAAGATTTTGGAACAGAAATGAGGACAGAGTGATTGGCTAATCGGAAAGCTTACTTCACTGACAGGATAGGATTTCTCGCCTTTACTATACAACAGGGTAAGACACATGATCTCAATAGCAACTGATGTGTGTTTCCAATTGTTCACATTTAATAAATTTTTTTAAGGAATCTCTTATGCCCAGCATCAGGCTCGAACTCACAACCCGAAGGTCAAGAGTCCCATGTTCTACCGACTGAGACAGCCTGGCAACCCCAATTGTTCACATTTAAAATGAAAAAAAAATTAAGTTATCACATTTCTTCTCCACAATTGTCTATTGTGTGTGTTAAAGGCAAATGCCTTCTGCTTTAACTCAGAATCTCTAAATCATGAGTAGTCACATCAAACCTGTCAGAGAGTAATGCATTATCACTTAGGTATTGTAGAAAAAGAGCCATATGCAATAAAGGGATGAGTCTTTGGGGTGGTTTCCTTTGTGAGGGAGGTGATTATCTTCCGTGTAAAATGGGTATGGATGTTGAACAGTCACTGATGGAACTATGATAGATACCATTAGTTTGTGTCCCACCTTCCATCCCCAACTTCCTCCGCCTTGCCAACTCCCAAAAGATTCTCATTCTTCTAGTCTTTCTTGAAGCCAGAAATAGCCATGGGTCCCATGTCTGAATAAAGCAACATAAAAATAACTTTCCTGGGGTCTTGTTTGAAAGACAATTTGCTGAAAAGAAATAGGCAGAAGAAAATAACTGGCTGGTATCACTCCTTGCCCTTTGTCTCTGCCTTGCAAATGGGATTCCTTGGACTATGGAAACCATCTGTAGCTGAGACACAAGAATAATCAGGACAAATAATCAACATACTAAGAATCAGAAAATAGTTTTGTTTATAGTATTATTTACTTGCTGGATGATCCATGAAACATGAAATCTACCTCTAGGCATTTTTTCAAATAAACAAATGACATTATATTGTGTAGTCAGCATTGATCCTTTTTTTTTCCGTTCCTTACAGGTTTTTGCTGTTGTTGTTGTTGTTCCTTACAGTTTAAAACATCTTTAACTGATTAAGTGCTGAGAGATTAACTCAGTCTTACCCCTATATGCATCATGCAATTTGGGAAATTAGGAATTTCTAGACTCTCATGTTAAGAAAGATCTTCATATGGAATCGACAGGTCACAGCACTCTGTGCATTATTTGCTAATCTTGAACGAATAGTTCAGGTAAAACTGGAATGTTATTTCTGTGGTGTAATTCATAGGATCCCAGTTTTCTATAGAATTCTAGAAGCTGACTTCACGAATATGTTACATCAACATCAATTTGTTTTTTGCATCAGTTCTAATAAAGGGCTCAGAATCACACGAAAGCTGAGAGGTGACTGAAACAACAAATAAAAACTTAAAAACAAAACCTACACCTTTAATATATAGAAAAGCAACATTCACATATAATAAAAGAAGGCATATGTAATCAGAGTTTTGAAAATAGCACAAACAGAATTTTTATTGGCAGCAATTAGCAGACAAAACTGCAAATGGATCTCCCAATGAAAACAAATGAAAGCTATATAAAATGTAACAAGTATCTTTTTTAAATGTCTTTTGATGGTAAAATAAATATAAAAATCTATAGAGGCTCAAAAAACAATAAAAGTGGAACCCTAGGACCTAGGTGCACTTAAAAGCCACTTTTTAACCTTACAATGATGCACCAAATCCAGGGGATTTTGAATGTCCATTTTGAGGGCTGTTCAGGGTACACAAGATGTAAGACAAAGCCTTGGGTGTGCTTAGAGTAGGTGGTGGGAGACTGCTCTACAAACCTAGGTTCCTGAGAGATGGCACCTGCAATAAACCCACAGCAAAAGGGACAGCAAATAAACTTCCTTACATCCCTGGTATTGTGTGAAGGGGAAAAATCTCCTTCGAGAATTTATCACCATAATCTGGTCTTCATGTAGATTTTCTCCTCAACTTTACACCATTTATTCAGTGGGGGGATCCTCCAAGCAACTGACAGAGGTAAATGTAAAACATACACTAAAGAATCTTAACTTCAATTCAGAGCTCATAGACACGGATAAAAGCCAAGGGGAGAAATGTACCACAAGTGAAAACTAGCACAAGGATACTTGCAGAGATACCATGTATTAGATGTAAAAGACAGAAATTTAAACAAGCATATTTTATACATTTCAGGGGAAAAAAGTAAGTTTGAAAATTTGAGTGAGGATCCAGAGACTTTATAAAGTCTGTGGAGATTTAAAAAAGAATGTAATCAAAGTTTTAGAGATGAAGAAAGTAAAGTGAAAAAATTCAGCACATCCAAGTGGAAGGGAGAACTGGAAAATAAAGCTAAAGAAAATATTGATGAGGCAGTCAGAGAGGAGTTAAAATATCAGCAACCTAGTATGAGATACAGTAGATGAACTGAAGAAGGCTGATGTATGTCTAACTGAAATTCCAGAGTAAAAAGAAAAATAGGTAAAAGGCAATATTTGAAAAGAAAAATTAATATAATCATGAATTTTTAGATATAATTATGAAGTTGTAAATATAAATCTATAAATGAAAGACATCCAAGTTTTTATTCTGGGAGAGTAAGAAATTACAAACAGGGTTAATGGAAAAAATTATGAGCAAGCTACAGCAATATAATGCATAATAGTCCTAGACTAGTAATTACAATCATATAAAATAGTAATAGAACCTCAAAGACCACAAAACAAAACAAAACAAAACCTAGAAATGGCAAGAGAGAAAAGACGTATCCCTTGTATAGGAATGGCAGCAGACTGGCATCTCAACAGCAATAATGGAAGTTGGAGGCACTGTAACAATTTTCAGTATTGAAAGAAAATAACCGTTTAACTTAAAATTCTATACCTAGAACTACTTTCCTTCAAGAAGCAGGTGAAAAAAAATTGTTTTCAGGAGAACAAAACATGAAGAAATTAACCTACCAACAACTGACTTGCATTAAGCAAGCTTCCAAAGGCTGATGTGTACGTAGCTGGAACGCATTCCTGGTTGAAGGTTTGATGGGTAAGAAGAAATCATAAAAAAACAATAAAAGTTTTATTTCTCTCTTTTCTATCTGTATATTCTTTATTTTATTTTCTTGCCTTAGAGAGGTTATCTGGGACCCACACTTTAATCCTGTTTCCTTTTCAAGGCATTATTTACTTCATCAGGTAGAAATAAGGTCAAAATTCTTAGTAGGATACTAGTAGTTAATAAATAAGTAGCATGTGTTAATTTTTTAATCATGCCTTTGTTGATGATTGTGATGACACCTTTATATCATTGTCCAACATAAGGTAACAAAAGGTGTAGGATTTCATGTTCTGTGTCCAGTTTGTTACATAAATGACAATATGACATATATAGTCTTTTGCAAAAGAAAACCTCACAAAAAATATGATGGCTATTGTTTGAGATTTCAAAATCTTGACTTACATTTCCACTTTGTAATGAAAGTTTTTAAAGGCATACTAAAACACCAGGCCAGAAATTAAAAATGATACAGAGTCACAGCATTCCTATATGCTTATAACATCAAATGATAGTCTACTTTTATCTTGTTATTTCAATTGTCTAGTTCCAATTAAATGTATAATATACAGAAAAATGAAGTGTGTGAAAAGTATCAGCTGCTCGATAAACATTTATTGAGTTTCTTTTGCATCAAAACTTCTAGCATTTTTCTGAAATCACTCTGTAATTTTGCCAGCATACTCTCCACGAATTTCTTTCCTTTTTACTTCATAGGTACTGTGGGCATAGCGTGCATCTGACACATAATGTGGCATTGTGGAGAGGAGTCAGACAAAACCCTCTACGTGAGTAACTTTGAGAAAGTCCTTACGGAGTTTCGTTTCCTTATATGTAAATCTCCATACTGGAATGATAGGCCGTCTCTGGTAGAGTGGCACTTAGCCCATGAGGTTTTGTGATAATTAAGTGAGATAAATCATGCAAAGCTTACGAAACTGGGCATGACATGTGGTAAATAAAACGACTGTTTCCTCTTTGCATTTCTGTATGCCAGACACTGTGCTAGCTGACTCATGTCTTATTCAATCTACTTTTTCAAATGACCAGGTCAGTTTTTTGGAAAGTAAAAAGGAGCAAACTAACAAAACAACCAAAAGACGTGTTGACTGCAAATTTATTTTCAATCTGTCTCTCAACTCTTAAGCATGTTTAATCCAGCTACTTCCTCACTTTCCTATCTATTCAGTCTTTTATGGCTTTCATCCCATCCCTCCTTACTGAAAGTAATAATAGCTACCATTCATTATGTGCCTGCCATGTCCCAGAACCTATAACAAGAGCTTTATGCTGTTTCGTTTAACATTTATAAATCTGGTACCTTTTTCTCATTTTTGTCCTGATTAATATCACTGTGGCATATGATATTTCTGACTACTCACTTCTTAGAAAAGTGTTTTTTCTCAATTTCAGAGGTACCACACATTTCAAGCACATTGTCCTCCTTTCTCAGTTCCTTACTTTAAAATCACAGTTGCATGACAGTCCAATGAACTGTTTGACTCCTGCATCCCTCTACATTCTGTCATACTAGGCCCGCCACACTACACAAATCCCAATACCTCCTTTCACATCAGACCTTTTCGTGTTACTTCCTTGGCATTTTACAACTGTCTAAATGTTTTTATGTTTATTCAAGATTTATTTACTTATTTTTAGAGAAAGACAGAGAGATAGCACATGAGCGGGAGGGGCAGAGGGAGAGGGAGAGAGAATCTCAAGCAGACTTCCTGCAGAGCCCAGAACCTGACAACTGCTAGGTCTCACAATCCTGAGATCACGACCTGAGATGAAACCAAGAGTCGGACACGTAACCAACTGTGCCACCCAAGCACCGTAGGTCCAAACATTTTTAAATCAAAACTTGAGGGGATAGTAATTTTGGCATTATTAACATTCAACTTAGCATTTACTTGAAATTCACGGTCAGAAGATTGTTCTCTTCCCTGAAGCTCATTTACTTATCCATGGATAGAAAACACCTATTGTTTAAATTTTTCTTGAATTAAAAGAAAAAAAATCTATTTGTGTGTGTGCTTGATTTAACTGTTTCCAAATGAGAAGAAGAAGGGAAATGTTTTCTGAATCACTGACATCTTGGACCAAATAAGTTAGGTGGGAAAAATTATAAAATGGAATACAATTTGTGGAAACAGGTATCTTTGAAACAAATTAATTTAGAGAGAAACTACTATAATTATGTAAGAATTTTATTTCTCAGAGAATCATGCACTGGATCCCAAGTTTCTTTGGTTATGAGGTGTAAAATACAGGAGTTTTAATATTATTAAAGAAATATAAATATTATACTTTTCTCTCAAAATTTTTCATTTTTTTTATGTTTGGAAAGAATAATACAGATCGTATTAGGGAGTAGCATTAATTATATAATAAATTGATTTTAAAGACAATTTTCCCAACTGGGAAAGCCAAAATAAATGAATACTATAACTGTTAAATATTTCTTTAGCCTTTCACAAGAATCAACAACAATAAAACTAATGTTATCTTTTTTATATCATATGATCAATTGTTTGCTATTTAAAGGAAAACACGAGTCATATTTTTATACGCTAATATACATGAATATTATACATTATATATGTGTGTGTCTGTGTATATACATATAACTATACACACCATATTTTTTCTTTATAAGCAGTGATTGTGGTCATTCATCAGAGAGCATTTTTCTTTTATAATTTTCAAGATAAAAGGCATTCTTTTAATGTCAACCAGTGCCTATATGGTAATGTATTACACTGTTAAGCAAGCAACCTGGATTTAATTCCCAGCCCAGATTGCATACTCCCCAGGCTACTTTGTTCAACACCTGTAAAGAAGAAAATAACTAATGCTACATGAAAGCACCAATTTTAGTTTTAAGGAGGGGTGCTGGTTTCCAATAAAGGAATAAAGTGTTATTTTGCTTCGTTTTCTGCTGGAAATGTAGTAGTTGTGGCTTTTCAGCAGGAGATATAAAGCTACCCTACAAAAGGTTCCCTTCCCAGTGTATCCATTGCTCTGTACACTAGCACATGTTTTTCTCATAAAGGGAAGAAAAATGCAGGTATTAGGGTTTCTAATTATATGTTTCTACAAACTGAATTAACACGGAAATGGCAAATTGCTTGGGGGAGCATTTAACCCCATGGCTTTAAAGCATTCAAAAGTATTTGTTTCTTCACACTTGGTCTCTTAAAAGCCATTTGACCATTTTCCCAGGATATCTGCACCTAAAAAAATAGCTTTATATTGACACAGTGGCAACTATTAGGTGGAATTTCTCCTAGCTTTTCTTGAGGGGGTATAACTTTTCATAGCTCCCAAATCTTAAGATTTAAGAGAAGGTTATGGACTTGCAGTAAGTCAGCGTATGAACAAATGTTTGTACGCATGTGCATTTGTGTGTCTGTGTGTAAGTGTGTTTAGGAGAAAAAGCTAACTGTATCTCAGAAACATCAATAGAGGTGTAGAGACAGTCTTCTTCCCCATGTGATACTTGATCTCTGGAATAGGGGGAACAATGGTAGGAGCCTTCTTGGGATTTTTAAAATAATAGTGTAAGGTGATTGTGCTTATGCACTTCTATTTTAACAACTAAACATATTTAAGGGATAAAGCAGAAAGCACTGTTACTGGAGCACTGTTACTGTTACTTGAGTGGGATATAATCAGATATCTTATTATCAAATAATTTATCTTTCAGGGATACTAGAATGCTAGTTCTCCTCTGCTCCCTAATTACTATGAATAATTGACTCTGTTCTGTTATTTCCATTATGGTGCTTCCGAAGTATAGCCAAGTCGTTCTTTTGTATTAAACTCATTTGAAAAAATAGACTACTAACATAACAGTATTTCTTTTTTTTTTTTTTAACAGTATTTCTTAAAATACTCACATGTGTGTATGATGATATAGTCTTGATTCTACTGTAACAACAAAACAGGTGGGAAAAGTGAATGGGCTCCAATTTATTAAACTTTTTACATTTTAAAGGATATGTAAAAATTCCATTGAAAAATCATAAGTTTTTTCCTATCGATGTTGAGAAGTTTTCTGAATTTTCTTCTCTTATGCAAACAAGAAAGAGCTGGATTTCTTTCTTAAGACAGCATTTTAGACGCAGGTTTGTTTTCTTCTTTCTTTCAACAAAAGGTCATGGACCACCTGTAAATGGGATCTTGAGGGATTCAGTAAAATCTGTGAAATTGAATCCTAGTAATACAATAGATTCTATAAAATAGGCACCTTGTATCTCTTTCCCCATTTCTGCATTCTCTTGCGGTTCTTCCGTAATTCAAATATGTGCTTATTTTAAAATGCGTGATTTCTATAAAGTTCGACAACATTTCTCGCCGCCTTTCTTAAGAAACCCATTGTGACTTTTCTTACTGTGCTGGGCAAACTTTGAACTCCTAGATGCTATTTATGATCACTCAAAACGTATGCCTCGATAAGGCTACAAAGCAAAGTAATGGCTTGAAAAGCCTATTGATGAAAAAGGTTGGTGGGGAGGCAGTGCTAACCACATGCATGGATCATGCAAGAGGCTATGGGAGGTCACAGGTTTTCAAGGAGTAAGGATCAACCAGGGTCAGATTGGTTACAGCCAATTGCACAACCACATTCTTCTCCATTCATCCCCAGCTGAATCCCTAATTATGACCTACACAATCAGGGCCAAAGCATTAAAGAGTACAACTGTATTGTTCCATGGTGAGTGCTTAGCAGAAAAGCTGGAATTTGATACTTAGTCACAGTTTGCAAACAATGTGGTTGAACCACCTGAGGGGTCACATTTTTACATTCTGAGGCAATTTATTAGTAATGGTACCTGTCAGTCAGAAATCCCCCCAAAGCTCTTTCATTACTAGACATGACTTTGATATAGAAATGGTTCAAAGTAAGAGGCAAATAAAACAAGAGCTAGATCATTTACAAAGAAACATCAGCATATTCCCTTCATCCTTTCCTGATGAGCAATCTTTGTAGTTGTGCTGTAAGTGGTGTAAAGATTAGACTGGATGAGTTATTTTAAAAGCAAGCCTTTTTATTTCTCTAGGAAGGATTTTTAAAGTTCCTAAACTATTTCCATGACTTCTTCCATTTTAACTCAAAATATAAGCAGAAGCAAACCCTATGGTTGAGATACTTTATGCAATGACACCTCCTCAGGCTATAGTGCTCCAAATAGGAATGGTTCAAAGTTTAAGGAAGCTTGTTTAAGTTTAAAAACAGTGTTCCGCATAAAGATGTCATACAGCTTTCTCCCAACACACACACATACACGCGCGCGCACACACATGCAACTGCACTTATATTTTCAGTGCACAAAGCAAACTTCTATTTCTGACTATCGAGCACTGTTTTTAAGACAAATATAAAGAATAAAAAATTGCTTTTCTAACCTCCAAAGGAAAAACATGTTTTACTAACATGAAATATTTTTATAATTCCCTTTTATTTAATTTTCTATACATGTTCCTGAAATCACTACTTTTTTTTTTTAAAGATTTATTTATTTGCGAGAGAGTGTGTTGGGGGTAGGAGGAGAAGAAGAGAGAGAATCTTAAGCAGATTCCCTGCTGAGCATGGAGACCTGCATGGGCATCATGACCTGAGCTGAAAGCAAGAGTTGGACGCTTAACTAACTGAGCCACCCAGGTGCCCCTGAAATCACTACTCTTTTCTTTCTCACTACTACTGACTTCCATTTAGGAACTTACTGTTTATACCTGCCACATTTATGACATCACAGAATGTATAACTGTATGTGTAATGTTGCCACTGCCACATTGTCTCTAAATGAAATTTTTAAGAATGAAAGTCTTTTCTAAAGATTTTATGTGAGCCACTTAAAAAAAATGAACAAAGGATTTAAGGTAAGAAACTGAACACATGGTAGAAAATGAATCCAACAAATGAAATAGTGTATGTAGGGAAGAAAGATCTGAAAGTAGCCAAGATTATTTTCTTTTATATTAGTAATTTAAGAAAATTAAACATACGACATCATGTGATGGATAGGACACTGTAATGCAGTAAAAATAACTAGCATTTAAAAATCATTGTTACATGCTAGTAAATATGATCCACGCTTTACACGTAATATCTCAATTCTCAAAACAGTCTTATGAAGTAGGTTATTATTATTCCAATTATAGCAGATGGGGAAAATTAGGCTTAAGGTCACACATACTGCTTCATTATAAACTCTCAATAGCTTTATCAAATGATACTTTATTGAGCCTTATAATCATATTTGGCTTAGCCCCTGCACTTTAACCCACTTATATTTTTAAAAATAGGCTTATAATCAAGTGTTCACCATTCTTTGAAACTTGAAAGATATGCACATGTATATGAACATCTGGGCACTTATCTACTGACTCCAATCCTGAGCTCCCTTAACCATTTCTATCTCCATACACACTGATGTTTCAAAATAAAACAGTTCTGGAAATACCAGTGTAAAAACTGGTCCAAGCAAGAATCATCAGAACATGCTAAGTCATTGGCTAAAGTATTGTTGGGGAATAGGATCTTTACATAGTTCCAAAATAACACCCCACAGATAGCTTGATAAATATGTGCGATAAAATGTAACTTTACAATGGAGAAATCCCATTAACCAAGTTACTAGTTAACCATCAACCATGGCTACCCAGTGAAATCCTGGAAATCATTTTAACCACATGATTAAACTTAGCAACTTCCAAAAAAAAAAAAAAAGCCAAATGCCATTATGTGAGTCTCATATAATAGGAAATACACAGTATCACCTATAGTATTCTCAGTATTCTTGTCAAAATTGTTTAACCTGATTTTAATCATGACTAAACATTCAGACAAATCTTTTGGGTGGAACATTCTAGAACATAATTATCCTCCACACTTAAAAGAAAAAAAAGTTCAATATCATAAAAAAAAAGAAAAAGGTGAAATGGAGGGACTATTCTTTCACATTAAAGGAACCTAGAGGGTCATGTAAAATAATTATAATACAGGATCCTTAACCAAACCCTGGATCAAAATAATCAAACAAATAAAGAATTATAAAGAATACTCTCAAAGTACTTGGGGGAAATTTGAGTAAGGACTTATGTTAGATAAGATTACTATTAAAGTATAATTTTTAAGAAGTTAAAAACATGACACAAATATAAAATAAATATATATGTCAAAGATTTTATCTAGCTCATCCATTAGTAAGGAATCAGTAAGCTCTTAAATTTAGACCACAGATTATATGAGGAGGTAAGTTTCTAGAGGCAAATTAATGAAAGATTATTAAGATCACATTGCTGGATTAGATAAAAAATGAGGGCAATAAACTATAGGTGTCACGGTTATCTTTTTCAGTAGACAGAAGTCATATGCATCTGTACAGACAAAAATCTGTAAGTTAACCTATTCTATTTTATAAAGCATAGGTGGCATAAAATAGATCAGTCCATAGAAAATTTACCATTTTGTACTACTGAGTATACCAAAGGAAACTCAGTAATCTCTTTTGTCTGTTAACAAGTTTCACATTTTTTTTTGACACTGTGAAATAAAAATTAAAGTTCTTGGGTGTGATTTAAAAAATTGCTATTTAAGTAGGAAAATATCCTACCTTTGAGAATATACATGCTGAGATATATTAGGACTATGTTTCATAATGTCTACAATTACTTTCAAATGATTCAGAGAAAAATGCTGCTCGGCAATGGCAGAAAGCTAATGTGGCAAAATGGTTAGTACCCGATAAATCTATTTGATATACTATATAGGTGCTAATTTTGATTATTTTCCAACTTCTCTGTAGGTTGGAATTTTAAAAACTAAATATTTGCAGACATAAAGAATGAAATATTTGGCTTCTTTTGTCATTTTCTTATTCAAATTTTAAGATGAGATCCAGTTTGCTTGTATACGTGTCTGGCTTTTCTAGTCATTGAAGGCAGTATAATTTGAAGCATAGTCTCTCAAGTTCTCAAATGAGAGGTTTTTTTTTTTTTTTTAGTAGCTTTTAAACATCAAAATTGCTACTTACAAGCTTGGTATCATTAAACAATGTAAATATATACTGTGCTTACTTTTCTCACCTCTATGATAGGGATGTAGCATCCAAATTACCTAGCACATATTTAATACTCAATAAATGCTATCTAATTTAATTTCATATTCTACATTTTACACCTCAAATCTTTAGTAATTATAGCAGTAGTCTCCATTTGGTTAACTAAACTCCCAGGATTTCTTTAAAGCATAATGTGGTCCTAATTCTACAGGACCTCAAAAGTACATCCATATAATCTAGACTTGCTTGTACTGAGTTACAAAAATCTTTGGTATCTTTTCTAATTGGCAGGACATTTATGAGCTCTTTTTGTTGGTGATTACCCTTTGCCAATCAGCATTTCCAAAAGGGAGTTATAGTCACATGCATTTACTCTGTAAATGTGAAGATTTGAAGTTGAAAAAAAAAATCTGTCAAACATGGAACTTTGGGTTTAAAATAAGACAGAAGCTATCTCAATTAGACTAATAACCTTCAGTTAGATACCAGATTGGAGAAATGATAGGAACTTGAGATTCAGAAAAATGCAATGTTCTCAAGGTTTTTTTCCTTTTCTTTGAAAATGAACAGCTATAATTTAAAACAATATTTGGAAAAATGGCTTCAGAGTAAAGACAAACTTTCACAGGGGAACATGATGCAGAGGCTGTTCACCTATTTTTAATCCACACTGAGCCACAGCTCTAATATAACAGACTAATTAGAAGAAAGATTCTGTTCCAAGGAGAAATAAAATTCAGTTCCTGGCTTTTTCATTAAGGATCCCATGGTACCTGCAATTTTTAAGGCACGATCCTTTGAAAAACCCTAATTTGCTTGATTACTGTAACTGGCTAACGAACTCTCAAATTTAGGCTCTGTGCTAAATTTATTTTATAGTTGGCTGTTTTATATATAGATATTTAATTCTGGCTCAGAGAAACTCCACTCCCACCATGAATAAAAAGTATGTTACTTACATTGTGATTTAGTAGTGCTCTGCTTTATTGCAAATAAACAGTTCAGACCTGTTTCAGATGCTCTGTACTCATTGTAACACTCACTACAAACTATAAATTTATTGTAAATATAGATAGCTATCATGCTGTTTGGTCTAGAATTCATAAGGTGATGAAAACCATTTGGATTTTTAAATTGATAAATATTATTGGATAAGATGTTTACTTACATGACAGAAGACAGGAATATTCATTTGAAAGTTCCTAAAAAAAATAAAGAGATACAGATGGGTTATAAATTTATTTCCTTCCATCAAAAATTCTATGACTAGTTTATGTTTCCACTACCAAATTTCATTTTATTTCAACTATAAACTTATTCTCATAAAAATTTGTTCAAAAATTTTAAGTGTATAGTAATTTAACTTAATACCCTAGAAAACATTTTTATTGCTTACATTTAAACAATGTCGCTTACAAAAACAAGTTACTAATTTAAAAAATAGCATAGTTTTTCAATTTTTCACTCTATACTGGTATTAACAATCAGTTATTCCCAGGCATCAACTTAGACGTGAGGAATATAACTTAATTCAAATTAGTTTATAGGTAAAAACATTGCAGTGTTTATTTAAATTTTGATTTTTTTTAAAAGATTTTATTTATTTATTTGACAGAGAGACAGCCAGCGAGAGAGGGAACACAAGCAGGCGGAGTGGGAGAGGAAGAAGCAGGCTCCAAGTGGAGGAGTCTGATGTGGGGCTCAATCCCAGGACTCCGGGATCACGCCCTGAGTCAAAGGCAGACGCTTAACGACTGAGCCACCCAGGCACCCCTGAAATTTTGATTTGTAACTCCACTTTTTATTTTTCTATGATTTAAAAGTCAAATGCATAAAAACAATTATAAATCTATGATTGGCCATGCAATATAGAAATTTATAGTTCATGCCACCAACATAAAAAGGAGGAGCAGAACGGTACAGGAGCAGTTTTGCATGCCAGTTTGGTAACTATGAAAACTATACTGTTATAAACTTAGGATATTCATTGTAATCTCTATGTATGCAGAGAAATATAACTCTAAAGAGATTGCATTCAAACCCAGTTAGTCTAAATCCCAGTCTGGGCTCTTAACCATTTTATGCTACCTCTCGTCGTAAGAAGGGATTTGAATTATTCACTCATTCATTGAGAAAAGATGTGTACTGACCATCTAATGAAAACTATTTTAACAGATTCTGGTATTATACTGCCGAATAAAATATTAAACCTGCCTTTCAGATTATAGTAATCATTGTAACATTTCAATTCATTATAACATAATACACATATTTGTAAAAAACAAAACTCTTTCGAATAACTCCAGCATGAAAGAAGCCACGTCTGTGGTCTCGGTGCTATGAGTACTGTGGAAAGACTCAAAGGTATTGGACTTGGAGATGAATTTGTCACTGTGTGGACTCTGACACGTCCTCAACCACACTTCTTAGCCCTCTTCTTCCACAGCCACCTTGATTTCTTGGCTGTTTCTTGAAAACTCCAAGCACATTTCTGCTTGAGGCCTTTGTATTTGCTATTCTTTCAGCATAAATACAATCCCTGAAGGTAAGCTTGCATCTCCTACCTCATGGAGGTCACTTTGCTGAAGAATGGTTCTTTAGCCACACTGTAAAAAATAATTATATTCCTCCCCAGAGATTTCCTACTTGAATTTCTTTCTTATACCTTTACTTTTTGTCATAGCAGATTAAATATTTGTAGGTCTATCTGTCTATCTATCCATCCATCTACATCCATCTATGTCCAATGTCTTTGTTTCCGCAAATAAATATAAGCTCTTTGCAAGGAAACATTTGATTTGTTTTGTTTACTACTGTATATTTAGTTCCTAGAAAAGTATCAGGTTCATGATTGGCCTTCACTAAGTATTTTATGATTGATCTGGTCAATGGACCACAACCAACATTATAGAATTTTTATTACATCTAAGAAATGAGCAAATAAACCTAACAGTGCACTAATTAGGTAGTTATAAGATTAAGACACACTTAAACATTCAATCAGCTATCCTGCCTTTTTGTAAAGCACATTTGTGTGTGTGTGTGTGTGTTCTTTGTACAATTTAAAAGAAGAACATTTTCACAACTCTACTGGGTTTCCTCTCCAAATGTAACTTATGAAATCATAGGATTCTTATTAATCTAAATATCTCCTAATGAACTCTAACATTACTTCCTTCTTGACTATTAGTAGAAAGAAGCTTAAAACATTATACTCATTGTATTAGCTTTTGATATTTAAACTTAATATCTTCTAGAAGTAATCTACCTTTTCAGATAAATACTTCTGAATACTTCTATACTTTAAAATAATTAAAAGGAAATTCTGACATATATATTATTCAAACAACATAGTTGACTAAATAACATACTTTTCAAACAAGGAGACATTTTGTAGGGGCGCTTGGGTGGCTCAGTCCTAAAGCGTCTGCCTTTGGCTCAGGGAGTGATCCCAGAGTCCTGGGATCGAGCCCCACATCAGGCTCCTCCGCCCGAAGCCTGCTTCTTCCTCTCCCACTCCCCCTGACTGTGTTCCCTCTCTCTCTGGCTGTCTCTCTCTCTCTGTCAAATAAATAAATAAAATCTTAAGAAAAAAAAAAAGGAGACATTTTGTATAAGACTATGAAACTCCTATAAAACGCTAAAAGAACAGACAGTAAATTTTTCTAGACAACTGTGATTGTTTAAGAATAAAGACAGCTAAAATTTTATAGAATGGACAAAATTTTAAATGATTACAAATTACATTTGTCCCTATAAAGATATAAAAGTGATCAGTTTAGGCATGTGTTTTTCAAATTAGGTAGATCATAATTATTCAATCAGATTGAGGTAAGAAATAAGGAATTCTAACCTTTCCTACGTAACAAGTAATCTGGCCCTGTATTTGATGACTTATTAAACAAATAGGGTTCATGGGATGGATACATGAGAAACGGATTGGCTGGGAAGGCCGGGTATTGGAGGATGACGCAGGTTCAAATCTTTGTCTCAAAGACTTTTATATTTTCTTCCATATCCACACATACACCGAAGAGGGTGAGAGTGTGTGTGTACGTGTGTGTGCATGCATGCATGTGTGCTTTACTGCGTTAAAGTCAACATTTAGTTTTGGCAAAGAAACAAACAACTAAGTTGTATAATATTTTCAAGATCTCTATGCTGTGTAAAGCTATATAAGCCTTAAATATTTCAAATACGATTCACTATCATTATCCCAGAATCAAATGATACAATGGAATTTAACATTAATAGCACAAGGCAGAGCTATTTAGAGAAATAATTTCTCTTAACAATCTAGCTGCCCTAAATATTTTACATGAAGGGCAGCCCTAATTAGAGGACATTTTGGGAAAATACATGTTTTTTAATGATTTCAAGTTTGTGTGTGGAAGAAAACTAAGTGTATTTAAAATTTCCTTTTCTGCCCATGACCACTTGAGAGGAAATCTAGTTTCCATAATTATGATTCACTGACACCTGAGTCATCAAATGATGTTTTATATCCTGTTTGATGTTCATGGAGTCTTACGAGCCTGTCTTTTAAAGGTTTTCTTCTTTGAACTAAGAAGTCATATTTGCCAAGTTTAAAATCTAACTAGTTTTCATAAAGCTTAAGCTCATTTTAGAGTCAGAAAACACTGAATTTGAATGTAATTCAATGAAGAAAGCATTTTTTTCTTATTTACTTAGGCTAATGGGTAGAAGAAAATGGAGTATGTCCCAAAGAAGTTACAAAAAATTAAAAAGCAGAGCTTGAATGACAAGGCTACCTAAATTTGATGATAGAATGATAATAAAACCAGCCTAAAAATTTAGTCTACAATATAGAATAATAGATGAACCAGCTTCCATAATTAATAACAGAAGGGAATGTGGTGAAATTCAATTTAAGCAGCATTCATTGATATAAAGATTCAAAGACTGAGTACTCTGCCTTCAAAGGGCTTCCAGTTGAGGAGAGAAATACACATAAGCAAACACTTGTAATACATCATAATAAGTAAACTGATAGAACTACTTGCAGAATGACACAGAGGAGAAAGTGATGGCCTCTCCCTGCAGAAGTCAGAGCAGACTATACAAGATGAGGTATAGTTGTAAATGCACACTGAACAGTGAATAGCTTTCCAAGTAGACAAAGGAGCCAGATTCCTATATGATGTGTAAGTAAGTTTGGACAAAGCTTAATAATGAAGGGAGCCATTCAACGTTTTAACACAGAAGTGACAAGATATGTGTTTTAGTAATCAATCAGAGTGTAAATTGTTTTAGAATGCTTCTCTTGTGCAAATGGGGCAAAAACTAATACATTCATACTGTGACTGAGCTTAAGCCATAGTTTCCTTTATCCACTTCATCCTATGTTCCTTTGAGGGGCTAAATATTAAATTGTTTGTATGTGGAAACAATGGAAAAATTACTTATTCGGAAAGAGAAACTGTTTATTTATCCAAAAGTCTTTTCATCTGGCTTCCCCAAACAGTTTCAAACTGTCATTTATGTTGGGTTAAGTACCAGTAATTCAATTCCATGACAGAAACACAGACAGAGCAGAATCCCTGTGACTGTCACCTAAAACAGCTTCTCGGTTCTATGTGCTTTTATTTACCATCCTTCAGAATAAAAGATCACAAGAGGTTTTACAATAGGCTCTCTGGACGGTTGAGGTGATTCCCCAAAGGACCAAACAAAGAGTGATATATGGTGAATCAAAGGAAAGTAAGCTTTAGTGGCGTATCTTTCCTGGAAGACCAGCTGCAATAAAAAAGGGGTAATAGGATGAACTCAAGTAGCAGAAATGGTAGGTGGGATTTTGTGTCATTTGAGCTAGTAATTACATTTTACTGCTAGTATTCAAAGTAACTCCCTACTTTGGCCATTCTCCTTTGCATGTTTCTTTCAAGTTTGCAGTCTATTACTTAAACTGATATTGTAATTAAGATAGACTTATGTAATATGCTCCTGAGATTGGATACTATTTTTCCTTTTTTTTAGTAGAACATATTTCATTTAAAAATTTTATAAATTTAATTTCAAAATTAATCTGATGCTTTTATAGCATTAATTTTCTATTTCTAGCTCTGATTTTTCTTAATAAAAGAGGAAAGCTGCTTTAAGAAAAGCATTAAAGAAAAGTTTTTTTCTTTACACTGGATGTTACATTATGATACACAAAAATAAAGTATTCCAGATAGTATTTTCAAAGAGGGAATGCCAATACAAAAGTATCTTGAAATGTGAAGTAATCAGATTGATAGAATAAAAGCAAATAGAATATCAAAGGACTGTAATATATGAATCTACCAAAGTATTTACCATAATCAGGAGTTCTCAGATGCTACTTTTCAGAATTAATTTCTCTATAATTATACTCCAGGCTACTATTGGGGTTTCCTCAGGCCAATGGGCATTAACTGCTCCCCTACTAACCATAGCTGATTTTTATAAAGCTAATTTTAAGAAATTAAAGGAAATAAATGTTGATGCCTACAAAGATGAATAATGGAAGAAAGTTTTTGTGAATCAAGCAGTCCATCCTGAAAAGGGCTGGAAAAAATATGTAAGCATCATATATTTTCAGAGACTTCCAAAGACCATAGACCATGGAGCATTCTTTGTTAATCAAAAGGAGGTTAAGTGCTATTATTCCAGCAGTAAACAAATATGTATTGACTTCTGTCTACTGTGGACATAAAATAGGAAGACCAAAGTGAAGTGGATATAAACACTGTACTCAAGAAGTTTATAGTGTGTTAGAGGTAACTTTATTTTTTTTTTAAGATTTTATTTATTTATTCGACAGAGATAGAGACAGCCAGCGAGAGAGGGAACACAAGCAGGGGGAGTGGGAGAGGAAGAAGCAGGCTCATAGTGGAGGAGCCTCATGTGGGGCTCGATTCTATAACGCCGTGATCACGCCCTGAGCCAAAGGCAGACGCTTAACCGCTGTGCCACCCAGGCGCCCCTAGAGGTAACTTTATGTATGTGTCTGTGTGTATAAAACAAAATAAAAAATAGTCAGAATAAGATAGCCCTGCAACACTGTATGTTAGGTTTGAACAATTCAATTGCCTTTTTCCACACTTCAAGGCATTATACTAATGTGTTATGATGGCATCCATAGAAGACGAGGCCTATAATTATAATGGGTGTGCCATAGTAATTATGGTTGTCATATAGTTAAAATTACATTGGTTCGTGGAGCTGTAATGGGTCAAATAACTTTTCTCTAAGCAAGATGTCGGAACTAACTTGAAGTGGGAGCTACTTCATTATGTATATCAACACAGATGGCCAGCAAACCACTGGAAAAATGTGCTTTTCAAACCGATAATTGTATAGCAAGAACATTTCCCACTCCCCCCCTGCCACCTGAATAAGGACAGGGGATATATTCCCTGAATACTGCTTTTGTGTAGTAGGTAATAAGATGTCATCTACCACGTAGAAACAGTCAAGTGTTTGAGAGATCACAGTATGTCAGCAAGGTAATGACCAATAATTCAGGTTTCTCAGTCCTTGAAGACCCATATTCTGTATATTGTAATAAAAGATTTTGTTAAAGCTTCCTTTTTATTTCAGCTTAATACAGATTGGAGTGTCTTTATTGGAGTTTCTTTATTACTATAGTTTATTCTTTCTAAATATGTAATAAAGCAACATTATGAAAGTATAAATATTGTGTCAACTATATAGAACAAACTAAAGGAAAAGGGGGTGTTCCCCAGAAACTGTTGTATAAGAGGGACCTGAGCAGGATAACACAGTGGTGACAGTGTAAAAGAGCTTCAATGAGAAGGTGAACACAAAGAAGGCAGGATGAGCGAACCCACTGGTTCACTGGTAATTTTCTTTCTGTAGTCCCTATTAAAAAGCTTTAGAAAAAAGGGTGAAAAATGCTTATTTTTAACAGAGGTGATAAAACTATATTAGAGTCAGAGAGTTAAATAATCTCTACATTCAATGACTTCTCTGCTGGATCGAGCATGAACTTCGAATAAGGAACGTTAACCACCTGTACCTGTCTCAGGTTGTTGTGATTTAAAGACTAAAAAGAAAGACAATAACAAATGACTTTTCTCTTTCTTGTCTGTAGCCCTTGGAACATAGATCAGAAATTAGAGAGGGAGAATGCACATGTAACTTCTTCTTCTACCTTCCCCCTCTTTTGTTCTAAACTCACAGACAATTCTCAGTGAAAAGGATATAGAAAGTGCAGGGGAGCACAGAAGGCCTACGGCAAGTGACAGCTCATGTGCCCACTTGAATAAATTTTACCTTACTCTCATGCCTGCCTTAACTCTTGAGTATATTTTAAGAAGTAAAACTATTTAGTTATTTTAGATTACTGACTACAGTGCTGGTTTTATTTACAGTGTTTCTTCTGAGCATAAGCAAGGCAGCAGTCCTAATTATTTTATTTTGACAGAACAAATATGTGTGCTATGAAAATTTCTGGATCATGTCTGATATTCAAACAGAGCCATGAAAATAGATACTTCGGATGAGACTTTTCAAACAGTGACTGCCAAAGGTTAGCCACCCACAAAGAAGATTTAGATTAAAGCTATAAAAAGCTTGCATGGAATTACTAACTGTTGGAAAGTAGAAAAGGAATTAAATCTATAAACACCAAAAAACAGGGTCAAGATGACAGTGCATGTGAAGATTTCTGACAATGTTAACAATGCTCTAAGTATTATAAAATACAAAAAAAAAAAAAAAAGAGCAAATGGAATTCATACTGGATTACTGAAACAAGAGTATTTACCTTTAAACACTGAAAATTTAAAAATAAGTATTTCCAGGTTAGAAAAAGCAATTAGTAAATTCATGACACAGGAGACAGAATCAATGCATTTACTTATATATTAAAATATTTATGAGTACCTACCATGTGCTAGAACCTACTTGGTAAAGGAATAAAGAAGTAAACAAATATTCTTAACAATTACATTTGGAGCAGAGGAGGGAAAGAAATAAGTAAAAATATATTTTGTTAAAAAGTAATACACACCCATGGATCAAAGATGATATATAGCAGGTTGTATTTTTCCAACATAGCTACAGTATCTCCCATCTGGCATTCTCTTCTTAAAATGTAAGAAGAAATGAAAATTGCCACCCCTCATGTAATCCAAAGGTCACATCTATTCTCCCATCCTTGAATCTTGGCAGCCTCGTGAGGATGCTGGAGTAACATATGTCATTTAAGGCTAGGTGATTAAGAGTGGTATAGCTTCAACCTGGTGTTCTTGGGACACTTGCCTTTGGAGTCCTGAGCTACCAGTAAGCAGACTGTCTTGAGGTCATCATACCACAAGCAATTCTAAACTAACTCAGGTGGAGAAACCACATAAGGTTTCTGAGGCTCTGAGAACAGAAAGAAAAGAAATGGGGAGGGTCTGACTACTTTTCAGTAGCTTCAGCATTCCACTGTGCTAACTTCAGATATCACCTGACTACTTGAAAAACGTGACCCAGAATGGCTGAGCAAAACACTTTCTGAACTCCTGATCCAGATAATCAAGACATTGATATATCAAGAGACGTGGAATATAGTTAAAGCAGAGCTTTAAATGATATTTATAGATATAAAGAAAGGTGAAATCACTTTTCCTAAGCTTAAGAATGTAGAAAAAGAAGAATAAGTTATAATCAAATTAACTATAAGAGAGAAAATAACAAAAATGAGAGGAAAAATCAGTGAAGTGAAAAATAACAAATCAGCAAAGTCTTAAGTTAATAAAATTAATAAATTAATAAAGTTAATGAAACTGTTAAACCTCTAGCTAGACTAGTCAAGAAAAAGGGAGAAAAAACACATATTATGAATAACAGGACAGAAAGAAAAGGCATCGTTATAAATCATTCAGACATTAAAAAGATTATAAGGTCATTTACTGAACATCATTATCCTAACATATCTGACAATTTAGATGAAATAGGTGAATTTCTTATAAAGCATAACTTATCAAAACTGACAAAAGAAGAAATGGAATAATCTCAATAGCCTTATCTAAAGTAATTGAATCCATTATAAAATTCCTTCCACAAAGAAAACCTAAGACCCAGATGGATATACTAGTGAATTTTTCAAACATTGAAGGAAGAAATAATAGCTATCTTATACAAATACTTTCATAAAATAAAGGACAGACCATAGTTAAATTCATTTCAGAAGAGCAGCATACCTGATAATAAAACCTCACAAAGACAGACTGAAATAATAATGATTCTAGATAGATCTTGTGAGTCTAGAAAATATCCTTTAAAAAGCCATTAGCAACTCTAATGTAACAACATATAAAAAAGGTCTATGCAAACTGACCAACTGTCCTATGCGAAACTGTTCAACATAAAAAAAAATTAGCATGATTCCCCACATTAATAGAATAAAAGAAGGAAATTTTATTATCGTGTTAATAGAGACTGAAGAACTTAATAAAATACAATTCTCACTATCGGTGAAAACTTTATGAACATATTATGGTGAGAAGCAATGTTTCTTAATCTTAAAAAGACCTTCTATGAGAATCCTATAACTCATATCAAAATAGTGGTGAAGCATTAAACCTTTATCCTCTACAATTAGGAAAACAAGAAAAAGATGTCTAACCATTCCACATCTATTCAATATCATCATCATCAACTATTATTATCACCAATCTTTCACCATCAACATTATACTTGAACTTTTAGCTAACGAAAATGGCAGAAAAGAAATAATAAAAGCATAAAAAATAGAAAAGAAGAAGTATAAAAACATTTACAGAAAACATGATGTATAAGTAGAAAACTCTATGGAAGCTACCAAAAGGAGCTAGTAGACTTCTACATAAAGTTAGCATAGTTATAGATTCAAGTTCTTTATACAGCTAACAACTCAAATTGTTTTTATTTAAAATAATTTCTTTAAATATCACAATAACATCAATGACATAAAAATATTTAGCAATTAACTAAAATTGTCAAGGCTTCTTCACTGAAATATCAACTACTACTGAAAAGATTAAAGAAAACCTAAATAAACAGAGAGAATCAATATTGTTAAAATATTCATTCTCATCAAATTGAGCTACAGATTCAACACAAACTCAATCAAAATTTCAGCAAATTTTTTTGAAGAAATCAACAAGCTAATTTTAATATTTATATAGAAAAGCAGAGATAACTAGAATCTAAAAAAAGAGGAACTTAAGTACTTAAACTATCTGATTTAAAGACTTACCTAAATTTGTGTTCATCAAGACAGTATGATAATGGTACTAGGATTTACATCTGTATCAATGTAATAGAAAAGAGAGCCCTAGAATACTGCTCACATGTGTATATTCAACTGATTGTCAACAAGGCACTAGCAAAGTTCAGTGGGAAAGTCTACTTAATGAATCATGCTAGAACAGGTAGGTATTTATATGAAAATAAAAACAAAAAATGAACCATGACCTTAATGCCCAGTAGAAAAAACAATCAATTTAAGATCTAACATAAAACTAAATATAAGCTACAACCATAAAATATGAAAATACAGCGAGCTATAGTTGCAAATTTGAGACAAATATTTTTAGATAGAACACAAATACATCAACCATAAAATAAAGAAAATTCATAACCTGAACTTGATGAAAATTAGAAATTTCTGTTCATCAAGAATATCATATAAAAATAAGGGAAGAGGCAAGCCACACCATGGGAGGAAAATATTAAAATACAAATATCTGACAAAATATTCTTATCTCATATTTATACCATAGATGATATATTCTTATCATATATATCTATTATATATACACTGTATATTATATATTTTATATGTATATAAAATCCAAGGGATTAACTAAAGATAATGATGTGAAGAACCAGTTCATAAAAGAAATGCACATTTGAAGTGGCATTTAACATTGTAAGTCACAGGGAAATGCAGATTAAAACCATAATGAGATACTGCTATACATCCACTAAAAAAGGCTATAATTTAAAAGGCTGACCATATCAAATAGTGGTAAGGACATGGAACAAACAAAAGTAACACGATATTAATGAAGATGCAAAATGGTACATACACTTCAGAAAAGAGTTTGGGCATTTCTTATGAAGATAAACATCCATTTACCCAATGACTCAGCAATTTCATTCCTGGATATTTATGCAAGAGTAAGGAAAGCATATGTGTTCCAAAAGGTTTGTGTAAGAATGTTCACAGCAGTCTTATTCATGATTGCCCTATACTGGAAATAATCCATTACTATCAACAGGAGAATGAATAGAAGTAACTATAGTGTATTCATAAAATAGAACGTCGCTAAACAAAAAATAAAGAACGAACTGCATAATTGAATAAATGAATGAATAAATAAATAAATAAATAAACGCAGACTAAATACAGCCTGTAAAAATCTCAAAAACACAATGAAAGGAAAAGACCAGGTATAAAAGAATATGTATCGTATGATTCCATTTATGTAAGGCCCAAGACCTGATAGAACTACTGTATAGTAATTAAAAGTCAGAAAGTAGATGCCTCTGTCAGAGTGATGAAGTGGAGAAAATTAACAGGACAAAGGGCTGAGTGGAACTTCTGGATTTCCTAGGGCTATGGAAATGTTTACTATGTTTTTAAGAACAATTATTACACATGCATACCCCAGTGCCAAAACTGTCAAAATTCACTAACTGAATACTTAATATCTGTGCTGTCTGGGGTTTTTAAATTATATATTTTGATATAAAAGACAGGTTAAAGCAAAGGATTGGAAAATACATACCACACAAACATTAAGCGTAAAGGGGATGGAATCGATAGATCAATATCAGGCAGAAATTTCAAGAAAAGCAGTATTACCAGAGAGGAATATTTTATGATTATAAAAACTAATAAGAAGACTTAACAGTCTTAAGTGTATATGTACCTAAATAAAATTTGAAAATATATTAAGAAAAACTAGAACTATACCCATAAATTGGAAAAAATACTTAACACAACAGGAACAAATTATTGATACACAGAATAATATGAATGAATCTCAAATGTGTTACTAGAATCAAAATCATACATGCCTTATGATTCTATTTATTGTATTATTATTCTATTAACCTTTATGATTCTAGGATATTCTGGAAAAGACGAAATCATTAGGACAGAAAATAGATCAGTGGTTGCCAGGGACTAAGAGTGGAGAAAGGGTTTGACTACAAAGAGGCATGGGAGAATTTGGGGGAATGGCTAAAATTTAAAAAAACAAGAAATAACAAATTTTAATGTATTTTAAAAAAGATTTTATTTATTTATTTGAGAGAGAGAGAGAGAGCATAAACAAGGGGGGGCGGGCAGAGGGAGAGGGAGAAGCAGGCTCCCTGCTCGGCAGGGAGCCCAATGCAGGATTCAATCCCAGGATCCTGATATCATGATCTGAGCTGAAGGCAGACGCTTAACCGACTGAGCCACCCAGGCACCCCAAGAAATAACAAATTTTAGGACATGGAGAGAAAGGAACCCTTCTGCTCTGTTGGTAGGAATGTAAATGGCTCCACATATTGTGAAAACCAGTATAAGGGTTCCTCAGAAAATTAAAAGTAGAATAGCATATGATCTGGTAATCCCACCACTGGGTATTTAAAAACCAAAAATATGAATTTGAAAAGATACATGCACTCCGATATTTATTGAAGCATTATTTACAACAGCCAAGATATAGAAGCAATCCAAGTTTCCATCAGTAGGTGAAAGGATAAAGAAGATGTAGTATACTCATATATCACACCGCAGAACACAAAAAAGGATGAGATTGTGCCATTTGGGACAACATGGATGAACCTAGAGGGTATTATGCTAAGTGAAATAAGTCAGACTGAGAAAGACAAATACTACACATGACTTCACTCATACATGGAATCTAAAAAACAAAACAAATGAATAAACAAAAAGCAGAATCTGATCTATAAATCCAGAGAACAGCTGATAGTTGCCAGAGAGGTGGGAGTGGGAGGGGGGTGAGCAAACTGGGTGAAGGAGACTGGGAGAGAGAGGCTTCCAGTTAGGGAATGAATAAATCAGGGAATAAAAGCATAGGAAACTGACTACAGTTAATGATATTATAATAGCACTGTAAGGTGACAAATGGTAGCTACGTTGTGGCAAGCATAGCATAATGTACAGAGAAACTGAATCACTATATTGTACATCTGAAACTAATGTAATAATTTGTGTCAATCATACTGGAATAAAACAATAAAAAAAAAAAGACTTGGAGGGCTGTACATTAACCAAAACTATATGGAGAAGTGAATTCTGAGTAATGTAGTGCCCAGCTTGACCAAGTTGACAACAAAATTATCTAGCACACCAAGTAAAACTTGGGCTGGAAGAGGTTTCTGCCATCATGCAGCTGTGGCAGGGATGGCCAGGCCCTCACACCTGCCCAGGAGGGGAGCTGGGATGAAAGCACAGTGCAGGCTGGAGGGAAACCTGTATGTAGTGATAATAAAGTTAAACACAGAGTAGGATAAGGAAATGGAAAAACAAGCATTGACCACTCTTTAAAGAATTTTGCTATACAGGAATAGAAAAACAGAGCAGTAGCTGCAGGAAGAAAGTATGTCATGAGTGTTTTCTTTTGTTTTTTTCTTTCTCTTTAAAGACAGAGAAACAACAGTATAATGTGCACCATATTCTGACAGAGAAAATCCAGTAGAGAAAAACAACAACAACAACAACAACAAAAAAAAAAAAAAAAAAAAGAAGAAGAAGAAAAAGAAAAAGAAAAAAAAAAGAAAGAAAGAGTAGAGGGAGGAGGGAATGATTTCTTTGAGTAGATGTGATCAGACCTAACTGGAAAGTTGGGTCTTTGCTGGCAGAACTGACAATTTTATCTCTAGTTACAGCCAAGAAGTTGGAAGAGGTAACACAACACAGGTGGGTGGGTAGATAGGGCGTGAAAGCTTTTGGAAGTCATCTTTCCTTGCTTCTGTTTTCTCAGTGAATAAATGCAAGGTCATCAGCTGCCAGTGAAGATGAGGGAGGAATTATCAAAAGTTTAATTTAGAAAAGGGATAAAACTGTGTCCAGGAGAGGAGGAAAGTGAATGACTCATGCAACTTAATGTGATTTGTAGGCAGCATGAAGGATTTACTTGAGGTTCATGACCACCAATTTAAAAGACAGACCAGTCAGCATGGGTGTGGTTTTCTCGACAGTTCAGCCTTACGGGTTCAGGGATACAGTAGGTGGAGAATTGGTTTTAATTATAGGTGCCAAGCACTTAAAAGTGAAAGTCTGGCAAGGAATTCTAAAGTTTACAGAAGATACGGATTTTAATGATTGACCATGAAATTTAATCTGGAACATAACCTTTAATGCATTGTGGGATTCATTTTACATGTCATGAGAAAACAGCAGTGATTAATTTTTTCAACCATTCTGGCTTCCGTTGTATTTAAAAGACAATGTCTATGTTGCTATTTCCTATTCAACAATTCTAAAAATGCAACTAAGATATTTTGAATCAGTGAAATGTATATTAAGAATCATCAGGGGAAAAAAATGAGTCTTAATATTATATTTCCTGAATCAGGTAAAACTTTATATAGCACTTGACATTTTCCCACACAGTTTCATAAATATTAGCTCATCTTTTTTTTTTAAAGATTTTATTTATTTATTTCAAAGACAGAGAGAGAACGGCAGGCACGGGGAGGAGGAGAGGGAGAGGGACAAGCAGACTCTGCGCTGAGCATGGAGCCCAATTTAGGGCTTGATCTTACAACCGTGAGATCATGACCTGAGCAGAAATCAAGTCGGACACTTAACTGACTGAGCTATACAGGCACCCCTAGTTCATCTTTTTTCAACGAACTGTGAAGCATATGGAACACCTATTATCATGTCTACTTTATAAGTGAGAAAGCTGAGTATCTACCTGTCCACCTATTCACAATGATTTAAGTGCTTCGCTCATCATCATTTAGCTTATAATTTTTAACATTACAATTATTTCATTCTAATGGAGAGGCCGAAGAGATGGAATACCTTTCAACTAATTATTCACATTTTTAATGTTACATTCTTAGACAATATCTTAATATTCACTTTTAATGACCACATTAAAGAGTTATTAGGAATAATGATAAATCAAAACTCAGGCTTTGGAGTCAGACAAGGGTTCAAATCTCTTTTCAGCCATTTAATGGCCAGGAGACCTCAGACTAGTTATTCAACTAAGCTACAATTTCCTCTTTTGCAAAATGGGTATGACAAAATTTACCCTAAGGTTTTATGCCATTTAAATATGATGCGGTAAAGGGGTGGGTGGGTGGTGCAGTTGGTTAAGTATCCAACTCTTGGTTTCGGCTCAGTCTGTGATCTCAGGATCATGAGATTGAGGCCAGCATCAGGCTGCATGCTCAGCACAGGGTCTGCTTGAGATTCTCTCTCTCCCTCTCCCTCTGCCCCTCCCACTTGTGCTCTCTGTCTCTGTCTCTCTCTCAAAAATAACGAAATAAATCTTTAAAAAGAATGATGCTGCATGAAAAGCTCACATGGTTTTTAGCTTTCGTAGCCACTCTATAAATAGTAATTATAATCTTATTATAATTTATGCGTGATTATTTATAAAATTTTACATGTTTATACATAAATTATTTATAAACATATTAATAAATAATGCTCAAATAAACTTTTTAGTAATAAGTTTTAGTTATATGAATAATTTAGTTATATGAATAATTTAGTTATATGAATAATTGTTCGGTTATAAAAATGCAATTAATATTTGCTTACCTTCATAGTAAATATGTATATACACACACATATATACAGCTTATAATTTCTAACAATAATATTATATATTTTATATATATAATACACACACACACACAACTGGGTATAAAACAGTCTCTTCTGCAAATATTTTCTCACTTCCCTGAAGTGAGCACTTTGAAGGGATTCTTGTATAACTTTTTTCCTTTATATGTGATGTGGTCATATTTGCATGCCTGCTAAGAAATGGATTCTTTTTTACATAACAACCTATCTTAGAGAGCTTTATTTTGTAAATCCAATCACATTCCTTTTTAACAATTCAACTTAGAATTCCATTACATGAGACTATAATTTTTTCTAACAGTTTTTTCTTGATAAGCATTTGTTTTGTTTGTAGCTTTTCAATATTCCAAACAATATTTTCAGGAATACTCTGGTACATATTTTTTGTTGATTGATTAGAGTATATACTTAAGATAAATCCTCAGAGGGAAAATTGCTGGGTTAAAAAAATATAATTGCAACACACATAACATTTCTCTTAGACCAAAGCAGAAACTTCTTTTTCTTCCCTTTTGGGAAGCAAAATGCCCCCTTTGGGTGATATTTCAAGTCAGGTCCACGGGTAATGAAAGTTACCGTTGTCAATTTTGAATCATTCTGGAACAAATTTGCCCAGATATCACAAATAACTCTTAAATTTATTACAGATGTTTATAGCCCTAAACTATTGTTGAATAAGTGAAACTAAATCATTAACCTAAGATTCAGATTACTCTTAGGGTGAGAGTTGTGATTTTTATAGAGCATGACAATAGACAGAAATTACTTTATATGTGGGTATTTCATGCAGAAGGAGCTAAGATCATCTTGTACAGGGAGTCTCAACAAACTCTGAAATCCAGTACTATTTTATGAAGTCGTATGATTTGAAAATTCAAAACAAATTTTTCACAGTAAATTTGCCTTGGCAAAACTCTTGCTTTAAAATCACTGATGACCCAGTTGTATCCTGAGTTCATGTTCATGAACATCTTACTGGAAACAGGAACATATTTTCATTTTTTAATGCATTATCCCTCTAATTTTCCTTCTCCCAAGTTAGGTTGACGAAGACATTGAAAGTCTTCCTTTTAACCTTATTTAATATCATGATAATTTCCCCAAATAAATGAAATTTGTAATCTCTGTTCCTCTTCTCATACTCATAATATCAATTTAATTTAGTAGTATTTAACCTGTCATTTTTCAATTCTATTTAAAAGTCTTTTTAATCTTTCTCTTTACTTATTTAAATCTATCTTTAACTTTTTTTTTTTTACTAATCAGACTTGAGTACAAATAAAAAGATTCATATAAGAATCATACTTTTGTTCTTTCATTCTATAAAGCTTAAAAGTTCAACATTTGGCAAGATAGAACAAGCACTTACCATGTAGACTCAAGATTGTTATTGTAAGGCAAGATACAAAGAAAACAGACAGTAGCTAAAATAATTAAGTTTCTGACAGAGACCACTTCCATGTTATTCTGGATGAATGATCTGCCGTAAGACTTGTTTTATGAACACTATAAGGTCACGGAACCATAATGGAGAATTGCATCTTATTAATTCAAGTGTTGATAATGCCAACAACCCAGATTGGTAACATACACTTTGTTAGTATGATGTGGCCATTTGAAAGCATTTGTACACTATTCCCTGAAACACTCAGATAATATGTAGTTGCACAAGTCATAATATAAATCTGGTGTTTTTGTGGCCTAGGTCATTTTCATGATGCTTTCTATCTCATTATTTTGCTTCTTTTCCAAACCTAGTGATCCCTTTGTAATTGACCCTCAGCATGAAATATGATGTCATGCTACTATTTAGTAGGAAGAATTAGTTAAGTTTAAGAATAAATTTAAAAGGTCTTTAAAAGCCAAAATACGTAGTAGGACACTCACTGACAACTCTGTATTTTGCCACCCGCATCTCTCCTTGGCGCGCTGCTGATAAAGGCCCCAGGCAGACAGCAGCAATTCATCTACCTGTTTTCCCTGCAGCAGCATGATGGATGCAAAGTTCATCTGTCACTGACCAGCGGTGTCATTTTTCTTTTTCCTTCACAACCTGCCTGAACTTGGTGCTCTGGGTCACTTGTCACTCTCTGTGACCATTTGTACAAGTAAACAGGGGTTTGTTTTTCGGAAGTACATCTTTGTAAACTGTCGGAGTCTTTCCTCTTCTTGTTAATATTGGAAGTTCGCAGGGTAACATCCTCATGGATTTGTGGCAAGGCATTTTACCAGTGATAGACTAATTTTTTTTTATGTTAACCTAGTCCATAACTCCTCAATTTTTTGATTCATCTTTAGCAAAGACAAAGGAATTTAGAGAGAAAATAAAAGTTGTACCTTTATACACATCAAATACCTGCTGTTTTGTAAATTAAACAGTAAGCAGCACAGAAAGAGATCCTCTGAATCTAGTTTCAGAGGAAATTATGGTTGATAAGACTTTATTTCACAGTTTGAATGACAAGTAGACCTTGTCCTAATTCACACAGTGCAATGCTACATTCTCCTGTGCAAGTCAGGAAATGGCATATAATGGAGCCACCTGAAAGAAACACTCCTGGTATTAAATAGTCTTTCAGTATTTACAAGATCTCAGTAAGGAGTAATCTGTAATCAAGAATAGCTGTTTGCCTTTCTTTGAAAAAAAAAATTGCATGAAAGAACATTTGCTAATAAGCCAAAGAAAGTTGTTGTGAAAAGATCACATCAATGATCACACTTGACCTGATTAGATGATTTAATTCTAGTTATACTTTTTCTTTTAGAAGAGGAAGAAAACAATGCCTGTTCTTGAGATTGTAGTATAATTTAAATCAAGGAAAAGAAAACTGCTGTATCAAAAAAAAAAAAATAGCTGCACTGAAGCAAACATTACAGCAATGAAAAAAATGCATCCACAATATACATGCAGCCATTATATGATTTATTTTTATAAGCTTGCCTCAATTCTTTTACATATGTTCAAAGTGTTAATGGTTTTGAACTTTTCCTGAAAAAAGTAAAGGAAAAAAGCATACATGTATAAAATACAAAGGCTGTAGAATCTTAGTGCTGTTTGGGGAATATTTTTCTGTCTTTATTCTGTGTTATAATTAAGTGAGGGGTTTTATTTACAGAGGATGTCAAGTGGCATTACACTAAGACTTTAAAATATTTACACTGTGAATTAGTAAAACATAGTAATCAGCCACAGATAAGTCCCTGCTTGGCCTTGAACAGAAATGAACTAACTTTGAGGTGAGTGTTTTTTGTTTAAGTATTCACTGACCATACAGTTCATTGTCATGGCATTCTTTTAAGTAAAGATCTATGACATTAGAAGAAAAGTGACCAGTTGTTTTACCCAGAGAAGTTCAGGGATCGACAGCTCTAATTATTACAGCAAGTTGAATGTTCCTAAAACAATAACTTTAATTATAATTTTTCATGATATCAATGAGAGCATGAATATATTAGAAGTTATTTATAGCATGATTATACTGAAAAAAAAAAAGAAAATTTTTACCAATAATTAGCAGGTATTGTTTAGCCACATTATATTTATGATGTCTTGGGTTTTGTGCAAAGCATCAACAATAGAAAAACACCCAAAATGAAAAAAATAAAAATCCTTATTCATGCTGCTTAACAGAACTACTTGACTCTGATTTTTCCTGCCATCTGGTGGCAAGATCAAAACTCAGAAAATATATATTCAACCATATAAACAATGCACTCTAATTTTAAATCTTTTTACCACTGTCAAACAAAGTACCTCATTTTATATGATCCCAGTAGTGGAAATTAATAAATCTGGTTATTACGTGTGTAATCCAGTTATTTTAATTATATTAACAAGTAGCACCTTGAAGATTAGCATAATTTTTAAAACTATAATATAGATACTATAGTGCTCTAAAAATAAGATCTCTTCAAATAAAAATTAACAATTTATCTGGTATCACATTTGTATGTCAATAGTTCTCATTTTACCACACTGAATATTTATTATAAATTTAGTGGACAATGTTGTGCCATATTAATTCCTCTTAGCAGAAAGTTGAATTTGATCAAAATATGGGAGGCAGTTTTTCAGCAAGAGTATGCTAGAAATACCAAAACTTTCATTCTTAATTTTTAAAATAAATTTGATGGGTGGTGATGAATACTTCTTTCTGAAGATGTTTAAAATTCAAACAGAAAGTTTATATAAAATTGTTTCCTTTCTGTATAAGTTAAATAATTTGAATACATTCTATTCAATGAGAGTACAAAATTTATGTTATAGCATGATTTTCTTTGCTTTAATAGCATCACTCTTTAAAATATTTTACAAAAATATTTTACTGAACAAAATACACTGGACAAAAATATTTGAGAGAATTATGATAATTTAATACTGCTAAATGTTCAAAAAATACCGCTAAGTGTTCAAAAGATGCTTGATTAATAAAATATTTTTATAACTCTACAGTAACTTACAAGGCATAAGAAATACTGTTATATATTACATGTTAAGTTCAGTCAAGCAATCTTGAGTTAGTGACAGCAACAGTGAGCAAACTCCGTTCTTTCAAACCCCCCTCCCCCGCCCCGCTCCCCGAGAGATAATCTCTGAAATTTCAATATGAGCAATTTCTCCTTACAATGTGATGTTTCATCAGTCATTTGCATATAATTGAAGAGATCAGCCTTAAGTTTATTATGTAAAGTTTAGAACTAAATTATAAGAACTTCCTCAAATAAATCACTATAAACAACTATTAAAAGTTAGGAGCTGTATTTTTCTAAATTTCAATAGTAAAAATCTGTTCTGTTTTGTATATGGAAGAAGGAAGAGCTAGAAAAAGATTTAACCAATGTAATAACTAAAAATTACCTTAACTTTCATGATAATGAATTTTCTTTCTTACCTAGTTGGCAGTAGGCAATAGCTAAAATAGCTTGTGAGACAGCTGAATGGCTGATTCATGCAGGTCATATGGATACATGTTCTGTCTACACAGCATAAACTGAAATGGAAATTTGGCAGCTACCCAATTTATGTGATCCTTGACAATTCAGGCCTTAAAGTAGATTTAACACTTGTGAACAAGATGCCTAAATATAAGGATGTTTTGGATGATATTCTAAAATTATTTTATGCACTTCACAACTTACTAATTCTCCTATGGGAAAAGAAAATATTTAAAAAGCAAAAAATAGCTCCCTTTCTTATATCTGATCCCCATGCTTATAAAGATACGCCTATAAAAATAAATTAGATACTCAGACATCTAGGCTTTTTGAATCAAGTCAACTCGCGGGCTGGAACATGAATGAAGCTTTAATACGGTACAATCTATTATTCCACTTAAAGGCCCAAAGAAAACTCTAGGTTTTAGAACTCTTGGGGTCCAAAATCAATACAGGAGTCATTCATCAAAAGTTCTGAACATTTATGTGTCAGATAGTATGATGAAGCCAATGCCTAGGGAGGTACCATCATCTCGTAACCATTTAACTCTGAATGGGCTAGATATCAAACGATGAAAACCCCACCATGTAAACTAAGAATCTAATCTAATCAACCTAGTGAAAAGATTCAAATTTTATGAATACCTGGTGTTGAATAAACACTGATATATTGACTTATGTAACTGCATACTTATGTATAATAAAGCCTTTTAAAAATCACTGTATTAAATAAAATTTTCAATTTAAAAATAAAAGTCTGAATTTTGTTTTCATACAACTTAAATAATAAAAATGTATTTGGCGCTATTTACATTTAATAGCTATAACATCACTGCAGTGCTTTGTAGGGATGCACAAAGACAGCCCCATTTGTACATTAAAGAGACTTATTTAATCCCTGAGCAATTACAAAATTCTGTAATTTAAATCTTATACCCATTATGATGATAAAAATCTGAGGTTAATGGAACCAAAGTGACTTGACTCATGTCAACTAGTAAGTGATAAAGCCAAGACAGTGAAACCCAGACCTCAAGATACCACACATAACTATTTGTGTGTCTTTTCCAAATATACATGAATTTTGGTATCAAAGATAAATGAACCTCAATCTGAGATTCGCCACTGAACACCTAGTACCTTGAACAAATGTGATGATAATGCTATCTCTAGTGTAGAATGCAGTGTCAGGAAGGGTGGAGAATAGAAAAGTGGCAAATTTCCAGCATCTCCTGAGTCAGTTATTCCTCAAGTACAGAATACACTCTTGTTTAATTACATACAAATGAATTCCACATCTCTACGTAGCTATGTATGACTATTTGTCAAATTTCAGTATGTAGCTCCTCTGCTCTATCATGGATAATCAACATCTGAGTGCAGAGCAAACTCTAAGGAAGCTGCTGATACTAGTTAGTGGATTAGAAAGTAGTGGGAGATATAATACTTAGAGAAGGAAGAGTTGTCTTTTTTCTTTTTTAGTAACTGAAAAAACAAAAATAGTACCCATTTCATAATGTTTCAAATAATTTGAATACATAGGAAATCTGAATTGAAATGTTTGTAATAAAATCCTTAAAAACTGAGTTTGAAATTTTTTGTTTAAATGAGGCATTTCTGCTAAAGACACAATCTTAAGTGTTTCTATTTAATCAACTAATAGATACATTTTAAATGAAAGCTAAAAAAACTCTCAATATCCATTTGAAGTATTCTGACCTGAGAATACGAATATATCTGATTTTAAATAAGGGGAAACATGTTTCTAATTCTTAACCTCTGCTCAAATACATTAGCCAGGCAATCATTGGGGGAAAACACAATTACTGGGCAAAAAAAAAAAAATCCACTTATGTTATACTGTTATAGGAAACAATCAGATAGATAAATATATACATACTTATGTACAGTAGCTCCCACTCCATCCATGGGAGGTAAGTTCCAAAACCCCCAATGGATGCCTAGAACTGTGGACAGTACTGAACCCTATATACACTATGCTTTTCCTATACATATACACCTATGATAAAGTCCAGTTTATAACAGGCATGATTAAGAGATTAACAACAATAATAATAAACTAGAACAATTGTAACAATATAGTGTAATAAAAGTTAAGTGAATGTTATCTCTCTTTCTTAAAAACTACCTTATTGTACTATGCTCATCCTTTTTCTTACAGTGACTAAGCGCCTACATGAGTGGATGAAGTAAGGTGAATGTCATAAGCATCGAGATGAAGCGTTAGGCTACTAGGACTTTCTGATAATTCATCAGAAAAACGATCATCTGCTTTCACACCAAGGAGTCTGGGGTAAATGAAACCAGGCAGAGTGATACCACAGGTAAGGGGCACTAGTGTATGTAAACGAAATGAGGAGTACCATCTTGATATGAGACCAGTGGCTAAGTGTAGTTGACTTTTGTCCTGGTACTTCCAATGACTGGTAGTGTAGCCTTAGGAAACACTTTGTGTTCACTACCTATTTTTTCAATTGTGTAGATGTTACGTCAAATTCTATGTTGAAAGATGGTAAATTATATGAATAATTTTCATCTTCTCAACACAGAAGCGTTATAAGCACAGGAAGATTCTAAGTTTGTTAAACGAAAAGAAATGCCTCATGTTTATACCAAGGGAATGATTTTCCTTCTGTAGCCTTTTGGTAAAAAGAACATGTCTTAACTGCTCATTTAACATGTGCAGCAGCTTTTATTAGTGTTCTTCTTTAAAGAGAAGAAATGGATATTTAAAAAATTGACTTAACTTTACTTATTATTTATCATTATTGATGTCATTAATTCCAAGAAAAATGTTACTAGTCAGGGAAGCCCTTTGTTGCTATGTAAATGATAGAAACAAATAAATGATAATGACATTTTACTTTTTTATTTTGATTGCTTTTTCTAAAATATTTTAGCAATTATTACATACTGTGATTGCCCACCTGAACGATTAGAATTCTTGCTTTTCCCTTGCCTTTCCTTGAAGAAAGAACCTCTAGGCTGTCAGCTTTGTGGCTACAGGAGTGCTCCCACCTCTCCACCTGGTCATTCATCCTCTAGATTTCACATAGTGACCTGATCTCCCACTTTTATTAAATTATTTTGAGTTTATATCTTATACCATCACCCTCCCAGTACCTGACTTTAAATTTTATATATACATATATAATTTTGTCCTTGCTCTGTATAAAAATCCTCCAAGGACTCATTACATCCCAACATGTGACTCATTGTCATGTTGCATAAAGTTGTTGTGGTATCAGTAAGAAAAGGTCATGCAAGATGTGAACTAAGTTACAGTTAAAAACACATTCATATTTCTAAACAGTCTCAAGTACTGAAAAAGTTTATCTACCGAGCTATTAAAAACAAGAAAGATTCACAGTGGATCTGTTGATACAGGGCAAATTCTCCACAGGATGGTTACCAGTATATTTTATTTATGCTTTATTTCTTTAGAATAACAAAAATAGTAATGATGAGCTGCAATGTTTTAATGTTCTCTCTAAAGAATTCAAGTTGCTTAAAAAAAAAGAAACAAAAAATAACTTCAATAACCTTTGTAGCAGGTGAACAATAAATATCATCAACTCTAGTAGAGATGAAAGAAAGTAGATATGATTCAAGTGAAAGGTGTGAGGCAAATCAATTTAAAAAAATACTTGGTCTGGATTATGGATTTCTTGAAGATTTCCTTGACACTTTGAACAACTTTTGCATCCAATACAAGTTTTCCAACTTCCTCAGAACACTTTAATAATCTTAGGGAAATGCAATTTTCTTCAAATTAATTATGATTTACTTAATATAATGTAAATATTTGTAACACATAAGCTTTCAGAGGCATTAGAGAAAGTTCACCAACTCGATTCAACAATACTAATTCTAATTTCCAAAATGTTAAGAATTCTTGACTGAGAATTTTTAAAGCTCATTTAAAGGCACGTCTTATAATCGCAGATGTACCCTTCCACTAGACTTTCTAATCCTGCAGATTGAAAGGCAAATAAAGAATTGGGACAGAAGTTTGGCTTTGCTTCTTTGACTTGACAGATTCAGGAACTAGTAATATGGTACTATCTTTGTGTCATAAACTATGTTTTCAGGAATTTTTCTAAAAATATTATGAAGTATGGGGAGTTATAATTTGCTAATCAATCCTGAGAAAAAATAAAAATGAGAAATAATAATAATAATAATAATAATAATTTGAGGAGAATGTCATGCAATTTGCAGGCTATTCTGTATCTGTTTTTCTACCATCTAGGTATGAAGCAAAGAATATAAACTCATTTACCCTCTCAAATCTCATCATGCGGTAAAACTGAGGTAAATAATTATTCATAACTTAAGTCTCACAGACTTTACAATGTTCCTAGTACACTTGTTGACTTGGATACCAGCAGTTTGAATTATAACCTGCTGTCCATTTGATCAGTATTTTACAATTTACCTGAAGCTTTATTGTGTGCTATTTAAGTTAAGACACACAAAGCTCTGAGGACAGACAGGATTTTTTTTCCTCATTCAAGAATAAGGAAGTCAAGGCTCTAAAAGGAAGTCTGTGTAGGAAATAGAAGAGCCAGGGCTTCAGCGTCTTGGTTTCAGGTGTTATTTGTGACTCCTTGCAACTGACACCACCGTGTACCAAAATATAAAACTGAATCACATAAGCTTCATTGCAATGTCTACACTCATACACAAAGATGGACTTAAACTTCCAGTCAGGAGAACCCCCAAGATACACAGTTGGAAAGCAGGTTTATTTATTCCTACACTTTTAAAATAGTTTTTTTTATAAAATTATTTTAGCATCCTAAATATAACCTCCAAATTCATAGAGTACATGTCATTTTCCTTATTTGAGAAAGCATAATGTGCTTCAAGTGTACTTCATTCTAAATGCCATCTAATACACACAGTGCTCTATACATGGGATGTGAAATGAATTGCAGATTAAATATGTTGATAAATGTTCTTAGTGAGCAGTCTGGAGCTGCCTTATGTTTCAGTCACTTATATCTTTAAAATGTGATTCTTACATTCAATATGTTTAAACATTCAAATAGAGAAAATTTCAAGGATCTCTACTGAACATCCCACTGTGTCCCACCAGGAGTAACACAATAACAGCGTAAGAAGACGACAAGATTAAACTTTTGCAAAATTATAATGTTGCCCCGTGCAAAGAGCACATTTTTGGTGGGTAATTTTCCATCATGAATATGTATTTTTGATGTACAAATACTTGGAAAGCTCTTTTTTACAGCTGTCTTCACTTCTTTTGAATAAGACAAACTTTAGATGCATAATTTAGGATACTTATGCATGGAGAGATAATATTTTGTGCATTATAATCAGCATAGGCCATGAACAAATAATGGAGATATGTGCCTTCTCTGTCTTTCTTTAAATTATGTTAAGGCCTTTTCTGACCAAAATAAACAGAGGCTTTCTGAGAAGGGTTAAATCTACTTTAGAATATATAACTATTACTGTTTAGCTACTTTGAATACCATTAAGATAGAGTCAGTTCAAATGAAAGAAAATTAAACCACATAGAGGAAGTGAATTCATCTCATGTTTATAAATAACAAATTTACAATTCATTTTGTTATTTGATTCTATTTTCTCGTTTAATCCCGGGTTGTTCAATTCTCTCACAATTTGTTAAGTTTACCATCTTGGCCAGCAAGACCATCGTCTTAATAGCAGGATTTAGAGGTCTGAAGATTCTGCCTCAGGAATTCTTTTATATTTTGCGAAATTCAGTTTTTTGGATGTTTCTTTTGATGCTGAGTTATCTTTTAAGTCACTTTATTTTTTTCAAGTATTGGTGATAGTTAATATATCTTAATCATTCCTCTCTCTCCATGAATACATAATGCCTCATATATAACTAGCACCTTACAATTTATAAAGCATTTTCTCATGTGGTATTAAGCACTGACATGTTACATACTGAAGGGTTTTTTCCCCCTCACAAAAATATACCTATTACCAAAGCAGCCTGAGGAATTAACAAAAGATGTATGGCCTGATTTTCAGTTTATATTACATTTTTAGGATACCGCTGCTGTAATATTTTATAGTGCAGCATATAATTCAGGGGTTCATATTAATCAAGCAAGAAAAAAAATGACAAAATTTTACATATAGCAACTGTGACTTCTGGAGTCTTCCCAAGGAATTTTATGTAAAGAAGCCAAAGTACCCCTGAAAGAATGTGAGAAACTAATTTTCCATGATCACTGATACTGACATTAACTCAACAGGATCATTAGAGACTCTTATTTTTGAAATTAGAATAGCTGTGGTCTGTTCTTTTGTCTGGCTGGTTTCCTTTAAGTCACATTTATTCTTCCTTACAGTCTGGCATTTTTAATTAGTCATGTTCCTCGAGCCTTTGAGTAGGTCTGTAATAATAAAGACTCTTAAAAGCAGAAACACGTTACCACATATGGATGCCTGCTCCACCCTATAGTTCACAATCAGGATGGACCCAAAGTAAAAAGGACAAGTGGGCTGTAGTGAAAACTTGGTGGAGAAAGAGTCTGCCTCCTAGTCTGTGTAGCATATGTTCAACCCACAACCTCTCAAATTGTAACTGACATCTTCATCTCTCTCCAGACAGAAAAGAAGCGTTTCAGAGCCCCTCCACCTAGGTTATTGACTTTGCTTGCCCATATTTTCAAATGTCCTCTCTATACTACCTTTTCCTCTCCTCTTACAGATTGATGTTTCCTCCATTTTAATAATTTTCCCTCAATATTCTAGTTTTTACAATTTCATTCAGTATCTGTCCTTTAAATGCCATCAACCTTTTTGAAACAGTAGTCTAACTCTATTTTCCATGTTCTAACTCCATTCATTCCTCAACACACTGAAAGTACATTCTGTCTGTACCACTTTAAGGCAATACTTTTTGAAAAACTTACCAGTGACAGCTCATATTCAAATCCTTATAACCACTTAAAAATTTCTAAACAATTTTGCTTCAGAAGCATTAGATTCCATTGACCTTTGTTCCTTAAAACTTTACCTTCTGAACCTGCTCTTTACATTCTCCTCAGTGTTAGAATTTGTTGAAGTTCCATCCATAATTTTCTGCTTAGGATGACTTTTCCTTTATTCTTTGTTAAACACCTGCTCAGTTGAGAATCAAATCAAATTGACCTAAATAAAGCCTTCTCTTCTTTCATGTTCCCATGAACTGCTGTAAAACACAGTGCCCATATGGTGGGCATAGCCTCATTGCCCATTGCATTTACTATATTAATAACATGCATTACAATATAATTATACTCCTATTTCCTCTATCAATTATTCTGCCAGGGACTAAGATCAGTACCCAATATATAGTAAGCATTAATGAATAAATTGTTAATGGATTAATTAATGGTAAGTCCTGGGTATGGCTGGTGATCTAGAAACATTAATCTCCCTTCAATATACTTTTCTATTCAGGTGCACTCCTAGCTTTGTTTTTTTTTTTTTTTTTCCATTCCTTTTTTTTTTTTTTTATCTTTAAACTCTAAAAGAGAAATTCAACTTTTTTTTTTTGTACTAAGGAGAGGCAGAAATTAACACACGTAGCAGTTTCTATTTACTGAATTCTCACAACAAGCCTGACAATAAAGAAATGCTATCCCTATTTTTCAACTTAAAAAAAAAAGTCTGTAAAAGTCATGGACGTGAAGTTACACAGCAAGTGAGGGGCAGAGTACAGAAGAGAACTTAAATCTTTCTCTTCTAAGTTGTGTACTGAAGTTACAATGGAGGAAAGACAGAAAAGAAGGCTCCTCTAAGGAGTTGATGTTTCAGCTCATTGCTGAAGGATGAAGAGCCTGCCATGAAAAGATAGGGAAAGAACATTCTAGAAAGAAAGGAGAACCAGTGCAATGGCTGAAGTCTTTGACATGTTTGGTTGGTTTACGAACAAAGGCAGTGAACCAAGGGTTACATGGAGTGTGATAACATTAGAGAGATAACTTAGATAGGCAAGGCATACATCATTTGGACCTTAAAATCTACAGTAAAAAATTTGCATTTTTCCCTAATTGTCATAGGAATATATAAAAAGTTTGTAACTGGAATAGTGACATGATCTGCTTTTCATTTTATAAAGTTTATAAAGTAATTGATGCATGGAGATTAGACTACAGACAACAGATATCAGAGATGGAGAATGTTAAATAAAAAAAATACATGAGAAAGTCACATTTAGTTGCTTTTGGAGCACAGAGGTATGAGGAAGACTTTTACTATATAACCCGTACCTCTTTTGTATTTTTGAAGCAGGAGCATGTATTCCTATTAACAAAATAAAGAAAAAGAGAGGACTGAAGCAGGAAAAGTTGTTTCAAGTCTATCTGATTATACAGTTTTCTTCTTAAGTCTTACCAGGGACCTGCATTATGTAAGGAGTAAGCACAGAGACCTGATGTTGTCTCATATAAAAAAAAGCTACTGTATGGCTCTGAGAGATAAAGAGGCTTAAGGGTAACCCATAAGTTCTGATGCTACCACTGTTGATTTCTATAATCATAAATAAATGTATCTAGATTGGGTGTACATTTAAACAAATCATGTACATTTTCCTAATATCATTTCCTTTTACATTAAATGGGAAGATTATGGGGTGAGAGAATGGCAAATGGAGGAGGGTTGTCATTCAAAGGGTATAAAGTTTAAGTTATGCAAGATTTATAAGTTCTAGATATCTGCTGTAAAACACAGTGCCCATAATTAACAACTCAATACCATACACTTAACAATTTGTTAAAAGGGTAGATCTCATGTTAAGTGCTCTTACCACAAAACCAACAAACAAAAGGAGAAAGGAGGAAGCTTTTGGAGATGATAAATATGCTTGTTACCTTGATTGTAATGATAGTTTCATGGGTGTATGCATCCTACAAACTAATCAAATTGTAACTAATCAAATTATGTCCAATTTTTTGTGTATCAATTATGCTTCAGTAAAACACAAATAAAATATGGGAAGATTAATCCAAGATCTGCAATTTTCAAATATTTCCTGGGAGTCTTATGTGTTCTGTAGGAACGAAGGCATCTTCAAAATCGATGAAGGTTGACTATACAGGTAAGGACCTCCTCATGTCCCTCTCCCCAGTTAAACAGTTCCATTTTTTTTTTCTGTTTTATATGTCCGATTCATAATATTTCATTTAAATTAAGCTAAAAATTATTGAAAACCGTGCTAACTTATGAGGCCACTTTCAGATATATTATGCAGATCTATTATTGATTTTTCCCCTCCTTTTCATAGGTATTATTTATAGGTGTTCTTTTTCATGTCATTGTTACATAAGTAAATATGATTTTCATTTTTTAAAAATGTCTAATACAACCTTGACTCCTGAGCATGGACAATTATTTCCAACTGTACATGTTTCACTGGACTGCTCAGAAAGATCCCAAATTCAACATAGTACAGATAAAATACTTGATTCTTCTTCATTTAGTTCTTATTGCCCAAACAAGAACACCAGGAAAGACATCCTATATTTTTCACCTCAGTACATGTTGCTTGGTCCTACATTCTACTCCCTAAATATCTACCAAATCTACCCCACCTACTTAGGCTACTGCTTTCATGACAAGCATTTTTGTCATGTCATGACAAGCATGACTTTTCTTTTGGAGGATATTAAGTAGCTTCCTAAATAGCCTCCTCTAATTTCTTCCTCTTCTCCAACACACTTGTCCAAACCTCAGCTCAAAACTATCTTCTGCTATGTAAACCTGACAATTTTTTTCCCCTTTATAATGGCTTTCAATTTATTCAGGACATACTTCATAGCCTGGCATAGCTTCTAACACTATAAAACTTAATCAGTCACAATGTACCAACCACTCCTTTTGGTGCTTTAATGTTAAACCAGTACGTGGAGCAAGTTAGTCTGTGACACATTCAAACTAAAACTTCATTTTTGTCTCCCAGAATCTTTCAAAAACATTTTTCAGGAGTTTACATTTCTTTACCCATGGAAGAAAACTCATTCTATGAATTTTCTGCCTTTTCTTAGATAAAAAATAGCTCTTTGATCACTTAAGCCACAAAAGTTTAGAATTAAGATGAACCAGACTTAGCAACAAATCTTCCACCTGCCAGCTCAGGTCAGTCCTGGATTAGAGGGCTAGATGGTACTTTGAACCTGGGAGATGCTAGAACCTGTTTTCACTGGAGTGCCTTGATGAGTGATCCAGATGTCCTCAGCTGGAACCCTCACCCCTGGAATGCTCTAGGCTTGAGGTGATGGAGGTGGCACCACTCTACCTCTTTCTCCGGTGAGAATGGATATCCACCAGTTGGCAACTACTCTTCTTAATAAAATTTCTTCATAAACCTGTTCCCCTCTCTTCACTCTCAGTCTGTAAACAGTTTCAGAGGACTACCAGTGTTCAGAAATTTCCTTCAAAATCTGCACATGGTGATTCAGCACCTCAATGTGCAATTTTGCATTTTTCATTTTTTGGAGTCTTGTTGAAGTTTCAATTATAGTTTGCATTATTTAATTTACTCCTTAGCATAATTCTATAAAGGAGGAATCTAATTGCCTTTGTGGACACTGAGGTTAAGAGGTGTTAAATAAAGTTTAGACTACATAAATGTCTAAGTCAGAAATCAATTCCAGGCACTGGAGTGTCCATGATCTTAGGCACTGAACTACTATGTTCTGGCCTCTATCTACTTTTTAAGCCACCTTTCCATTTTCCGTGCATTCCAACATCACTGACCTTCTTTTCCTTTACCAACCTTTTTTCACCTTTTACCTTCCTGCAGACCATTTTCTCTAACAGAAAAGGACTCCCCTTCTCTTTCTTTGACAGTGATTATCTACCAAACTCTTATTCAAGACACTTTCTTGACCGCACCAGAAGGCTGAAGCACTTCCTTCAACGTGCCTGGAAATAACAGTGCTTTATAGCATTTTTTTCTTATTTCTTATTCTAACAATCTGTTTACATTCCTGTCTCCCTTGCTAAAACTCTGAGCCTAAGGCAGATAGAGACTATGTTCTGTTCATCAAAACCTAAGGGAAACTGCTGAATTGCTGAATGAATAAATGATAGACTCTATGTAGGCTACCACTGGTGAGGTGAAATAGTTGTTTTGAATTCTGGAGAGAAGAGTAAATCCTTGGAAATGATCTCGTCCAATTAATTCATTTAAGAGTCAAGGTAATTTAGAGCAGCAGAGGGAAAGTTACTTATTGGAGGTACCCAATATTTTAATTTGAAACTCTCTTTCTCCATGTCTCAGGAGTTTTTACAGTCCTTATTTGCACAAAACTTTCAGCAAGGTCATGTGGCACAACGCCAGTACGCAGAACCTTCACTTGCATCTTTCTAAGGCCTAGCAGATGTGACCAGGCTGTGCCAGGACCACCTGGGAGTCATTCCTAAGTGGCAAGACTTGTCTCACTTATGTAAAGGTTATAACTACAATCCACAGCAGGTGCTTAGTTTACAGCATTCAAGGTCATGTACAAAGGCACTTTGCTAGGTTCTTAGATGCCATGAAGCTCATATCACAGTAATACTGTTAGCTTATATGGCTCCCTCTCTTTGTTTTTAATCAACAATTTAAGTCAGTGGTTTTCTGCTATCTGTAACTTTTATTTTAAGTCCTTCTCAGAGGTAAGGTATACGTTATTTAAATAAGTGAATGAATGATCAAAAGCATGTTATTGGTTAAGAATAATTTAAAGGTAAAAATTAGTGAAGGAGGCAGAGAGATTTCTTACCTTCGTGTTTGGCAGAGTCTGGCGCTAGATTAAACAATCTGGTTCCAAGGTTTTTCTAATAAAGATTTATGAGGATTGGATTCATATCAAGAGTAGTTTTTGTTTTATTTTTTTTTTAAATCCATCTCTCTGCAGTAAAATACTCCTATCTTTGAAATAGCTAGGTCAGTCTTAGTCAAGTTTTGCATATTTTTCAGGTTTTGTTTATGATAATATTGGTATGTAACAAAAGCAGGGGCAATTTTCCCTTTTTTACAGTTCATTGCAGGAAAAGTAAATAAAACGGTCAACATTCAAGGAATTTTTATGAAAAATTTTTGACCTGGTGATGTCACAGAAGTGATTATATCTTAAAAAAAAAAAAAAAATAGAAATAGGTTGACCTGAAAGGCATACCACATGTGTTTTAAAAGTAATGCCTGTGTTTTATGTATTGATATTTTTGAATAATAAACTTTCTATCCTTCTCTCAAAAAGGGAAAGTGTGGTTATGTATATGAATGATGTAATATCACTTCCTGTCTTTGGGAGACCTTCAATCTTGTTAGTGCTGCTATCCCGTTTGACTATAACCCTGTAATCTGCAAAGAATGTTTTTGGTCATGGGCCCTCACCTTCGAGTGATTTCATCCAGATACAGTTTCCATAGGCTTTACTGGTTTAAACAGAAGAAAAGAGCAGACCATCTGAACAAAATAAAATGTCACCATTAAATTGGTTTTTGTAGCTTAAGGTACAGTGTAATGATATTTTTCCAGCAGCTGCTTTCAGTTGGATTTAAAGTTAGAAAAAGCTTTGCATCTGATACAAAATAATAAAGTGCAGGTTGTGTTACTTCCTTCTTTTGTGTCCCAAAACATAAGGAAAGTCTTTGTGCTTTTACATGGTAACTGATGATCATTAAGATTTTTTTTGTTGTTGTTAACCTAAATAATTGCCCATATGTGCTAAATGGGGTATATGTGAAAAGTGCTTTTGAAAAAAAGTAAAAGCATTCTTCAAATAAATATGACTATAACTTGGGTTGATTTGTATAACTTCTCACATATAGTTGATTCCTTCTATAAAATGGTTTAATTACTTACATAAAATGAGGTGCCTTAGTGATAAATCTGTTGTTCCCACCAAGAGGTAAAGAGTTCTTTCACCTAATCACAATAATTAATTTTGTCTCCCAACCATGTTGATAGTTCGTTCTATTCACGAAGAATATAGACTTTAGAAAAATACAAACTTAAACATAATCTGAAATAATGGTTATCTCTGCTATTAGTTTCTTTAAAAATTGTTAATGAAATAAAAGGGGTAAAAGTAAACAAAAACATATTAAATATTATAAACAAAAATTAAAAGTAGGAAAGCTTTTATTACTTCTGAGCTTAGCACAGCAAATAAACATTCACCAATTATTAAATTTACCACTAGGTAACCTAATGAAGAATGGGAAAGAGAGAAAAAAATCATTATAAGTTTCCTTAAATACTTGTTATACTTCATAAAGAGTTCATAAATCCTCTATTATTTCCATTATCAGAAGTTTCAAGGTCAAAATTAAATAGGGAAAAGTGTTCTCCTTGCAAATAATGTCCTTAAAAAACCTCGTTATTTTTCTTTAATTTGGCTAAATGTATGTTCCTATTCAAAAATACATTTTATTTAGATTAGAAGTAGGCTGTGTGATAGAGCATTTGAGGAGACACAAATGATCCTGTGGAGAAGTGGAAGACAGTTACAGTTGTGAAATATTATTTGTTTTTAGTTGTGAGATACTGTTAAAAATAATTTTAAAAAATACTCTGAAAGGTGAGAGCATGGGAAAATACATTCTGGGCCTTGATGGGTGAGTCTCACCATGCTGAGACCCTGCAACTTAACTTAAGGACAAAGCACGATGTATTTGAGACAAAGACTCTGTCAGTTGATGCCAAAAACCTGAGGCTTATACATAAGGTAACAGCTAATACTCACTTATAGATGCTATACAGCAAGTTTATACACAGAAATCCCAGAACTCCTTCTCCAATTATCTTTTAATTTTTTAACACTTCTGATTAGCAATATTCCTTAGTGTGAGCTCTAAAAAGAGTACCATAGGAATAAAAGTAGGCTCAGTATTGTTCCCATTCACCCATTTGGCTGCCTGAGGTTTGAATTCTTTCTCCTTCAAGACTGCACTTGACACCTTTTCTCATAATTGGATTTTACATATAAAATTACCGGGGTCAGAGGGAAAAATGGATTATGATTCTCTACTGGCTAGCCAACAGTGAAGATGAAAGTGTTGAGAGCAGAGAGAGGAAGAAAAAATAAAAAGAAGAAAGATGGCCCTCCTTTAAAAGGCCTTCCAACAAGCAAGTAGGAGGACTGAACTGAGGAATTATGATATTTTAATCATGTATTTCAGCAAAAACTCTGAAGTTCATAACCACCAATATACACGAAAGAAGCAGTTTTTTTAAGCCAGATAAACACTAGGATTCAATCATTTTCCCTCTCTTTTAGGGTGTTTCTTTTTTTGTCCTGAGCCATAAACTATTAATGCTTATGAGTGGCCTTGTAGGGGAACTGATATTAAACTGTGCTTTTTATCCCTCAACAGTATTTCTTTTTACTGATCAGAGTGACTGCCCAACACAATACCATTCTAAAAGGCTAACAATTTTCAGACTCATCGCATTTATATCTCCTTTATTAAACAGATATAGAAAGCTTTAAAGAGATGCAAGTAAATCCCTAAAGGAGGAAGTTTAGGTATTTTTTTCAGTATCACGTTTTTAATAAAAGGTTGGAAATGTTGCTTAATGTCAACATATCTCATTTTTCCATGGCACAAAGGAAGAAATATATGCAGGAAGAATCAAAAGACCTTGAAATCCACAGTGATGTTAAAAAAGCAAAGCTTAGATTTGTAGGACAATAACTCCAGTCTTTTGAGGGATAAAAATAGAAATTGTGTTAGCAACCTATCCCAATGGCTTTCTATCCTCATGGGAGGGAGAAGGAACGAACGCGTTATGAAATCTAGACCTGGAATTGCCAGAGTGCAACAAAAGCCCCAATTCCCCCAGCCGCAAAAAGACCGTCTCAACCATCCATACTTCTAGGCATGTTTTTCCCCCTGGTTTCTAGGGAAACATGCTTTTATACCTAAGGCTGACTTGGGAAATCCTTTTTTTAGAGTTCAATAAAAATTTGCCGCTTATAATTGTGAACAACACCTAGGAATAGTGGCCCTCCAAATCACCTGACTCAGATTTTTCTCCCTTAGTAGCTTAGTTGAATGCTCAGGATTATTATTAACTGCACTGACTTGACACTGATTGCTAACTAAATTTAATAGAGTTTTAAGAGACTAACTCAATGAACAGTAGTAGATAGCTCTGGGGATTACTTAACCTCAAATTGAGTGCCCGGTCTAATAAAATATTAATATATATGGCTGTAATAGAAGGGAAAGCATATATGAATATATATGTGTGCTTACATGTCCATACAAGTAAAATAAAGAGAAATGGCAAAACTTTTTCAAGAATTGAGGGAAAGTTGGCTTAAAATCACAGCCTACCAAGAAAGACATGAGTTGCTTTGTCCCATTTCCCCCACTTCAACACATGTTTCAGGAATTACAGAAATGTTGAAGAAGGCTTTGGACTTTGAAGGAATATGGATTTGGGGTACAGAGGAGGTAAAGTAAACATTTAGGTCTTAGGAGAGCTGGCTCAACAGCTTAATTATTCATGAAATATGTTAAAACTTCTTAGTGCTTTGCAGTTGTACTGGTCAGGAAGCTTCTCATATTTATTCTAATTTTTAATCCATACCTTTTTTCCCCATCAAACTCTCTAGACTTTTTCAGATAAAACATCCCCCCACCCCATTTATACCAGGTAAGACATTCAGGGGTTCAGATTATAAAATACTTTTAAATATTTCAGAGCTACATAAAATCTTTTAAAAACAAATTCATATGCCAGACAAATCAAATAATATAGTAAGAGGTAAACTCAGGCAGAAATCACTATTCTGCTCTTAAACTTTCACCATGACACACTTCACTACATTATTTCAGAGGAACACAGACCCACTAAACCAAGGCTACAGATCAAGTCATATGAATAGGTTTTAACAATGGAAAAAGGAAAATCTCAAACATAATGAAATACTGACATTCAAGAAGGAAAATAATACTCTCTCTGCAAAATGGCAAATGATATAATTAATTAACAACAGAGTTAATTAATTAGAGTAATATAATGGCCATTGGTAACATTTCCAATAAGGGTGAGAGGCAGTAACAAGGGTACCTGGTGTTACAAAACTGGCTTTAGACTGCTCTGCGTCTGAATCACAGCTCTTCTCCAACTCCAGATATGAACCTCAACAACTCGGTCACTTTGATCCACCATTTATGCTTTCTTTATAGAGGTATGTTTGGGTTTAATTGGAAAATAAGAAACCACATGCGCATGCACGCACATGCACACACACACACACACACACACACACACAGATATACATAGTTAGGCAAAATACACCATACCTTATTACTTATTAAATATTAGTTTCCTTCCTCTTATTCCCTCTGAAGTTTTTCACATTAATCTTTGTGTTTAATCACATTATTATCTTCTATAATTTTAACTTAAAAATGAATATGATTATAAGAATAAAAGAAGTGAGAAAGATTAAAATGCTATCCATGGATACATCTTAGTGTTCCATATTTAAGTTGAATATAATACATGTTTTAATTACCATGAGAATGGTTGAATAAAAATGCCTGATCAGGGGCGCCTGGGTGGCACAGCGGTTAAGCATCTGCCTTCGGCTCAGGGCGTGATCCCGGCGTTATGGGATCGAGCCCCACATCAGGCTCCTCCGCTATGAGCCTGCTTCTTCCTCTCCCACTCCCCCTGCTTGTGTTCCCTCTCTCGCTGGCTGTCTCTATCTCTGTCGAATAAAAAAAAAAAAAAAATGCCTGATCATTCAGACAGTTCAGAAACTGAGAAGAGAATTTCCAATCATAAATAAGAATTCCCAAACTGTAAGAATTATCTTAAACACCAGTCCAAAGTAGAAACTTATACATTAAAAGAAAAAAATAAACAGACAAATATAGTTAATAACACTACACTGAGGCAAGAATGAATTATAGTTTCATTTCCCATACCTTTAGTGCAGGACAGCCCAGATACCTGAGACACACGCGGGTCCAGATCTTAGAGATCTGGATGAATTCAAAACTCTACATGGCTGTGTATGTTCCATCACGGTGACAATGAGGGCTCTGTCTTAACGGCTAGAGGTGGGAGAATCCTAACTCTTTCACTTTCCAATCTCTTGGCTTTGGGAAAAAAAGGCAGTTTCTTTCTGATTTCTCTGACTCTAATATTAAAAATAATAGCATAAGATAATATAAATGAACCAAACCTGAAATTTCCTTGCTAGAGGAAACAGTCTTCCCATATTTTAAATGAAAAGAAAAAAAAAAAAAAACAACAAAAACGGATGAGAGACGCAATTGTGTGTAAGCCAAAAATAGCATCACATAGGAAGTTCACCTAGAACAGGACCTTCCTGTGTGGTGAAAGTGGTCTTTGAGACAAGTGAACCCAATGCCTGTGCCTCTCAAAATGGCAGGTTGTTCCCCAGTGAAAGGACCATAGGAACCACAGGTGAGAAATTCTGTTCCCTATTTATATTGTATAGAATTCCAGAGGAGTGGGTTTTCTCATCCAATAGTTATGCTGAGGATTGTTCCCTCTTTTTTTTTCAGAGAAACATTTTCAGATTAGTACAACTATTCCTCCTTGTACAAGCTTTAACTCCTGACCTTTTATCCTTTCGGTAGGTGTAATAAGGAATATGACTTTTCTCCCCCGCCTTTAGGAGGGTGAGAGCTGGTGCATCCAGAACGCAAAGGAGAGGAGAACTATACTATTACTCTTTGGCATTTAGATAGTGTATTTCCTCTGAAGAGCATGAAGCACATCCTAAAACGTTAATTAATAGCCAGTATTCTTCAGTACATCCCCAGAGAGGGCAAATGCAGGCGAGGATCCTCACACCCTCACTTCTACCCTGAGAAAAAAGAAGCTCCATCCATAGTAAAGATTGAGAGAAAATACAAAAGGTCAGTGGGAATGAATGTTCATATTTGGTCAGAAAAATTGCACCTCCAGTTAAGGGACACGAGAGCTTTGGACAGATGACAGAAGTTGTAAAAAGTGAAGAGAAACTGGAGAGAGGAGAAAATCTTTAAAGGTAAAAAAAAAAAAGAGAGAGAGAGAGAGAGAGAGAGAGAGAGACGGAAACAGAGATGATGAGGAAGAAACAGTGAAACATCTGTGACATCATTTTTCTTCCAGAAGGCCTCAGATGGGCTACAGGCGCCAGAGTTCTCACCCCCGCCCCCAAGAGTGCTGGGTCCCAGGAGTGCTGTGGCTGGGGCTGGGAGGGGCAGGAACAGCCCCCCTCACATTCCCTGGTGAAAGTGTGTTTTACTATACACATCCAACCTGAAATGTCCTTGCAATGATGAATGTTAGAGAGGCAGACTCTGGTTTTGTAGTTGGCTTGTTTTCTTATGTCTGCTTATGTGTTTGTTTGTTCATTTGGTGTGACAGTGTGTGTGAATGTGATGACTGGTTAGCTATTTCTTGTGTTGGTTTTGGGGTAGTTGTGGTGTGCTGACTTGCTGTGTTAAGGTTTAAAAACATATATGAAACAGATACCATTTTCTTAAATTCCTTTCTACTTAATGTTTGAAAAAAAAATCAAGCGAGAAACTGCAGTCATACAGATGTTGGAGCTGACTTTTCTGGGTTGGGTGGACGCTCCGACCTAACTCTTTTACAGATAAAATAAGATTGAAATGAATTTCAAGAACAGTCTTTAAGAAAGAAATCCACATAATATGCAACCTGCCATCCAAATATAGAACCAACAACCAGGTGGGGGTCTGCAAAATAATGAAGTAGAATAGTGGAATCTGAAGTCAGTTTTATTAAATTAGACTGACAGAGCTTAATTTGATGAGCTAAATAATTTTATTCAATAAATAACATGAATGTCTAATATATGCTAGGTGTTCAGATGACCAAGTGAAAAGATAAAAATACTAAACAGATATAAAAACTGTCTTTTACTGAGCATGTTGTTTTGCTATGTAAGTATTTAATAAATCAAGTGATTCGAATCTTGTGTTTTTCATGTATCAACATTCAAACTGGTAAATAACCAAGAAAAGTGATAGAGTAAAAATAGAAAAAACAGAGTTAGAAAAGAATTTTATGTAGTACAAACTCTTTAAATGCCTCAAGAACCTAATATAAGACACTAACTTGTACAATAGCAATATGGTTTAATTTGTTCTTAATCGTGTTATCATTAAATAACCATCTCTTGCAACTTGGAGACATGGCTACAATTACTAATTGTTCCTAGCCAAGTTCTGTTTTAAAATAATTCAGATAACATTTTAATCAGTTTTCCATTACCTGGTCTCTATAACAGCACGTAACAGTCATATTGGGGGGGGGGCGACCTTGTCTTATTCCTAGTTGTTCCTTCGCAAGTAAAAAGCATGATAGAAGAGTACCTGCCATATGTTTTTAAAAGAAAATAATAAATCAAAATACATCCTTTATATATCACTGTTTCAATAGCAGCAATGACCTAAAATATTCTTGAAGTGACATGGTTCCTTAAGCAACATTCCTCAAATGAATAAATTTATGTATTGCAGAAGACATTCTGCAAAGATGAATGACAGAAATTAACTTCCATTTATTTGCTCAAATTCTGAGTTAAATCTGCATTTATTTTCCTCACCTCATGTGAAAAGAATGTCAGTGTAAATGGTCATGTCTAAACTATTTATCTGTATATATAGTGATGTGAGGGTATGCAATCTACTAAATAAACAGTGAAACAGCTAATTAGTATGGTCTTAGTATCCTGGTACCTTCAACAGCATCCTTGGGTCCATGAATGAAGAATGACAGAAGTGCTTAGAGTCAACTAAGCATATGGAGAGTAATTGCTGTGAAAGCTATTGATTAATTCTCAAAACAAAAGGTCAGTATTGGATTTGGTGCCTTTGTGGAGCTCCTTCTGCCTGAACTCTCTTTTGTCAAGTCCCCCGCTCATTATCACCTTCTTCCTCAGTTAGGTAACTGAAAATTTCAAGGGAGCAGCTAACCCAGTGTTGAGGTAACATCTTTCTGGAGTTGAAGTCATCGTGTTACATTGGTTTGTTTTTCCAGTGAGATTTCACATTTGTTAAAATACACCTTGAAATGCAGTTGTAAGGGAGACCCTCCCCTGCCCTCAGTTGCTCACACCTTCTAGTGTCAGTTCCTTCTGGGATTTGGAGCAAAACTAAGCACTTTGGCAAATCTAAAAATAATCAGTCCATTAGTATCAAGTTGCTTTCCTGAATACAGCAAGGTGCTCCTTCTGCCTCCCCAAACCCCAGCCATCCTCCCACATTCTTTTTCACCTCACCTTAAGATGTATTATGTTCAAAATACAATGGGAACTTCATTGACTTACTGCTCTCCCCCAAAAGATTGAGGTCGTAAAACATAATTGCATATAAAATTACACACAAAACCTTTTGCAACTTTGTAACGTTATTTTACTGCAACTCCAGGTAGTGAATGCAGATCTTGGTAAAAACAAAACTAGGATACAAAACATACACAATAAATTGGAATGCATTAATTAACAGTTGGCATTTTGTATCTTTCCATTAACATTACTATACAGTTTTGTGAAACCCCACAAATAAAAAATAGAGATTTTGTAGACTACAAAGGATTATGAAACTGGGTGTTATTATTTCAATAAAACAGCTTATATCTATGCGTGAGAACACTTGAAGAGTAAATCTAAAGTGTTGTGTTTAAAAGAGGATATTTCTTTTATCCTTCTCTTTGTGATTTTCTGACATTAGAAAAATTCAGGAAGTCACTATTCTTAAAGTAAGCAGTTGTTCCTGCATGTCTGGAGTTAATATTAAATATGACTAGCAAGCAGCTATAGGAAATGGTTATTCATTTTTCATATATTTATGGGGTTAATTAGAAAGCTATACGTGATACACTCATGATTATCAACCTTATAAATGGCACTTTTTAAAAGCATTGTTCAGTTTTCTCCTTACCAAATATATCCTAACATGCTCTTCAAAATAATTTTTCCAATTTTGTATCTTTCTTTGAACACCTGGAAAATTAATTAGTATCTACACAAAGAAATAGAGTCAATGTTCCCTTTCAAAATACATTTTTTTATAGCCACTCACAGAACAATAAAAACATTCTACTAAGATTCTTTTTCCTGGTGAAGAATGCATTCCGTGGGGTCTGCTTTGGGGGATTGTAAGGGGAGAAACCTGGGGTGCTTTAAGGTTAATGGACAGTGATTAAGGTTAATGGCTGAGTGCTTAAGGTTAAGTGCTATATTTACATAGCTGCCAATTCTCTTTAAAAAAAAAAGTGTTCATGTCTATCAATCAGCTCCAGCTAATAGTCAATTAAATAGCAAACGGGGTATAGAGGCAGAAGTTAAAGACCCCTCAATCTGCATATACAGGGTGGGATTGTCAATTCTCAACCAAGAAGTATTTACTGAACAACTACTTTGTCATGGCTGTGCTGCACACAGACAATGGAAGCCCTGGTCTCAGCGTCCAAGAAGCACAGCCTCTAGCCGGTATGGAAATGCCTCAGGACAGGCAGCTATCACGTAAATTACACAAGTAATACAGGTTACAGAATTCAGGGCAGGAAAAGATCCAACCTCGCTCAAGATTTCATAGACTAGGAAGGATGTTTAAATTATTCCATAAAATGAATGGTTTTCAAAGAGCTATATTTCATTCTTTAAAAAAGTGAACAACCTCAGTGTGAGCCTATGCCAATGACACCGTGTGTTATCCATAACGTTCTGCCATAGTTTAACTATTAAAACCATGTCCACGGTTTATCCATAACAGCGTAAAGAAGTTCAAGGGTTAGGAATATCCAACTGCTCTTCCTTTTCACGTGTAAAATCTCAAGGTCAATTTAAAACAAGGAAAACAATAATAATAAAAACAGCTAGAGCAAAGTGACTTAGTACACTAACTCTGAATTCAGTGTACTTACTCAGATTAGTCAAGTCAGAGAAGTTTAGGCTAGTGTCAGGGTCTGAGGTATCCGGCAGTTATCCAAGGCAAACTGCATCACTAACCCCCAAATGACAACATGATTAATTATATAAATGAAGTTTACTAAAACAAGATTAATGTTCATCTCGGCAGCAGCCACTGGGAACAATACTTCATACATGGAACAGCTTTACTTTCCCTCAATTAGCAACATTCAAGCAGGACTTTTTGTATTTCTCTTTTTCCTCTTTTCACTCCCTCTGAATTTCCAACTGATTTTAGAAGGAAGATACGCTAGGGCTGGAGGATGTGGGGGTGAGTGACTAAGGAGGAACACCTGGAATGGTAGAGAAGGTGAAAAATGGACTTGTAACACATGATCATTAGAAGTAAATTTCAAAACTTCTCTTAAAGATTGTTAGCATTCAGTAAGGTTCTTCCATTGGCTGGTTTCAAAATGTTTCAAGCATGAGAATAAACAGGCAAAAGTGACTGGACAGCAGAAATTGACACTGAGCTGTAATAGATCCTCATCTCCTGACTGAGAGTGCTGGTCAGGGAGCAGCTTCCTGGGTCAGAGCTGGCCACAGACAGATCTCAGCTCAAAGGTGGAAAGGAAGCAAGCTCAGCCCTTGGCCTGAAACTCAACTCTTCTAATTTTTTTCGGAAGCTTATAACATTAGAAACACCTTTTGAATCAAAAGACTGCCCTTACTAAAATACAAACACCCCCCAAAGGGTTAAAACTTGAGTAATAAAAAGATACCCATCAAACTGTATTTTTCAACATGCTGTGTCTTTGCTGAATTCGCTTCTCATCCAGGACCTAGCAGTAATTACTACAACCAAAGAATGAGTGTTTTGATTTAGGAATTACAGGGAAAGAGGGTGATAATGCCAAAGAATAAAGACCATTTAAGAGCATGGAGCTTTCTGAACTGACAACGCTGCTGCTGTTGGCAGAAGTTCAAGTTTGGGGGTAATTGGAAGTCAGTATGAAGACTATGAGCATGAGGGCGACTCAACTGCTGAGAGAAGAAAAGAGAAATTGTTCCCTGAATTGAAAAAGTTGTGAAGAGAATGGAAGAGTGTCAAAGATAAAGTCTGTAACACTCAAAATTTGATAAAGGTCGGTCCTGTTCTCTGTATTTCCTAGTTCTTTAGGCTTCTAAGTGGAGAAAGGTGCACCCTTTAGTAGGGTAGTCTAAATCCGCAGTGACCCACCAGTCTTTCAAACACTCATTACCTCTACCTTCTTTTGCATATGTCTTAATTATTAATGGCTTGTGCTGCACAGGTTGGGATCAATCTAAACCATACACATTATTTCAAAGATCTTGTAACTTTGACATGTCTTTGTTAAAAGAAATAAATTTAAAAAATGCTTTAAGTATATTGTTCATCCAAATTAAGAGAACCAGCCACAGCTGATGTTAAAACTCATTATCTATTAAATAAGAAATGCAGTGTATAACAAACAAACAAACAAAGATCTAATAGAAACTTCATATATCTCTGACAAATTTTACAAAGATTTATAGCTCTAATTTCAAGATGGAATATGAAATAATTGCAATATGTTTTTCTATAAGTAATATCATTCTTAATATGGTTTCATATTTTTTCTTTTATTACACATAATTTAAGATAAATTAAGTTCACTATTTTCAGCAAATTACATTGCACCATCTCCATTTCATTATGGTGTCTATAGTTTGACAGAATAAAAAATTATCTAGAATAGAAAAAAGGCAAATTATTATCTATTTAAAGAGCAAGAAATGCTTTTTAATTCCTTAATTCATGATAAGCACTTAACAGAAGCCAGCAAAATTAACTAAAAGAATCAATGTCCTCATTTTTCAATATTCAAATAACTCGAGGATATTTAATTACTCAAGAGTTTATTAATTCAGTCAAGACTGACTTTAAGTCATTTAAATGTATCATAAAAAATAAAATTCTTTAAAATTTTAGCACACACCTTTGTAAGAGTAATACATCTTTGTTATCTTACCCGAAGTTTATCTTTAAAATCTGTTTTATGTACTGCTGTTTATTAATATTATCACAAATGAAATAATACACATATACATATTTTAAATTAGAAATAAAAGAAACTATTTGCATTATCTATTTAAAACTTCTCAGGTAAAAATACTGAGGCAGTGTTATTAAATGACCCATCCATGGTCATACTGCTAATTTTGACCTTATGCCAAGTACAATCTTTAAACTTTTGATAAGTTCTCTCCTCGTTATAAAACTATGTATATAAATGCACACACATTTTATAATTATTGTATAGCTAATACCTATTCCTAGAGAGTAAACTAGCAGACTCAACCTGAATTGCATATAGTTTTTTAGTGTTCACCTATTTAAATATCACTATTATAAATTCTTAGCAGTGCTTTTCAGACCCAGTTGTTAGGATTGGCAACCACAATAGTAAATGCACTCAAAATGCTTTTAACCTGCCCAGCCCTTAGTACCTTCTGAAAAAATAGCTCGAGTCAGTCCTTAAACTTGAGCGGTCACAGTTGTAGAAACTCACAAAGTATCATCTGCCCATGACACTGCTTCCCTCCAGAAAAGCCAGAGTTCCTGCCACATTTCTTCCCCAAAGATACGCTGACATATAAAATTATTGCTGTAGCCACGTCTGATATACCATGGATGGGTCCTATTAGCCTGTTCCCATGTCAAAGGTGGTCTTCTAGACTGGTATCCTGAGCTTTGGAAGCAATTCCAGGCTTATTCTATGGAAGTCTTATTCCTTTAAGCAGTTACTAAGCTTTAGTCTTAGAAAATGTAGTTTTAACCTTCTTTAGTCTAATCTCATAGAAAGGATACAAAATTCCCTTGGGAATTTTAATTAATAGATATAGATCCTTTTTAGCCCTTCAGAATGTTGGTGTGTAAGTATATATAGTTTTTAAAGTTTACAGAGGGGCAGAAATGCTTACAGTATTTTGGAAGCAATGTCAAAACAACAAAGGACAGCAGGTCTCTGTGCAGTAAGTGTAAACGCAAGTGCAGCCCACTTTTGTAGGCAGGAGGAAATACGCCACGCCAACCCTCCAAATGAATCTTCTCAGACTTCATGTTAACCGCCTGCGGATAGAGAACTACAACACACTTACCCCTTTGTCATGATAATGTGATCTTTTATGAACTGTTTAGCTCTATTTCCCTGGAAATACCATAAAAATTAGAATGCCAACGGTATGACTAGGAAAATCTACCTACGGCAAGAATGACCTTGACCGATAATACCCTGAAGGAGGACTGGGAGAATGGTAAATGCCTGATGGGAAGCCTGATGTCAGATTTCCTCACTATGGTGACTATGTCCACTGGGCAGACCACCTGCAGGAACCTTCAAAGCTGTGCCCCTAGTGTAGCCAAAGATACCGGTTTCCAGAGGGAAGGGCGTTTTAAGCTGGTGTCTTCTCCACCTGTGGCATTTGATCTTCTCTGCTGCACCTCAGCTATTGGCTTGCCCCAAGTGGAGCCCCTGATGCTGCCCTGCTGGCAATCTGTTGTCCCTTCTTGTTCTATCCCCTTCTAAGTAGGCTGGTGTCGGCTTTAGCCACTGATAGTTTTGTGAGTTTAGTTGTTTTAGGGAGTCTAAAAAGACTCCAAGTGGGCAATATACCACCAACTCATAATAATAAAGTAAACATTTGGGTCTTGTCATAATAAAAAAGCAAAGTTCCCAATTTCCAAAATGGACAAATAAAAAAAACCTTAATATTATTTTAAAAACTTACACTTCACTTACTTCTTTGTAATGCTGTTGGTAGTCATAGTCATTGTTTAAAGTAACAGACTAAATATAAAAATACAGTGTTTCTATAGCAGCAGAGAATAGCAAATGATTACTATAAATGTTCAAAACTCTAAAATAGCCAAGGTAAGCCAGGAAACAAATATTTTAAATTCACAGATTTTTTTTCCTGTTGGTGCATACGAAAGTTTGTGATGAAATTTGTTTTTTAAATTATGGACTATAGTTCCTTAAAATAAAAATCATTTTTATTTAATCAAGTTATTACTGTGGAATATATAATAGAAATCATGCTAATAGAGGGTTTATTCACACATAAACTACACACGTACACAGAGCAAGTTATTTATCATATTATTGTAACACAAATGAATGAATATACATAAAAATATGATGTAAAGACAAGGTCTGATATAAAATATACATCATTTTCTACATGATAAAATCATCTATAACATTTGTATTCTCCTAAAGGTACCAAAGTAAAATGCCTTCTTGAAAGATGTGGCATTGATATCATACTCATTTCTTGTATTTTCTTGAATCAAAATATGATGGCAATACTAAGGCTTTTATCAGGTATGACTCTTACCATATAAAAAGTATATATGTGTATCCCTGAGGTTCATAATGTATCGAAATAGTTTGAGTCTCAAAATTCTAGTTCAAAGGACTGGAACTATAATAAAAACAGTTTCTCAAAACAGAGGTCATAGGGGAAGAGAGGAAAAAGTAAAACAAGATGAAATCAGAAAGGGAGACAAACTTAAGAGGGAGACTCTTAATCACAGGAAACAAACTGAGGGTTGCTGTAGGGGAAGGGGGTGAAAGGATGGGGTGACTAGGTGATGGACATTAAGGAGGGCATGTGATGTAATGAGCACTGGGTATTATGTAAGACTGATGAATCACTGACCTCTACCTCTGAAACCAGTAATACATTATATGTTAATTAAATTTTAAAAAGTTTCTATCCCAACCTACGCTGCATATTGGGCATCTTGGGATGTTTGTGCATATTCATTGCTTTCAAATATCATACGGAATATATCACTTGAAAATGTTTTTTTAGTTTAATGTTATTCATAAAATTGAGAAAGTAAAACACATTGCTCACCTATCAAATGGAAATGACAACTCTCTTTTGTCTGTCAATATGAAGATTAAATAAGATAATGCAAACCTCAGGACATACAGTAGTTACTTTACATTTCTTCTGTATATTCACACACACATATTTGCTTTTATTATCTTAAAGGAAATGAAAAGGCTTGCACATAAGCTACTCTTACTCAAATTTTCATTTTGTATAAATTAAATATTTGGTCACAAAATTGGTCATGTTAAGATATACTTCTAATATTATTTTAGGAGTGAAAAAAATAAATGTACGTTACGAAAATGAGCTAGTAATTGTCAAAAAGAGGATGTGAACCTCAGTGCTGTACCTCATGTTCAGTGCTCTTCTTACGGAGAATTTTAGATTTGTAATTCAGTCAAATATAAGCCATAAATGCTAACAAGTATATCCATAATTAATAGTTTATGGTTTATGTAGGGAAAATAAATTCTAGAGTAACCGAAAATACAGTTTATCAGGAAAATGATTATGTAGCATGTGGAATTTATGCTTATCGGCACATCTGCCAGAAACAAGGTCAAAACCTCAAACTTTTAATGCAAGTACAAGCAGAACACTAATCATCCTTCTCTGCTATTCACCCAAATTTGAATGTGCAATATTAAGGAATAAAACAAAATGAAATTGACTGCTAATTAGATGCCTCTTTGAAACCTTGAGTTTGTGGCACCTGAAACTTTAACTCTGAATACACAGCAATGAGAAAGTGTGCTTCATAACAAAATTAAAAATTCATATCGTCCTCAAAATAGGCCATAGGTATCAATAAACCTAAAATGAAGAGAATATTTAATATTAAGCAGGGGTAGAAAAGAAGAACTTTTGGATATTGGTTGCAGAAATATACCCAAGGTAGCTAGAAGTCTGATTTGTGTGGGGAACCTGGGACCAAGAACCTTCCATACAAAGGAAGGACCATGACTTGACTCGTGGTTAACTATTTGTTTGGACTTCTGGATGTATGACACTGTGAAAGTTCTGACCACCAGATATGAATGGAACTGTCCATCAGCACAATAGCTAAGCCTACAGTGTTCTCAATATTCCCCTGGAACATGAGCCAGTAGTAAGTAAGCCAATATAAGAATTAACTGTAGACCTGGCCCTGGTGGAAGGCTTGGGATGAGTCAGGTAAAAAAGGGAGGGGGAAGGGGTGAGGAAACTCTCCCACTGAAGATGAACCTACAAATGAAAATGAGTATTTTCTGGATAATTCAAAAAGGATTTATGAGGGTAAGATTAACTTCAAGAAGCTAGCCTGTTGATCTCTTTGAGTAATGATAGTGATAGAGGAAGTCTTTCACCAAAGTTTTTTAAGTAATCATCAATCCTCAAGGTATTTAGAGCTTTCAGATCCTGTCACTATAGATTAACTCTTCCAGGATCTTGAGATTAATTTGAAAAAATTACTTGTTTTCTTCTCTGTCTTCCTTTGTATGAAAACACTCTTGGGTTTTATAAATGGCAACCACATTTAAATATCTTCATCAGATATCTTTAACAACACAAAAAGATATATGAGAATTAAAGTAACATTTGTATTTACCCACTTAAAAAAAGTGGGTTGGGTTGCTAAAAATTTGAAGTAATTTCCACATGTTCATTACATTTGCCATGCATAAATCTGCTTGCTTGTATAAAAGCAACTGGATGTCTTGGCTTAACAATTAGGATATGCTTTTAGAAATTAAAAAAAAAAAAAAACCAACTTCCTTTAAACTGCATATTCTGACTTTATCTGGGAGAGGATACACAAGCCCATAATGATAAAAGTTCTATTATGAAATTGAAGGGTTTTTTTTTAATCATAAACATTTTGTTTTTGACTTCTCTACAAAAAACATTCTCAATTATATGGATAAATGCCTGTCTTGGGAAGAAAGTGTTCCAGCAGATAGACATAGCACAGATACAGTTCCTAGGAAAATCTGTATTTGAAATGCAATATTTCAAGTAGGTGTTTTCCAGGCTACGCCTACCTGACAAAAATACCCGTAGATAAAGGGAAAATTCAATTAGCATTCTATTTTAAAAATCCAGATGGTCCTACTGAAAAACTGAGGCCTGAAAATCTTTAAGAGTGAGTAACTGACAGCTCATTTTCTTCACTGCCTTAGTGGTAGGAAAGTGCTGAGGTGACTCTCATTGAGTGGCCATCGTGATTACAGTCACCCCTGTTAACTTCAACAGTGGCTTGGCTGGAAATACCCTCAGATGACAAACTCTTCTCAGAGATTTAATAGGAATGGAAAATGAGCAATTGAGTGAGGGTAGAAGGACCAGTTCTTCTCCGAATGTGTGAGATATAACTGTAACTCCTTCTGTACCAGCAGTAAAACCTCTGAAAAGTAGTAGGGGCTCTACATGCTGAATGATGATATAACTTGAAGTGTGGTCATACTCACTGGCATTTAACCATTTATGGTTTGTTTGGGTGTTCTATTTTAATTTATGAATCTCTTTCAGAATTCAAGTAGTTCTGATAAGGTGATCAGAAATAAAGTCAAATTTGCATTGATATTGAAATCACCTGTTAGGGAAGCAGCACTTTCAGTGTTTGGAGGATTTATCTGTTTTCAGACAGAGTTAATCTGAATCCAAGTTCCACGACTTACTAACAATGCAACACTGGTCAAGTTCCTCAATAACTCTGTTTTTACATTTATAAATGCAAATAGCAACAGTACCTACTTCACTGGGCTCTAAGGACTAAATAAATCATGGGTACAAAATGCTCAGGACAGTGTTTGATTCCTTGCAAGTGCCTAACTAATGTTATTCATTAGTACCCTACTGGAAGTAGTTGGCTTCCAATTCAGAGCAAAAATGGAACCCTGAATAAGAGAGTACCTGGAAAACACAGCTGTTGGGCACTGATTAGGAGGGAGCACATCTGGGATGCATTGTGCCCATTGTACAGTCGAGTACACTGTCTCCTCCTTGAGTGGCCATTAATATTCGACTGTATTTTTACCCATACTTGCTATCTTGACATACAATATAGTTTCTTTGCTGTAAGTGAAAATGGAATTATTAAATCCTATAAATGTTGATTTAGGGTTAAAAATTACAAACTATTTAAGAGAGAATGTCCCTTAGAATAAGTCAATATGTCTTGTGATTTCTAAAAAAAATTTCCTCCAAGCATATAAGAATTTGCATTGATAAATATGGCACCTATATTTTACATTTACTTACATTATTTGTATTAATCACTTCTATTGCAATCTTATCTGAAAACATGTACAGATAAAGCCACAGAGACACAGAATACTTACATGAATGAAAAAACAAAGGAATGTATTTAAGGACCATTTAATTTGTAAACTGCTTAAATTTCAACATGATATTTATTAGCAAAATATAATTCCAGTTGAAAGCATTTTTTTAAAATTTTAAGTTCAACCTAACCATAACGCTTCCAGCATAAGTTTTAACTGGGATAGTTATAACAAAACCGCCATTATATTATAATTAGAGATGACTAAATTGCTTCTTTGAGGCTATCACTAGATAAAATTATTGTCTTTATCTCCACTTAGCTATATATCCTTAAATGAATTTCACTATTAGTGAAAAATCATTATTTGCATGAGTTACTTGTGTATATTTACTTGCTGGCATATAGCTACCATTTAAGCACAATAAATCTTATGTAAAATATCAAACCCTTCCTCTGTCACTCCATCTTTACCCCCATAGTGCCTCTGAAAGTTTATTAAGTTAACTGAAATATAAGCAAAAGCTACATTTGTTCTAACTATTTGGATAAAGTGTAAAATTCTCATTCATTATCCTATGCCCTCAATAATTGGCTTGAATAATTTTTTTCAGTTATTTTTTTACTGAGCCAAATATACTAACCAATGTGCTATCATCACATAAAACTAACCACGAAGTATTTAAAAAGTGCAGCATAGCACCACTTGATTTTTATTATACTCTGAAAGGCAAATGAAGTAAATCAAGAAGAAACAAATCTAATGGCAGTGCTGAAGTGAAGTCCAGCCTTTGAAAAAGGCTTCCTATTAATCACAGACCTGACCTTTTCATTAAGGGGCACTTGTTGGAGTCATTGACACGGTTACAGCATTCATATGTGTGAACTGTACTCCGTGGTATTCATGTACTGGGGAAGGCATAGTGAAATTAGATTCTCTCCCTGTAGGGGGTAGACATTGACCGCTATTCAATGCCAACAATTGTCGGTTAAAGTATTTCATGAAGAATGACTTTTAAACTGCATTTACTTCACCATCAGTAATGTCAAATGCAATTCTTAAAGAAATATATTTAACTAGCGGTAATTAATTAAACCTCTCATAGCAGCAACTTTATCCAAGCTAAATCATTTCTGAATATACACAAAGGAGTCATCAGGATTCTACCGTCATGGCTTTTAACCCATCAATTTCAATGATGTCCATCTATAATAGTTAGAAAACAAACACAAAACACTGGCCAGTAGGGAATTATTTAAACAATGCAACAGTGTTTTATCTAATTTCATCTGTCTATGTACCCTATATATGTGCATTGTCTTTTGAGATGACAAAGCCCTCCAGATTAATTTTTAAAAAATGCCTAAATTAAAAAAAAAATACTCCAGCGACCATAAATAGATATTATGACGCACTGACAGTTTTTAACCACATCTTTTTTAATATGATTATATTTGGGCAACATTTGATGGACTGAATTTAGGAACTACAACTGGAATCTTAGTCAGGGCATATGTCCCATGTGTTTATTTCTTACATGGAACATCATACATTTGAACAGCAAACACATTCTTTCACATTGGCTGACATTCTACCTGAAAAAGTCCACCACAGTTAGCTTGTTAACACAATTCAGGATATATGGTATAGTAGTAAAAAGATTCCCCACAGCCAAGTAAAAATCAGAGTAGGGGGCTCAAGGAACGGCTGTATTTAGATCAAATCTGGACTTGAAGTTCAAATATAGTTTAATGGTGAATCTAAAGTTGTAAATGCAAAGTAAACGCAAAGTGAAGGCTGCTTTAAACCAAGCATGAAAGACCAAAAAGTCAAAGTTGAGATTTCCTACATCTGGCTTTAATATCTTTTCCTATGCTATTAGACAAATGACCTTTTGTTTTGTTTCGTTTGTTTAAAAATTCATTATCATTGTCATTACTGCTACAACTTAATACTGCTTTTCGTTTTCAGCATCCTTTCTTTGGTAAGCGATTGAGCTGTAGAATGGATCTGTTAAGCAAAAATGGCAAGCAAATTCCGCACATTAATGAACGGTGATACAACAATATAGTCATGCATAAAAGTTGAAGTCTAGTTTCAAGAAAAGTATGTGCTTGTTACGGTTTTTTTTTTTTTTTTATTCTCAGAACTGTGACCAAACACTTGCTACCATCATTTCTGACAGCAAGAAAGGACATTTTACCCAGAAATACCGAGTAATATGCCAGGCTGCAGGATTGAATTAGCAATATTATTAGCCCCACATTTTAGTTCGGAGACCTTCTGAATGAGGAAGTCACTTGCAGAGTATCTAAGCTTCAGTGACAGTGCCAAGGCACTGTGCAAACCGAAACCGGAGGAAATCCACAGGGTTATGAACACAGGCTTTTTGCTAGTTCACTTTTGCAGTCTTTAGAGGATTCCCTGAGAGTAAACATCCTTAATTAATTCCCAAGTAAAAGAAGGAAGAAAAAATTTTCCACTTACTGCATTTGCTGTCCTTTGTCCACACGCTGAAGTAAAAGGGCTGTTGTGCTGATCTTACCTAGCTCCAGGTTGCCCTCCGGATTAGGCATAAATGTGAGCGGCAGGAAGCGTGTTGACTTTGTTAACTGTGCAAGGAGCAGCCCATCGCACTGCTGCTAGAGAGCCGGTCAGGACAAAGTGCTAAACTTCAGCATGAGAGCACAGCATCTATTACCCCTGAGGCTCTACCATTTCACCTACACCTGGGCGGATCTATCAAGCTTCATCTCTATTAGAGCTATTTGACTCTGTGGTTTAAGAGGGAGGAGGAAAAAAAAAAAGAGGCTTGCCGTTGTCACACTTGTTTCCTATTAAAGAGCCTTACGGTGGATTGAGTAATTGTGTACGAAGGTAGTCTGGCTGGCAGATGTGTGCAGCCCCAGCGGAGCACTAGATTCAAGGCAGATGGGTTGTACCAGGGCGCAAACAACATTGAGAGAGAGAGAGGCGTGATTAAAACAGCAGGCCTCTGTTTTATAGTGCTGGAAGTGGGGTAGCATTAAAGCTCCTGGGAATCAGAGCTCCCCAAATGGTACTACTCTATAGAAAGAAAAACAATAAATTCAATAAAAAAGAAAGATGTTCAAGCTACAAAAGTTATAGAGATCTTTATAATATTCACTTTAACTATTAATGAAGGATTGAATGAAGCACCTTTCCACCCCCATACTCCAACTGAACTTAATTAAAACTACTCAATCATGGGTCATCGTGGGTTATTGATAGTGTTAATGTGATGGATTTGAAACAGATCCCTCATTCTGCTATATAAGCCATGGTTATCTTTTTAATCTGAATTAAATTGCTTTAAGGAGATTTACACTGTCAGGGAGATTGACATTCTGCAATTGGACATTTTTTTTTAAAATGTGGTTGAGGCCAATTGTTAAAAAAAAAAATCCTCTTGTAGGTATTTCTGCATACCACATATGATCTCAAGCACCTTAACCCATAGAAACTTTACGGCTTTCTATGTCTCTGCTCTGACAATCAAAAATATATAAGTAATCAGAATGAGTATAATTAACTTTCACAAATCAGAACTGTTTGATCTATTTTCCTACGTTGTTGAGAGCTATCTCCCTTTGTTAGGTACGCAACTCCTATTATTAATAATGATGATAATTGAACAGTTGCTACATGCCAGACACTATGCAAAGAGCCCTACGTGTATTATCTTTTTTGAGTCCTACACGGATACCATAAGGTCAATATTATTATTATTATCACTTTTTTTTTCATCTGTGGGAAAACTGGAGTTGGTCACATATTTGTTACAATTTGGAAGCACAATTCCATTGGACCTGACTCTAGAATCTCCACTCTTCACCATGCCATACAGTCTCTGTGCAAAATAATTTTTGTCCTGCACAAGATAAAATGATTATCATTGATATCTTTTATAGAAAAATTGAAAATTATTTCTTCTTTTATTTCTCTGGGTAGTTATAATTTAGAATTAAATACTCAAGCTTTGTGCATCCAAACAGGTAGCAGAAATATTGTCCAGCCCACTGATAAAAGTTCCACTAAGGGCTCTAAGGATCAGTGAGGGTAAGAATTGCCAAAGGACATATATTTTAAAAATAATTCATTGGCACAATTTCTTATAATTAAATCATTTCAGCAAATATTTCTAATTATCTCTAACTGGTTTGCAGCAAATCAATGAAAGAAGGAAGAATAGGACTGAAAACTAAGGATTTTTTTAAAATAAGATTTTATTTATTTATTTGAGAGAGAGACAGAGATAGTTACAGAGAGCACAAGTGGGAGGAGAGAGAGAAGCAGGCCTTCCACTGAGCAGGCAGCCTGACTCGGGGCTCGACCCCAGGATGCTAGGATTATGACCTAAGCGGAAAGCAGACGCTTAACCCACTGAGTCACCCAGGCGCCCTGAAAACTAAGGATTTCAATAAATAAATAAATTTTGGGGGCGCCTGGGTGGCTCAGTTGTTAAGCATCTGCCTTCAGCTCAGGGCATGATCCCAGACTCCTGGGATTGAGCCCCGCATCGGGCTCCTCCACTGGAATCCTGCTTTTTCCTCTCTCACTCCCCCTGCTTGTGTTTCCTCTCTCTCTGGCTGTCTCTCTGTCAAATAAATAAATAAAATCTTTTAAAATAAATAAATAAATAAATAAATAAATAAATAAATAAATAAATAAATTCTGAATTTTTAATTCATTTTATATGTTTCCTTAAATCAGTCCAAATCTATTGTTTGAGTAATAATTTCTTATTCTCCCTTTTATATTTTAACATTTTCTTATGAATAAATGTTTTACTTCCTCTAATAGAAGTTTATTTTTATTCAACAGCAAAGTCGTATTAGTCAGTATAAGAAAAAAAAAAGAAAAAGGAAAAAACAAAACCCCTCATTTTATTTATGGAGACAAAAAGAGAAAATAAATCTTAAAGTAAGTTATGCTTCCATGAAAATTTTATTTAAATAATGAGTCTTCCATTTATTTTAAAGTTTTGCCAAAGATAAATAAAATAAAACTCTGGTCTTGAATAACAGCATGGTCTTATGCTATATGCCAGAGTGCACTGACATACATACTTAGAGTCCTCTGACTTTGGGTGTTTATAATAATCATGCTAAATATGAGCAAAAATGTTCTCTCTATATTTCTACCCAAAATAAGAGAATGAGAAAAATTATGCTTTAACATGCAAAGAACAGAGTTAAAGAGAGTATTAAAAGATTGTAAAGGAGAAAAATAAGGCATCAAAAATGGGGTTAAGTACCAAGAAAAAGACAGTAACGGGGAGTAGAGAAAAAACAGTTTGTGATTTAAATGCAACCCAAGGGGCCAATACAACTTGAAGAGACCTAAATGGTTAATAACTACTGTTTGTACATAGCCACCATTAAGGAGAGGGCCTTTTTAAACAATGTCTGGTATATTTAGAGTTTTTGTATGTGTGAGGATTTGGATATCATAAAGACATTATAAGCATACATTGCTATTCAAGTTACAGAAAATATGCTACTGAGAGAATACAGATGTACCTGTAGAAATACTGTATAGGAAAGCAATTAATCTTAATTTTATTTAATTGGATTTAAGTAAATTAAGTTAAAGTTTATCTGTGACTATCTGAAATCTCTTTTATGAACTTCAGCCAAACTTTAGCATTTTCAGACCTCAAAAATTTTCATTGGGGAAAAAAAAAACAACTTCTACATTTTACCAGTTTTACATAAAATGCCATGAATACTTTCATTGTGATTTTTTTTTTAATCTTGGCTAAAAATGGGACATATTGGAAACACCCCGAGAAATAATATCCTGGGGAGTTTCCAGTCTAACTTATATACCAAATTTGGGTAAGATCTGGAGAAACATACAGACTTTACTATGATTTATTTCTAGGTGTATTCACAACCAATCATATATGCCTATTATCAAGAGAGTTTTTTTTTTATACCAAATGGTATCTAGTTTATGAATTAATGATCTAATGCTCACTGTTTTTTTTTTCTTTAGGAAGGTAAAAATCAGAATTTCCCCAAGAACAAACCACCTTGTCAGTGATTTCTACTCCTTTCCATTGGGTTTATCACTATCCTCTCTATACACAATATCCCCATTAGTTTTACTGATAGTGACTATGGTCAGTGTGGCTATGGTATGTGGATGTGAAGTGTTATTAATCAGATTGTTTCAATAAATTCAAATGTGATCTGCCATTTCCAATTCATTATCAAAATATTTTGTTAAAAACAACGTACAAATATTTGTCTTATGTATTTGTTCAAATATTTAAGATATTATGTAATTGAAACCAAAATTCACAGTGTTTTTAAATTATTGGGTTCAAGATTTGATTCTTTTTAAAACCATATGTCTCACTAGGGCCAAGATTTTAAAGCCCAAATGGTGAATAATTTGAGTTCCAAGCTGCTTACTTTTGAGTTTAAGGCAATAAAAACCCCTTGTGCTGATCCCTGGTAGCAAGTCAGCATGTTTGAAAAAAAACTGCTTCAACTCTTAAATGTAAATACCCTTTATATGAATATCTTCAAAAATACTCCATATCCTTCATTTTTCTGCCCCATGATTTCAATATCGGGCCTTGTTAATGTAATAAATAAAACACACAGAGCTCATTAAAGCATGGGATCAATTGTCTCTCTACACGGAAATGCTTTTATCTAGTGTGATTTAGGTGGGTACAATTATATGTAAGGGGAAGATGGGATGGAAAGTTGTGTTTCTGCTGATTCACTGGTTCTAGAAGATGGGAAAAGTGCTATTTTTTGGTTGATGTTGACTCATCAGTTCTAAAATATATCATGCACTGGCAGAAAAAAAAAGCGTATATCCCAAACCATTAGTATTCCATTAACTTGATCACATTATTTTAATAGTATGGGATAAAATATCAATAAGACAGGATGCATAGAATTAGAGCAGAGGAAATATTTCTATGAGCAGGTCTGAAAAAAAGTATACAGAGGTTTGTCAACTGAGTGAATAATCAAGAATTCAACAAATACTTAGGAGAAATATTTTTTATGAGACTAGGCATGACAGAATTCTATGACACAAAATATTACCAAACCTAGTCAACTTCTTACTCTGTTAGCTCTTAAATACTTTCTTGAAAATGCCCTTCTGTCCAATGTTAAGAACATTCTTACCAAAATTTTTACTGTGGTAAAAATGTTAATGATCTAGGAGGAGGATAAAAGTTGCTACCTAGAATATTTTCTTAAATTGTTCTTTATCCTCTGAATTAGTTTAAGACATTAGCTAGTGGTCCCTGGAAGGCCAGCATAATATACCTTTCAAAGGACCAGTTGTATTACAGAAGAGTTTTCTTGGGGAATATAAATAGTTTGGAGTGTCAAAAATGGAACACGCACCATCAAAATGGCTCCAGGTTGGTTGAGTCTTAATACCATAAATCCCCATGAAGAGGTGAAGCCAGGGAAGTGTATGCCTAGAAAAAGATATATTTGTGTGAGGGAAAAATATGACAAAGGTTGGAGGTGAGGGATACAGGGGAATTGAAACGAAAGGAAAGAGATCTAAAAAATAGTTCTAACCAACTTCAGAATTTTACTTAGGCCAGTACTAGAATACATGCAAATTAACTGGAGAATATTTGTGAGCCAATTAATCCAAATGCTAACAATATGAAATAAAAAAAATATTATTTTTACCATCCTTCAAGATATGTCAGGTAATTTTTAATTCAACTCCACTAATAATAGCTATTTATAAGTTATCACTGATGTAGACTTCATAAAGAAGCAAAGCAAGACCTAGTGTCTGACCCGAAGACATTTTACAAACTACCTGAAATGAAAATATACACACGCAATAAATTAAATGAGATTTTTATGATCAGAAAGAATGATACAGGCAATAAATTTAATAAGAGGTCAGAAAAATGAGAGATCAGCACAGGTTGCCTGAATTCAGAGGTACACAAGGACATCGTGTGGTTCAGGAATGATGACAAAAACAGACTATATCAAATAAAGGGTTTGAATTGGGGAATCATGGAGAAAGTTTGGGAGGGGCAAGATAATATAGAACAAAGAAACATTGTTGGACATTTTCTGGTAAGTGTCTGGCATGATAAATATATTTTGGAAAGATTAATTGGAAGGGATTAGAAAAAGGCAAGCAGCCTTTGAGTCTGCTGCAATAACTCAGGCACTGACCTACATTTCTCATTTGATCATCAGTTTTTGCTCTGCTTAGGACTATCCCCGCAGACTTCTATACCCTAAGTCCTCCTTACATTCCATTCCCATTTCTACCCCTATGTTCATGCCAGGTGCTTGTGGTTCAGTGGAAAGTGTGAGATTTAAAAAGTCTTTGATTTAAATCCTTATTTCATCACTTAATAGTAATTTAACTTCCCCAAACCTCAATTTTAAAGAATGGGATTCCAATCCGTATTTGTGAAGTTTACGTATGATGAGATCACTGAATTGGAACTTTATACAATGGAATGAATATAAGTTTGTGGTTGGATAATCAATGTCCTTCTCTGTATCCCTGATATAAAACCCCAGGATTGTAGTCTAGTACAGATGTCATAAATATTTTTAAATGTTTATATACTTAATATTTCTCAAAGTATTTATCAGAAACACAGAAAACTTACTGAATTTAATTCTTTAGAGTGGTCAGATGGATTTAGTTAATGATAATAGTACTAAACAAAAAAAGAAACAAACAAAAATTTGGATTCAAAAGAAATTCCAAAGTTAGAACCAACAAAACTTGATAACTAATTAGAGATGAATAAAGAGGTTAAGTGAAAATCAACTCTACAAGTAACAGGGGGGGAAAAAAACACTAGTGGATCAAGCAAGGTCAGTATTATTCAATGTTTCTTCTTTGTTCAAGTAAGAGAAATCCAGAAATAGCTTTCCAAGTGTTGTATGGAATCATTTTTCAAATAGTTAGAGATCTAGCAACTTTCTTTCTGCTATGTCATTCTTGGCTAAGAATAGATATCATTTTTAAGGTCCAAAATTGCTGCTAGAATTCTGGTCATTATTTTTGTGATGACCAGAAGGAAGATTGGAAGGGTAAAAGCCGCTGATACCAGTTGTTCAGCCCCTCTTAAAGGGTAAATCTAAAAGGGTTTATCCAGCAATCCTTACTTATATACTAGCTTCACAGATGTAAGGAAAGTTGATATAGTCATTTTAACTACGTAGAATATAAATCAGAAGTTTATTACTGAAAAAGACAGGTGAATGTTTTGGATAGGAAACTAAAAGTCTCTTCCTTACCAACTGAATTAAATCATGATATTCTGAAGAAACAAATACTTGGGGTAAAAAACATTTTACGGTGGATTCTGCAAAGCTTTAACTTTAAAGATGAATGAATGAAAGAAGGGCAAATTAGAATTAGGATGTTATGTCCATGAGATGGCTGAAAAAGAAGTGATGCTGACCTATGTAGTGAGCAAGTAATAAAGCAAATTAGGAGCATCTAATCAATAAAATTACATCAGTCAAGTCAATATACTTCCAAACTCGATTTAGACCTATTTTGTTCATAATACTATCCAGAGATTATATAATGTGAGACCCTTTTAATAATTAGATTTGTCTTAATATATAGACACATATATAGATATGTACATATAGATATGTACTTATCTGCCTGTCATTAAACCAAATATGGATCAGATTAAATTTTTTAAAATTTTAGGATTCTGTCAAAAATCATCTATATGATACGCATTTCACTGCATTGATCAATTCTACCAAAACAAAGCTAAAAATTTCCATTACACAACCTGACACATATTTTTGAAGAATACCGTATCTACCGAGATACTTTATTAAGATGCTCCACTCAAGTATTTTTGTAACATAGGAGAGAGCTGAATGGTTGTATTATATGACTTGCGAAAACTTTCTTCTACTCCGTGGGTCATCTTTTTATTCTAATGGTTGTGTCCTTTGATGCACAAGTTTTACATTTTGATTTCATTCACCTATTTTTTTCTCTTCTTGCCTGTGCTTTGGTGTCATAGCCAAGAAATCAATGCCAAATCCAATGTAATAAAGCTTTTCTCCCATGTTTTCTTGTAGAAGTTTCATAGATTTAGTCCTTACTCTAGGCTTTTGATCCATTTTGGGTTAATTTTTGGATATGGTGTTAGGTAAACATCCAACTTCCTTCCGTTATAATAGATAATCAGTTTTCCCAATACCATTTGCTAAAACACTGCATTTTTCCCATTGAATAGGGATTTTGGCATCCTTGTTGAAAATCATTTGATGATATATGTAAGGGTTTATTTCTGGGCTATTGGTCTTTATATCTGTCTTTATGCTATACACTGTTTTGTTTACTGGAGCTTTGTAGTAAGTTTTGAAGGCAGGAATTCTGAAACCACCAACTTCGTTTTTTCGCAAGACTGTTTTGGTGTTCTGGACCCCTTTGAAAGTCCATATAAAGTTTAGGATTGATTTTTCTAGTTCTGCAAAAGACATCATTAGGATTTTGATACAGATTACATTAGATCTATAATGTCTTTGAGTAGTATTTAGATATTAACAATATTAAGTCTTCTAATCCATAAACATTGGATATCTTTACATGTATTGGTGTCTAATTTCTTTCAGCAATGCGTTGTAGTTTTCAGTGTACAAATCTTTTGTCTTCTTGCTTAGTTGTATTCTCATATATTTTGTTATTTTGATGTTATTGTAAATTAAATTGGAAAAATATTTCTAAGAGTAATTATTACAGAAGTTGTTGAAGACTCTGATGTTCTTTCTTTTTCCCAGTCCTACACTCCTCCTCTGTCATCAAAATTACGGCTTATCAAGCAAACTGAGGGCTTCAGAGAGGAGGGGGGTGGGGGATTGGGATAGGCCGGTGATGGGTATTAAGATTAAGGAGGGCACATATTGCATGGTGCACTGGCTGTTATACGCAAATAACGAATCATGGAACATTGCATCAAAAACTGGGGATGTACTGTATGGTGACTAATATAACAAAATAAAAATTATTTTAAAAAAAGGATATACCAAAAAAAAGCTACAAAAAAAAAGAATTTGGTATGTATAGCTTTAAAATGCAATAATATTAATTTGCACTAATAATATGCCTGAGTTTTGAAGATTACTTGTTAAAACTCAACATTATACTTTCCAGATTTATCCATGCTAATACAAAGAGATTGAGAGCTCATTATTTAGTCACTGTTACAAAGGTTAGCATATGACTCACATAACTTATATATTCATTTTCTTACTAGCTTTTATTTTACTTATTCCAATTTTTCATTCTTATAAACTGACAGAGTACTTACTCTGTGCCAGACCTGTTCTTAGTATTTGTGAAGGGTTGAATAAGGTCTCCCCAAAAGTTATGCTCACCAGGAACCTCAGAATGCAAATATATTTGGATGTAAGGCCTTTGCAGGTGTAATTAAGCTGAGGATCTTGAAATGATATCATCCTGGATTTAGGGTCATCCCTAAACATAATAACTGTTATTCGTATAAGAAGAAAAGGATACAGAGAGACCCAGAGGAAAATATGTAAAGACAGAGGCAACAATTGGTGATGATTTTACATGCCCAAGGACACCAAGGGTTGTTGGAAACCACCAGAACCTAGGAGAAAGGTATAGAACAGATTCTTCTTCAGAGCCTCCAAAAGGAACCAATCCTACTGACACCTTAATTTCAGACTTCTGGCCTCCCAAATTGTGAAAAAAAAAATTAAATTCTCACAACTGTGAAAAAATTTCTGGTGTTTTTAGATTATAATTTGTTACAGCAGCCCTAGGAAATGAATACAAGTATTAACCCATTTATTCTTTATAACAACTCTATGGATTAGTTACTACTCTTATTCAATCTTATAAGTAAGGAAACTGAGGCTACAAGATGTTAAGTAATTTACTGAAAGCCCCAGAGTTGGTAGGTGATAAGAGATAGATAGTAACATTCCAAGTCATTAGAAACATGTTACATTGCCTCCTAATCTGGCCTAATTTAGTTAATTATACACATTCAAGTACACCCTAGCTTGACTTGCCAGAAATGACTACCAAGAATGATTGCTCTTTCCTTTTTTACCTTATTCATATTAGAAAAAGATGGCTAACTATAATGCCATTCTTCAGAAATATTTCCAAAGCTTATATAAAAGAAACTGTTTTTCTCTCACCAAGATTTAAAACTTGTCACATAATTGAGTGGAAGTTTACTACAGCACATTTTGATTATACATATTTAGACATTGCTTTTTAAAGAACACTGAAGGAAGCTGGAAAAAAAAAAAGAAACTAAAGCAAATGCTAAAAATCCTTTAGGCAGGAAGTATCAGAAGAGTGAAAGCTGGTTTTCATTGTTCAAATAATCATTCTACAATACTTTAACATTTCACAGTGGCATGTTACATATGTCGTTTTATTTATGTGATGGAAAAGTACAGGCAGTACAACCTATTTAGTAAATCCAGATTTTTGTAGAGCAATGATCAAGAATGAAACCTCTATTATAATATGTATTTTGACCCAGTCATAAATTAGAAAACCCTTTCTAATAAGATTTTTAGGAAACTCATCTGTTTCCTCATGTCTTTATTTTATCAATAACATGTTTATTAAAAAATTGTTTGTCAACACCTTAGGATACCTACAAATATGAACTTTTTTCCTTTTTTGTCTTTTTCATTTTCTTTTGCAAAGTCTTTCCTCATAATTCCATTTCTTATAATTTTCAGCACTTTAAACACTGACTGAATATTGAGTATATACTAAATATTTTGGCATCAATGTCCATGTAAATTTTCGCTTGTATTTTGTTGTTGCTTAGGAAATGAAAGTAACTTTTTCCAACAAAGTAGTTGTTTAAATTTAGAAATCACTATGCGTACTTTTATGTATCCTACTTTCCCTCATTAATAAATCTTGGCACTAACAATTTATTAACTAAATTATTAATATCAATTATTATTAATTATTGTTAAATTATTAACTAAATTAAATATTTAAAAACTATCACTATGTTGCCAAAGTTCAGTATTAATGGGTGCTATGTAAATACAGCATTGTTTTAAGTTTCCCTTATTCTCTCTCCTCGCTCAGTTTCCTGCACACACACACACATAATATAGCAAAGTGGAGTTAGAAATGCATATCTTTATATACTTATACTGACAAATAGTTCTCCAGTTTACAATTTTTTACCGAATATCTACTATATTCAAGTCTACTACGTGCAGTGGGGTAAATGTAAGTTGAACATTATTAATGTTATTTTTAAAAGACAATTAAATTGCACTTAAATTATTGGTAGCTTTAAAAAAAATGTCCTTTAGTTAATGGATTTTCTGAATTCATAAGTATATTAGTATCTGTAAGTGTCCTTTCTTTTTCTCTTAGTGGTACTGATTATTAATGATGTTAATAGTAGTACTGCCTTTTTATTTTTAGTTAGTAAAGCCCATGTATAATTATATGTTGTATTCAAGGCTCTGTTTTTGGCTTAATGAGATGATGCAAAGGTTCCAAAGAAGTTAATAAGAAATCATAGACAAATGCACAATTCATCAGTAGTGAAGATCAAGAGATGATTATAATATTATAAAGAATGTAGTCATTTGCAAGTGCCAATAAGATTGCTCTTCATAGGAATACTTTTAAAAGGTAGTAAATGAGAATATTACATTGGTAAAGATGAACACATTTATAAAATAAAAATGCTGCTAATAAAAACATTCTGTTATCAGCAAATGTTATTATAAAATAATGTTGGTGATTATGTTGCTTGCTTATCAGGACACTAAGCATGAATTGAGTTTTAAGCACTGGAAAGCAAAAGCTAACAAGGAGAAAGAAGGTTTATTTTATTTTTTGGGGCAAGTAGAAGCCACTTACAATTCCTTAGAACGGACACATGAAACAACATAATCTTTGAGAAGACATTTCCCTCTGAGAGCATAACAAGAGTTTAGAGAGGTAAGATTATTATCAGTTAAGAATTTTTTTTTCCAGTAAGTTAGTTAGAGGTAGTTATGGCTTGAGCTGAGACTTTAATCGAAACAACAGAGCAAAGGAAAATTCCAAGAAAGAATATGATGAACGGGACTTGGTAATTACTCAAACACAGAGAACAGAGAATACACATATAAAGGAGATTTGAAAAAAAAATACTTCTGTGACAAACAACTATCTTTCGAATCACAGTGTTTATGAAAGGCCACATTGCAGAGTTGACTATACAAACAAAAAATATAATTCTTTATGTACAAAAGAGATTCAACTTCTAAACAATGTCATCCACTTTTCTGCATGATTTTAGTGAAGCCGATAGCAAAATACTTTTCCTGAACACTTTTTGCTGCCCTGTTACTTTGTGCCAACAATAGTCAATGGACTGAACGGCCCTCCATACCCAGAGAAAGATTACTGATGAATAAGTGTCAGCTTGGGGAGACATAACAAGTGATGTTTTGAAGGGGTCACCTTTGTTTCCAGGGATGCTTAAGTGTTTTTTCAATGACCTGGAAAATAGAATCTAGAATAGGCTCATCAAATTTGTAGATGAGTTCAATCTTCTGAAGAGAATAAAGACAGGGCTACTCACGGAAGATAGATTCAGTATTCAAAATGAACCTGGCAAATTAGAAAAGCTGTGAGAAATGAACTGAACGGAGTTCAAATGGGTCACATTCAAGGTAGTACAACAGAAGATGGAGACTCAACCTCAAAGGACATACAATACTATATCTATAATAATGGGAGGAAAGGTGATTTGGAATACTATTGGAAATACTCTCTACAGTAGTGCCATGCCAAGAAAGAGTGGGGAGAGATACTTGTATGCCAGCAGGACACAGGAGAACTACACTCACCACATTCTAGGATTTTCTGTGAATTTAATGGAGGTGCCCAAAATACACGAAACTATTTTTTATTTATTACTTCAGCAATAGTTAGAAATTTAGTAGATAGAATTCTCTGTGTTGCTTTGAATTTGCTTAACAAATGGAAAGAATAGGAAATAAGTCTAATTCAAATAATTAAAATCAAGCAATTTAGAAGTAAAAACAACTGTACTCACAAAAAAAGACTGTGTTTAGGGGTGCCTGCGTGGTTCAGTGTGTTGAATGTCTGACTCTTGATTTCGGCTAAGGTCATGATCTCAGGGTCCTGGGATGAGCCCTGCAGGTGTTCCCCGCTCAGGGGAGAGGAAAAGTCTGCTTGTCTCACTCTCCCTCTGCCCTTCCCCCAGCTCGCATGCGCACATGTGCAATCTCTCTCTCAAATAAATAAATCTTTAAAAAGGAAGATTTTGTTTATTTTTTAATATGAAAAAAGTTTTTAATCACAGTATTTCCAATACTAAATCATTCAACATTCATTGAAGAAATAACAGCTAAGTACCAACTATCCACGGTACTATATTAGGTGTTTGGAATACAGTGGTGGCTAAAAGAGAATCACTGACTGACCTCAAGAAGCCTGTAATATAAGGCAGGGGTCAGCAACTTTCTATGAAGGTCCAGATACTAAATAGTGTAGGCTTTAAATATCCTATGGTCTCTGTTGCAATGACTTAACTCTGCCATTGTAGCATGAAAGCAGCCATAGTTAACACATAAACAGGTGTAGTTATGTTCCCATAAAGGTTTATTTACAAAACAAGCAGCAGGCTGAACCATGGGCCACAGTTTGCCAACCCTTATGCTAATAGATAAGATAAATGTTAAACAGTAAAAATACAATTTAAATACAAATAAGGTGTCAAGCAACACAACACCCAGAGGTAAGCAAGACTTTTTCTTTTCTTCCCTTCCCTTCCCTTCTTATTTTTTGTTTCAAGTTTTAATTTAAATTCTAGTTAGTTAACACATACTGTAGTATTGGTTTCAGGAGTAGACTTTAGTGATTCCTCACTTACGTATAACACCCTGTGCTCATCATAAGTGCCCTCCTTAATACCCATCCCCCACCCACTTCCCTTCTAGCAACCCTTAGTTTGTTCTCCATATTTAAGAGTCTCTGATGTTTTGCATCCCTCTCTCCCTTTCCTTTTCCCCTTCCACAAGAAGACTACTTTAGAATGAGCTATATGGGAAGGTTTCATGGAGAAAGTGAAATTTTCAGATGAGATCTGAAGAATGATTCATGGTTGGCCTGTCCACACCTAGGAAAGAGTGACAGCAATGGCTCTGGGGTAGAAGAGTGTTTATGCAGGCGATGCCCTAGAAAAAGACCAGGCAGCAACATATACCAGAGGGCCTCTGTGTACTTGGCCTATTCTAAGTGAGAGAAATGAGATGGTAAAGGAGACAGAATGCACTGCCCTACAGGCTAATATATTCCATTGCAGTAAGACAGTTTATTTTATATACTTAAAAGAATTCCAGAGAGTGAGAAGTACTATGAAGAAAATGAACCAAGTTGATATGATGGAATGATCTGGATGGAAAAGTAGTCATGGAAGGGGTCAGTGAATATATGGCATTTGATCTGATTGTAAAGAAGGAGACAGGCTTGAAAAACACTGGAAGGAACAGAGTTCTATCCTAGGACAAAACAATGCCAAGTCCCAGAGTTAGAAATAAGGCTGGCACGGGGGCGCCTGGGTGGCAACAGCGGTTAAGCGTCTGCCTTCGGCTCAGGGCGTGATCCCGGCGTTCTGGGATCGAGCCCCACATCAAGCTCCTCTGCTATGAGCCTGCTTCTTCCTCTCCCACTCCCCCTGCTTGTGTTCCCTCTCTCGCTGGCTGTCTCTATCCTGTCAAATAAATAAATAAAATCTTAAAAAAAAAAAAAAAGAAAGAAAGAAGGCTGACACAAATAAGTGCGAGAAGGATGGCTGAGGTGGCCAGAGCCTCTCATGAATGTGGAGACATTAACTGTGATGAGGAAGGGGCAGAAGTGGGAGGAAGCATCATGAGTTCTGCAGTGGTTGTGTTAGGTTTAAGTTTCTCCTTAGGAATCTGAATCAAGATTTCCAATAGAGAGCTGGATATATGAATTTGTGGCTCAAAGCTAAGGAAGAAGCCAGATCAGTAAGAACAGATTTGAGAGGGAGTCATTCACATGTACAAAACCAGTGTGTTGGGGTATGGTAGACAGGAAGAAATTAGAAAGGTAGACTGAGGGACATGATGCAGGGTCTTGCAGCCCACGTTAAGCAGGCTGTGTTATTCCAAATGTACTGCAAAGCCATCACATGATCTTTAAGCAGGGGAGTGCCATCATTCAAATAACAAACAAGCCTCATCATTTGTGGCTTCCTCATTATATGCAGATTCTGTATTTGCAGATTTGACTACTCACTATAATGGATTTGTAACTGCCAACTCAATATTATGGTATTTTCATGGTCCTTGCGGATGTGCACAAAGCAGTAAAAATTTGAACCTCAGATGTTCATGTTCCCAGTTGAGGTTGAATAAGGTGACACTTTGTCTTCTTGTTTCAGGTCTCCTGTAAGTGTTGCTATTCAGTGTCACGTTTTTCATATTTTTGTCCATTTTGCTGTTGAGTTTGTTTAAAGTGGCACCCTAGCATAATGCCACATGGTCGTCTAGTGATCCTAAGCTCAAAAAGGCTGTGGTGTGCTTTATGAGGAAAATACGTATGTTAGTTAAGCTCTGTTCAGGAAGTTAGAGTGCTGTTTGCTGTGAGTTCCCTGTTAATGAATCAATAAAATATATTATATAAGGTGTCTTTAACAGAATGCACTTCAAACAAGATTAAGTATTGATCAGTTGATGACAATTTTGTGACCAGAAGTTCATAGGCACCTAACCCTGTATTTCCCCTAGGTTCAGTATTCATTACTTCAGTATTTGCAGTGACTTTATCAAACATAACTACCATGAATAACGGGAATTGATTATATGTCTCAAAAAGACTGCAGTGAATTACATCATGAGACAGTTTTGTTTATAATAAGGAAGCTTTTCCTATAGTTGTATAAAACATTGGCAGAGCTTCCCTAGGGGGAAAAAAAAAGTAACTTCTCTTTCAAATGGTATACACACACACACACATATGTATATGTATATACACATATATATGTACACATACACATTTCAACCAGTAATTGAGAAACTTTTGCCTATACATTATATATAGCAGTTGGTTTATTTTATTTGTCATCACACAAAATGTAAAGCGAAGTTTCAGTTGGCTTTCTCTACCATGGCCTTGAAATCAACAATTACGTGCATGTGTGAGACTACAGGCAAGTGCTTAGCACAGCATGTGACAAATAATCCTTGCTCCAATAAGTGTTAGCCACTGCTGCTGCCATTGCTGCTGCTGTTCCAAGTACTCTGTTTAGAAATGCCCTATTTCAACCCTGAGCCAATACTCCCAAGGAACAGGACAGCAACACTAAGCAAATTAACCAGGATATGTTCCCTAAAATTAATTGTGACCCAGGACATTCTCTGCCCATGCCTGTTGTTCCAGCTAGTGTCCCATTCTGTTGGTGGCCCTTGGTTAGTATAATAAATTATATGTTCATGCTACCAAGAGCTATTTTGTAAAAAAAGTTTAAAACATGGATTTAGTGGTGAAGGAGCTGCCACTCAGTTTTAGAATCAGAGTTAGGCAAAAGGGCAAGGGACTGGGCAGTGTTCTAGGCTAGTGTATCTGAAGAAGGAACCAGGTAGGTGGTAACTGACATTAGGGTCAAAGAGAGAGATGCTGGAGCTAAAAATTGGGCAGTGGGCTAGAAGTTGTTAGAACTGTTTTTTTGGGGGGGGGTAATTGGGAGTGATGGAGCAGGGGACCTGTATTTATAATGGTACCATGAGGGAAAGGAAGCAAGAGAAAGGCTGCATCAAGTCAGCATTAGAGAAAGTTAGCAAATTGCAATGGGTGAAAAGCAATTTAAAAAATGTGAAAAAATGCAGTCATAGTGATAGAATGGAAACAGAAGGGATTAAGGAAATATAAGCACCGAGGGCTGGTTTCATTCTTTCTATATTTCTTTAATTCTCTTTATTTCTCTTTATTTCCTGCTCTTTATCCCCTGCTTTTCCTTCAAGATATCCTTTATTTTAGGAATGTAGCCTTCAAAACTTGAGCTCACAAGTGTTTAATCCCATCTCCTTTCTTCCACCCCCACCTTCTGCTGTCCTACTTGCACTTTCTTTGTTTCAATTAGCTAATATAAAATATTTTTTATGTTTCTTTTTCTTTTCTTACAAATTTTAAGTTAGTTGTTTGCTTTTTAAAAAAATAAATGAAAGAAAGGAGAAAGGAGAAAAGAGAAAAAGAAAAAGAAAAAGAAAGAAAGAAAGAAAGAAAGAAAGAAAGAAAGAAAGAAAGAAAGAAAGAAGAGATGGAGGGAGGGAGGGAGGGTGGAAGGAAGGAAGGAAGGGTGGAAGGGAAGGAAGGGAATTCTGTACTAAGTGGGAGACAATCTATGTGCGGGCTAGCTGGTTTCTGCTTCTCCCAGGACATCTAAGGCCACTCTCCCCAAATCTGCAGTCACCAAAGCCTTCTTTCAGTTCCTCCGTAGACCCAGATTTTGTAGGCTTCAAAAATTGTCCATTCCCAATGCCCACCTCTTTGAATACCTTCCCCTAGAGTTTGTTAGCTCCTAGTCATTATTTATTTCTCCACTTAAATATCACTTCTTCAGGCAGATTTTCCCCGATGAGACCAAGATCAAGAAATATTTATGGATTACTTACTATGCTACAGACTTTGTCTTAGGCAATGGGACTACAGCATGAGCAAAATGGACAAAAACCTCTGCCCTCATCGGAGTTTACAACTAGGTGGGAAGACAGACAGTAAATAAGAAGTAAATTAATGTTATCTTAGAGGATCAGAGTTTTAGGGAAAAATCAGAAAGGAAAGGAGGGTAAGGAGGACAGGTGGGTTTGGGCTTGGGGGATTGCAAATTTAAAAATGTTATTTAGGGAAGGTCTGGGGGAAGTTGTATCTGAGAGACCACCTAAAGAATGTGAAAGAATGAATCATGTGAAAATCTAGAGTACAACATGCTGAGGGAGTGTTAAATCCAAAGCCCTTGAGGAAAAAAACAGTAGGGAGGTTCAAATGGCCCGAGCCTATTGTGCAAGGTCAAGCATAGGTGTGGTCAGGCAGGTGACTGGGCAGCAGACTGTGGCCAACCATTGGCTCTGAATCTAATGTTCTTTTTTTTTTTTAAGATTTTATTTATTTATTGGACAGAGAGAGAGACACAGTGAGAGAGGGAACACCAGCAGGGGAAGTGGGAGAGGGAGAAGCAGGCTTCCCGCTGAGCAGGGAGCCCGATGCGGGGCTTAGGCCCAGCACTCTGGGATCATGACCTGAGAGAAGACAGACGCTTAATGACTGAACCACCCAGGCACCCCTGAATCTGATGTCCTGACTTACATCTAAACCGTACTACCATGGCAATTGGGTTAGGACTGTAAAGAAGGGGAGCAGGGGTGGTAGTTCAAGAAGAAACCTTGACCCCCATTCCATTCTTCAGCCATTTTTTTTTCCAGAGAATCCTCTTGTTTATATTTCAAAAACACAAAAATATATCATTAGATATTCAATTTTATATTAATTCATTTAGCATTATTCCTCTTATTCTCTCGAATAATGTTCTGTTAAGTCCCTAAGGACAGCATCTCTCCTTTGTCTACAGGTGCCATAGTTGACATTATTTTTGTTTGTTTTTCAGTCAAGTGGTGTTGAGCCCAGCTGAGTGCCAGCACCCATAGTAAGTACTTAGTAAATAACTTGTTGAAAGGTAAAACAACCGCTATGGTAGATCATCTCCACAATAAAAATGAGTTAATTAAGTCTCTGGGAAGTTAAATAACTTGCCCCAGTAAAATAGGATAGTAGAAATTGATTTTTTTTGTCTGATTCCAAAGTCAAATATTTTTAACCAATGCAATATTCTGTAAATACTTTATATACTTTTCTTTGAAAATATGAATCAATACCTAAGTTATAAATTATCACAGAACACATTTAGTTCAAGCAACTACTTTTGATTTTTCATGTAAGTAGAAAGATTCATACTGCATATAGTACCTTAACACTACATTTCCCAATATTACTCAAAGAATGTTACTCCATCACATAGAATATATGTATATATATCACANGATCTTTCCTCTTACTTCAAGAATGATGGAACAAGTTTCAAAAAACAGTCGTGGTTTCTGTTTATGGCAGCACTTGGATCTCTAGGGATTTGAACCTTTGCAGTATATCTTAGACTCAGTGAAGGTAGGATAGAATCCCATTTCCAGGAGGTTACCTAATATTATAAAAGGCTCTTGCTAAGTCTCAAGTGATCTGCAGTAACATTTTACTGCCCTGTTGCTATAGCTTTCCACATGTAAGTATAAACAAGCTGTTTGAAAGTCCTCAAAAGTGAACTTCAACAGACAATACATCATTGGTACATCTTTCCCACTGAAAGAAAAAAATATATTTTGTCAATGTACCTTCAAAATTCTAATCTATATTTTATTTTTTCTATTTTGAAAATTATTGCAAACTGGGCTAAATTAATCTAAGATTTTTTTAAGTTATTTAAAAATACAAAACTTTTCAATATTATTTTTACCTGTCTAAAACAAATAAAACATCAATTAAGCAGTTTTTAAGTGGAAAAATGGGGAGGGGATATGGTATCAGGAATACTAGTCAATATACTCTTAGAATCTGGAAACCCGTAAAAATTATGTAATCTGTATTTCTTTTAATTTTATTTATTCATTTGACAGAGAGATAGAGGGACAGATGGAGAGCACAAGCAAAGAGAACGGAAAGCAGTAGGAGAGGGAGATGTAGGCTCCCCATCGAGCAGGGAGCCCGATGCAGGACTCGATCCCAGGACCCTGAGATCATGACCCGAGCCAAAGGCAGATGCTTAACCCACTGAGCCACCCAGGCACCCAAAATTTATGTAATCTGATCTAGAATGTTCATGGGTTTCTATATCTGATATATGTACTATAAGGAGAAAATTAACTAACAGAAACAGGGGGAAATGCTTTCTAGTAATATTAAAGATCGCTTATTGGGAATCTTGGAAATACCAACACAAATACCAGCTGACCTCAAATGAAAAAATTAGCCTGTGTGATACAATCTATCTTGTGAGCAATGAAATAGCCATTTTATTGTGCCCTTCCTCTTGCTTTGAACATATTAGTTAGTGGTCAAACACAAGTTTCAGGGGGAGAATATGCAGCGTTGAAGGATTGTTTTTAATTTCTTCTTTCTGTTTCCTGCTTAAGAACATATTTGACATTGTAAATAAAACCCAGATAAATTCATCTCTAGCAAACTTCATTCCTTACAGCACACCAAATCTCTACAGCATACTAGCTAATTCATTCCGACAATTCAATCATCAATTGTACTAGCAATTAAACTAATCCAGATGTTTTTCATTATATGATGAAACATACAGATAGCTAATTGTATCTTAAATTTATATTTTTCTGTGAACAAACTTCTGGGTTTACTTTTTAAAGTTTATCAGGTGGTCATTTTAGAATTTCAGTTTATCTGTTTTCCTTCAAAAAATAGAACCAATGAAGCATGAAGTAGGAATTCACCTAGAATCATATTGTTCAGGGAAATTCCATAAGACATAGTTGTAGCCTTAAAGAACCTTTCCCTGTTGCCTATAAAGTTTCCCCCGAATAAATATTGCTTCAATGCTGCGGGCACACCAGCATTCTTATAGCTTCGATATCTGGGATTTGGTATCTGCTTCTGTCACAGTTCCATTTATTTCTTCCCTATGTCTTGCCACTTAGGAAGAAAATCTATTTTATGAAAAATACTTGTTCTACCGTTGGGAGTCCCAGAGAAAGAAGCAAGAGATTGAGATGGCCTGCAGCATATTGTTTATGGCAGTATCCAACAAGCAAGATTTTGTATGTCTACATATGGTACAAGTCTTGTTTTAATTCAACCCTTGGGACATCATCCCAATAATGCTGCCAAAATACACTCTGTGAAGTTCAGTGATAATAGAGTCTGAGGATAGAACACTTCCAATATTTTGAACTGATAGGTGGCTTAATTTTTCTCTAAATTTTATACATATGCCAATTTAAATATATGTAATAGTATTTGTCACTTTATTTGATGATTAAGCTTGAAATTTCATGTGATAGTAAATGTCTGTTTACTTTTTAGTGATAATGTTAAATTATTTCTTTATTATGTTGGGGTATTTTCCTTTGTTTATAGTGTATCAAATACACATGACATCTGTTCTGTTAGGTGTTTGAACTTTTTCAAACACAGGTACACTTTTTTTTTTTTTTGTAAGTTGAATGCTTTTTATACACAGTGAAATATAAAATGTCAAACATATTGTAATCTCCCATCAGAACTGTTGCTTTCTCTGGATCTGTTTCAGGGATTTTTGGCCCAAGCATAGAGAGGTGTCCACTGATTTTACAAGCCAAGCCTTGACATATGTTTTTTTCAGAACTCTAGGATGGAGTAAGGAAAGTTGTTCATATTTAGGTCAAAGCAATGCTCAGGGGAAGAGCAAGTGTGTTCACTAAATCTGTATTACACCTGATGCTCTAGGGTCTATAGCAAAGTTTTATTTTGTGTTGTTCTTGATCAAGGTGTTGATTATTACTGCCAGTAAATCACATATTTGCCTTTATCTTTATATTTGAATAACTGTGAACATGGGAGCAAGCTAGGTCAAGGCAAATTATGTATAAATTGTTTTGTTTGTTTTATCTCTCTTTTTACTGCTATTTGATCAGAAGGAACTGACAGGAAGAAAACTATAGATAGCTTTTTATAGAAAGCTACTATAGATTGATTTTTATCTATCTATTATAGATAGACAGATAGTGTCTTTAGTTTATATCTAAGCTTGAAACAGGTAACTAATCACTTCAGGAAATAATATTTCCTAAATTTTTCGCTATTATGAAAAGCCTAAAGAAACCAGATACAAAGATTTTTCTCATATTCATAACACATATAGCTTCTCAACCCAAATCGAATAGGAACAAATAATTTTAATTCAAATATATTGTATGTAATTTCATCAGAAACATACCAGAAGTCATTCACACAACTATTCATATAGATCAAATAATATGGTATTTAAACAAAGCTATATCTGTAGACTGAATAACAGCAAATTCAATATTCTTTGCCTCACTCACAGTTACAGCCTAAAATATGTTATCTAGGCTGTCCCTATTAATGTCACCAATTATTTCTGCAAATCAGAAGTCCTGTGTGAAATGATTACTGGAAGCCCATTTCCTATTATTTCAATGAATAAATTATGATATTTTGTACAGTCATCTCAAATCTTCAACAGATTTTCTAAAATGACTATAAAGTAACAAAACCATGTGAGGAATGTGATATGTTTTAAAACCTTAGTTTCTGAAAAACGAAGAATGATACAGATTATTTAAAAATTAAGCAGTAAATGCAATATACTATATTGTTTACACCCCTTATAAGCATTCAGTTATGGCTCAGCCTATCAAATGCAGCCTATCAAATGTACTAAATATATTTAGAAAAAAATGCAGATGTTATACACAAAAAGAAACTACATGACAAAGGAGGCAAGAGGATACAACAGGGAAAAACAATCTTTTCAATAAATGGTGCTGAGAAAAATGGACATCTACATGCAAAAGAATGAAACTGGACTACTTTACTACTCCATACACAAAAATAAACTCAAAATGGATTAAAGACCTCCATGTGAAACTTGAAACCATAAGAATCCTAGAAGAAAATGTAAGTAGCAATCTCTTTGATAATGGACTTAACATTTTTCTAGATATATCTCCTTAGGCAAGGGAAACAAAAGGAAAAATAAACTATTGGAACTTCATCAAAATAAAAAGCTTTGGCACAGTGAAGGGAAACATCAACAAAATGAAAAACAATCTACCATTTGGGAGAAGATATTTGCAAATGATATATCTGATAAGGTGTTAATACCTAAAATATATTAATAACTTACACAACTCTACACCAAAATTCAAAAATGGGCAGAGGACCTGAATAGACATTTTCCAAAGAAGGCAAACAGATGGTTAACAGACACATGAAAAGATGGTCAACGTTACTAATCATCAGGGAAATGCAAATCAAAAGCACAATGAAATACCACCTCACATCTGTTAAAGGAGCTAGTATCACAAAGTCAAGAAACAGAATTCCAGGGAAAATAGTGGAATAGGAGGATCCTAGGCTCACCTTGTCCTATGAATACACCTACATCAGTGTAAATAACACAGAAAACAACCCAAAGACTGGCAGAACAGATTCTCCACAGCTAAATGTACAGAAGAGGCCATATCCAAGAGGGTAGGAAGGAGGACATGTGGTTGGGAGCCAATCTGACTCATGATACTATCCACAGGAGGGAGTACCTAGGGCACAGAGAGGGGAGAGGAGAAGACCACATGCCAGGCACCCCAGGCATGGGGGAATAACACAGGGAAGATGAATCCCCATAACATTTGGCCTAACCATGAGTTCTTATAATCACTGGGGCTTAACACCTGAAACTAAAAATCAGTGGGCTCAGCTCTCAGAAAGCCAAAGGGCAATAGGAAACTGAATCCCTGCCCTTAAAGGGACAGCACAACAAACATCCTGCTGAGATACAGAATAGAAACAGTAGTTTGAAAAATGCCTCGGGTATATAGGAAGGAGTTTATTTACTAATCTTAGAGCATGTGCTAGAGGGGCAGGGATCTTTGGGAGACTTCAAGAACAAATGCACCAGCCAGCACCATGTCCCTCCCCTGCCCTACAGACTACATACTAGGACACTCGAGGGAAACAACACTTCCCACCTAGGTCGCTAATAGCACACCCTGCCCCTGCCCCTTTCCTTGGACCCATCCCCTCCAAGACACTCTCAGCAGGAGTTTTCCCTGACAGCTGCAGGTCCCCTCCCCCAGCAGACAAGAACAGACCTTGCAGGCATACTCGACCCACTCCTACATTCTCCTTCAAATCCCCATGCTCCAACATGTCCTTAGCAGGAATCCATCCAAAGCAGTGCCACAAGTCTGGCAGCGTGCAAGCAACATCAATATGGGCCAGCACCACGCCAAAGTGACTCCTGCCCTGGGGAGAGGGGAAGATAACCACACATACCAGTTCAACTTCAGTGGGCTGGGGGCAGACATCTGATTTGACTGCAGGACCCACCCACCAATTAAAACCTCTGAGGGGACAACACAGGGAGAGCACCCAGCAGTTCAGTGCTATGGAACTCTGGCAAACTCCTGGCCTGACTCAACTCAAGCTCAAAGTGGTCCCAGACTGGCCTACTAACAACACAGGGACCAAACCCTGCCCATAACAGGCAAAGAGAGCCATTGCAAATGACTGGACTGAAGGCAAATGTGGCTCAGCCACAACAGCAGGGTGCATACAACACACATAGGAGACACGCCTGAAGAAGGTTCTGGTGAACAGGGGACATTGCATTGCAGGGCACTACAGGACCTCTCCTTCATAAGGCCACTACTTTCAAGAGTAGGAGATATAGCTGACTTTCCTAACACAGAAACAGACATATAGAGTTAGACAAAATGAGGAGGCACAGGAATATGTTCCAAATGAAAGAACAGGACAAAAGCACAGCAAGACAGCTAAACAAAATGGAGATAAGTAATATGCCTGATAGGGAATTTAAAGTAATGGGCATACAGATACTCACTGGACTTGAAAAAAGAAGAGACCCTCAGTAAAACTCTCAACAAAGAGAGAGAAAACATAAAAAAAAAAAAGATCCAATCAGAGATGAAGAATTCAACTACTGAAATTAAAAATACACTAGATGGAATAAACAGTAGACTAGAGAAAGTGAAAGGATGGATCAGTGACCTGGAGAACAGTGTAATGGAAAGCCATCAAAATGAACAGGAGAGAGAAAAATAAGAATAATAAATGAAAATAGATTTATGGAACTCAGTGACACCATCAAGCATAATAACATACACATTATAGGGATCCTGAAAGGAGAGGAGACAGGAAAGGGGAAAGAAAATGTATTTGAAGAAATAATAGTGAAAACTTCCCAAATCTGGGGAAGGAGACAGAAATCCAGATCCAGGGGACAAACAGAGCCCCCAAAAAATCAACCCAAGGAGATCCATGCCAAGACACATGTAATTAAAATGGCAAAGAGTAGTGATAAAGAGAGAATTTTAAAGGCAGCAAGAAAAACAAAACAGTTACTTGAAGGGAAACTCCATAAGGCTATCAGCTGATTTATCAGCAGAAACTATACAGGCCAGAAAGGAGGGGCATGATTTATTTGAAGTGCTGGAAGAAAAACAAACAAACAAACAAACAAACAAACAAAAATCAAAAAAAAAACTCCTTCCAAGAATATTCTAAACAGCACGGCTATCATTCAGAATAGAGAGAGAGATAAAGAATTTCCTAGACAAACGAAAGTTAAATTCTTTACCAATAAACCAGCCCTACAAGAAGTGTTAAAGGGAACTCTTTAGTGGAAAGGAAAGATCATAAGTAGGGGTTAGAAAAGTAGGAAGCACAAAAGCAGTAAAATTAAAGATATCCATAAAAATCAGTCAAGGGATTCACAAAATAAAAAGATGTAAAATATGATACCATATACCTAAAACATGGAGAGAGGAACATTGGGGGAGAGGAGTAAAGAATAGTTTCAAACTTAAGCAACCATCAATTTAATATAGACTGCTATATGCATAAGATGTTTATATATATGCCTAATGCTAACCAGAAACTAAAAACTGGTAATAGAAAGGCAAAGAATAAAGAGAAAAAAAATCCAACTTTATCACTAAAGAAAGTAAACCATGACAGATGAGAGCAAGAGTGAAAGGAACAGAGAAGAACTACAAAACAAACACAAAACAGGTAACAAAATCACAATAAATACATACCTATCAATAATTACTTGGAATGTAAATGGATAAACACTCCAATCAAAAGACATAGGGTGACAGAATGAATAAAAAAGCAAGACCCATTTGTATGCTGCCTATAAGAGACTCATTTCAGACTTAAAACAAAGGGTGGATGAGTGAAGGGATGGAAAAGCACTTATCATGCAAATGGAAGTGAAAAGAAAGCCAGGGTAGCAATACTTACATTGGACAGAATAGTCTTTAAAACAAAGATTGTAACAAGGAACAAAGAAGGACACAATATAATCATAAAGGGAACAATCCAACAGGAAGATATAACAATTGTAAACATTTATGCACCCAACATGGGAGCACTCAAATACATGAAGCAACTACTAACAAACAAAGGAAGTAATCGATAAGAATAAAATAATAGTAGGGGACTTTAACACCCTACTTACATTAATGGACAGATCGTAAAAACAGAAAATCAACAAGGAAAGGTGGCTTTGAATGACAGCAGACGGATTTAACAGATATATTCAGAACATTCAATCCTAAAACAGCAGAAAACACATTCTTCTCAAGTGCACATGGGGTATTCTCTAGAATAGATCTCATATTAGGCTACAAAATAAGTCTCAACAAATTCAAAAAGACTGAAGTCATACCATGATCTTTTCTGACCACACCACTATGAAACTAGAAATCAAGCACAAGAAAAAATCTGAAAGGAACAAAAATATATGGGGCTTAAATCACATGCTACTAAATACTGAATGGGTCAACAAGAAATCAAGGAGGAAATAAAAAATACATGGAGACAAATGAAAATGAAAAATCAACAGTCCAAAATCTTTGGGATGCAGCAGAAGTTGTTTTACGATGGAACACTGTAGCGATAGAGGCCTACCTCAAGGAGCAAGAAAAAGCTCAAATATGCTAATCTTATACCTAAGGAAGGTAGAAAAAAAACCAGACAAAATCCAAAACCAATAGAAAGAAGGAAATACTAAAGATTAGAGCAGAAATAAATGAAATAGTTACTAAAAGAAACAATAGAACAAATCAATGAAACCAGGAGCTGGTTCTTTGAAAAGATTAACAAAATTGATAAACCTTTAGGGGCACCTGGGTGGCTCAAAGGGTCAAGCAGCCAACTCTTGATCTCAGCTCAGGTCTTGATTTCAGGGTCGTGAGTTCAAGTTCCATGTTGGGCTCCATGCTGGATATGGAGCCTACTTAAAAAAGAAAAAAATGTTTAGCCAGACTCATGAGAGAAAGAGAAAGAGAAAGAGAGAGAGAGAGGAATCAAATAAAACCAGACATGAAAGAGGAGAAATCAGCACCAACACCACAGAAACACAAAGGATTATTAGAGAATATTATGAAAAATTATCAGTAATCAAAAAACCTCCCAACAAACAAAAGTCCAGGCCCAGAAGTCTTCACAGGTGAATTCTACCAAACATTTAAAGAAGAGAATGGATAAAGAAGTGGCAGGTATATATAATAGAATATTACTCAGCTATAAAAAAAAAAAAAAAAAAAGAATGAGATCCTCCCATTTGTGACAACATGGCTGGACCTAGAGTGCATTATGCTATGTGAAATAAGTCAGACAGAGAAGAATACATATTATATGATTTCACTTATATGTGGAATCTGAAAAACAAAACAAAAGAACAAACAGAAAAAAAAAAAAAAAACAGAAACAGAGCTATAAATACAGAGTACAAATTGGTGGTTTCCAGAAGGCAGGGGTTGAAGGGATGGGCAAGATGAGTGAAGGGGAGTAGGGTATACAGGGTTCCAGTTACGGAATAAATAAATCATGGGGATGAAATCAAAGGTACAGCATAGGGAATATAGTCTGTGGTATCGTAACAGCACTGTAAGATGACAGATTGTAGCTATACTTGCAATGAGCATAACATAACATGAAATATAGGGTTATGGAATCACTATGTTATACATCTGAAACTAAAGTAACATTGTGTGCCAACTATACTTCAATTAAAAAAAAAGAAACTACATGATTATTTTGGTTATTTCTTATGGCCTAACAAGTGGCTAAAAACAATAATGATATTATCATCCCCAATACTGTTAGTTGATTGGGTTCAGCTGGGTAGTTTAAGCTTAGAGTTTCTCATAGGATTGCAGTTAAATGACAGCTGTCATGGTAGTTATCAAAAGGTGAAGCTGGCCTGGATTTTCAGATTGTTTATGCACAGAGCTGGCAGTTAATGCTACTATTGGCTAGAAGGTAGATGGAGCTGTTTACTAGAACACCTACTTGTGGTCTCTCCATGGACTTCTCATGGCATAGTGACTCACTTCAGATATGAAAAGTTACAAGAGCAAGAATCAAAAGGTCCAGGAAGAAGCTTTAAGGCTTCTTATAATTCAGTCTCAGAAATCCCAAGACCTTATGTCTGTTGTGTCCTCTTACCTAAAAGTGAGTTATTAAAACCAACTCCAATTAAAGGAGGGGAGATTAGAATCTACTTCTTGGTATTAGGTGCAGTAGGCACATACAGGAAATGAAGTAATTAATACTGACCATATTTGGATATTATGGATCACAGAATTTGGGAAATTTATAGTTTTCAGATAAAATCCATCTTGTTACCTGAGTTCTTAAGTAAAGCTTTATTTTAATATGGTCACACCCATTAATTTACATATTGTCAGAGATGCTTACCTTGCTTTACTAGGGCAGAGTTAGGTAATTGCAACAGAGAACATATTTACTTTCTAAGGTATTTGCTATCAGACAAAGTTTCTTCCACAGCAATTTCCTGGAATAAACTATTATTCCAGTTGGGAAAGAGTGGTAAAACAGTAATTTTCACTGGGGGTGGAAGGTGATGGTGTGGATAAGTGGAATTAGAGAGGGACAAATTTAGGTGAACTATTAGACTCAGAGAATATAACAGATTTTTCATGATTTTTGTGCTGCTGTTGGCATTAGTGAACAAGAAGGGTTTGAAACATTTTGGGGGGATTTAACAGAGGCTTCTGGATTTTAAAATCAATGGAACTTTGCTCACACTCTGGGTTTTTGTTTGTTCGTTTGTTTTATGTTTGAAAACATTTGAATGGTGTTATAAGAGATTTCAGACAATTTTCAAAGAAAAGCTATTCATCATATATTCAAGTACAATGCCTACTGTTGCATAACCTATACTTCTTTAAGTTGATGTCTCTCTCTCTCTCTCTCTTTTTTTTTTCACTGAGTGCTCTTTCCAGTTTTTATCATTGTGGTCTTCTTTCGATACTATTTCTATTTATTTCCCTGAGTAAATTCTAAAAGCTCTTGATATCTTTTTTCTTGACCTCAAAGCCAGGTGCTATTGTAAATACAATTCCATCCCTAGCATCGAACACGTTTTCTAAGCTTTCTAAATTGGCCACATGCTGCAGAATTCATCTCTTCCATATACCATTCACCGTTTGCAGAGAAACTCTCTGCCGTGACTTGCCAATAAATTCTAAAGCATTTTTACGTAAAAGTTTTTCCTGAGGTCTTTTGGTGAAGCTTGGTTGGCATTCATACCCTAGACTGCCTGTTGCATAGGCAAATGAACACAATAGGCCATAAAAGACGCAATATCACCTAGTCCACGGGTTGAACTAGTGAACGTTAGAAGGAGGAAAAGCCCTTGAACGTCGTCACCATGTGAGAGCACTGTGCATGTGCAGGGGCATCGCCGGTACTATGTGAAGTCTTCTCTGCAAAGTTTTCTTTGTGAAGAGCATCAGTTGGAATTGTACATAATTTATGAAACCCTTCTCATCAGTCAGTGTGGATGTGGAAATTAGACAGCTGGTGATGTTCTTCTGAACATTTCTTGAGGGCACAGAGATTTATGGAATGAAATGTAAAATGGGTTTGAATTCAAACCTCAGCAGTTAAGTCAGCCCCCTCCAAAGGCTTTGTGATCAGATGCTTTCTTCTACTATAAGCAAGATAAATGCTGAGGAAGGCATGCACTCCAAAACCAAACTTTTTTTTTTTTTTTACACTGAACAGTTGCTCAATGGTATAGTCTCCTTCATTATTAATTTTTTTAAAATGAAACAGAAATATGGCATCCCCCTCACTGTCAGCTGCAGCTCCTTTCCTACTGATTCTATATGGAGTATGGGTTGAATATGTGGCAAAATTCAAGTTTTGCTCCTTTAATAGTCATCATTCTCCATTATAGCCTTCACTGTCACCTTCCCAAATGTGTCATTCACTTTCTCCTAAATCGACATAATCCAGAATGGAGTGTCTTGGTCACTCTGGCTTAATATCCCTTTTTCCAGGCTTATCCAAAGCTTTTCTAAAATAAAATGGTGTGTATTTTTTCCTGCTCTACATATTAGTACCAAAATGCTCTCTGACTTTCTGCTTCCTTTTGACCTTACTAGTTATGACAGTACACAAAGTGCTGACTGAAATGCACAGGGTGCTCCTGGAGTCTCCAGGCTCTGTGTTACCAAACAAGATTATTTTTATTTTCTCTGCTCTTTTTTTTTTATTAATAATGATTTTTTATTGTATTATGTTAGTCACCATACAGTACATCCCCGGTTTTCGATGTAATATTTTCTCTGCTCTTGTACGTACTCTTCTCATATGTTTTATTTACTTCCCCACATTTTTCTTTAAAGCTTTCTCAGGCTTTTGAAGACAATTTATAACATGAGGCCAAAACAAAGGCTAAGCATAAGATAGACAGCAAGGAAACAAGTTCAGGATATCTATACAAGGAGAGACCACAGGGGCACTAAGTATGAGCCTGTGATGATCCTTTGATGCTAGCACATTTGATGGTCATATCTCCTGTATTAGCAACCAAATACTTTACAAACATCTATCTACCTGTGATTTTGCTCATCTATTTGGAATGTAACATGAAACTTTACTTCCATATTAAGTTTATAAAAATCTTTAAGTTTGGAGATGGATATATGATATATATGTGACATATAGGATACATATTTTATATATATATCATGTATGTAAAGTGTATACATATAACTTTTTTCTCAATAAACATCAGTAGAAAAGTATATCATTGAGATACAGTTACATTTTAAGGAATTTTGATATTAAAAACTAGGTAGTGTTCTATCACAAAAGTGTTACCTGGAGAGAGGATTTATAGTACAAGTCTCTATATATTTTTCATTAACAAAGTGTTTATGAAAAAATACTTCAAATACTAACTTATGGAAGATATATAACTGCCTTTATTCACTTTATTAAACACATAGTCCTTGCTACACTCACTAAAATGATCTTGAAAAGAGGTATAGGTTTCATTATAGATAGAATGAAAAGAATATACAAAATTATGCCAGTAATATCAGAGAATGAAAGTCAAGAAAAGCAGTACTTTTCTTGTTTTTACCAATCAAACATTTTAAACATTAGTTGTCCACAAAATTCCATTTTTCCCTTCCATCATGAAAGAATGAGAGCCAGGCATGTGACTAGACTACCTTTCCCAGTCTCACTTAAGGTAGATGTGGCCACATTACCAAGTTCTTCCAAAAGCACAAAGTCAGGTTTCTAATAAGGGCAGATGTGCCTCCTTCACTCTGATTTTCCCCTTTGGCTGGTTGGAGGGGGCAAATGACAAGGTCCTAGGTAAAGGCAAAGCCTGAGTCACTGAATCACCACGTGAAAGACAGTCTTCTAATCAGGAATGTCTATTTTGGATTATTCTGTGAACAAAAAATAAACTACTGTGTTTGTGTCATTAATCATTTGAGAAACTGGTTGTGACTGCAGTAGAGCCCATCCTGACTATTACAGAAGCAAGTTAATACGCTGGAATCTTTGTGCACAATTTCAGCTTGTAAATGTTTTGATTTTTTATCGAGAAATCAAGAATTAAACAAATCCAATCTTTTAAAGAATTAGGAACATAATGGGGGCTAAACTTTCTGTCATTACTTTTTATTTTAGTTTGTCATTGTTTTCTGTGAAGTTCTGCCCCCACACAGAAACCATAGAGCTGAAAACAGGGCCATATCATATATGTTTAATATTGGTCCATTCCACCTGATATACTGTAGGCACATGGCAGGTTCATAACAGGTGACTATTTGATGGAGTTGAGAACTTTTATTTTTCTGCCATGATTCCCTGCCAACATGTTTATAGGTTTTTGTCCATAATGTTATCATAAGGAAAAAGATAATCACATTCATCTTAGGCATTAAAATAAAAATGCATAATTTTAATGTTTTTCCTTTTTTTCTCTCTTGAAAATGAAGATACTAATGATTTTTAAGAACTCATCATGACACTAATTTATCCTGGAGTCACTTTGATGTATTTAAGATTTTTTTCCCCTTACTAATTAAAGCAAGAGGTACAAAAGTACTAAGTGTGAGTCCTAATAATCACAACATATTGTATTATTTTAAATTACTTTATAATGGTTCATCATCATAGAACTGAAACAAAATTAACTGTGAACCATATTATATCAGTACAATAAATTTTTAAATTCTTGCTTTCTCAGCACAGTATTTTAAAAAATAAACTACTTGAGGAATACCATAGTTCCAAATAAATTGAATAGGCATCAAGTAATTTCTATTTAGGCAACATAAATGGTATAATAGGCAAGCATAGGCTTTGAATGCAAATATAATGGAATGAAAAGTGTATTTATAAATAAACCAGCTTAAAAATATCATTAAAAATAATGACATTTCATGAACCATTGAACATGCAGCGAAAAAAAAATCCAATATTGTTCTTAGTTTCTTTGTTATTTTTTATAAAGAAGTTCTCCATTGGTATTAGTAATTACTACCTGGACAGAACAGGACCCCCTATTTGTTGTTACTTTTTATGTGGTTAAACCACTAATTAAGTGAACACATTTTGAAAAATAAACTGAATATTGTGTATTTGTCCCCAAAATACTGACTTTATTAGTATGGCTTACATCTTTTCTTTTTTTTTTTTTTTTACTTGTTTTAATGCCACAGTTAGAAACATGCTTATATAATCAAACACTGACTAGCATATTGTGTGTAACTATAAATAAATGAACAAAAATTCTGAGAAGTTCTTTCACTATGTCACCAGGCACTACATTTGGGGCTATTAATAATATTAATGATTTATATGAACACAATAACTTAGAGCAAACTTGTTATTTTGCTCAGTCATTTTCAGTATCTGTTTCGGCATCCTGTTGAATCAAATGGCAGAACACACATAGTGATGTCTCAAAAAATAAATCAACAAAATTAGAAAAGAAAGACAAGAAAGTACTAGACAGTTTGCCAAACATTCAAATATTCAGATGCCAAGAATTCTTTCCAGCAATCCATCTCCCTCCTTTCCTAGCAAAAAAAAAATCGAAAAGGAGGGACATGAGTTTTTTTGAAGTATTTTCAGCACCTGAAGTTATGCTAGCAATTCTTGCTAAAGTTAACGGAAAATCTATACATTACCTACCACAATCTTAGACAGTCTGTCCTTGAATCTTGGTCTCCTGCCATTTAACTAAAGTCAATATGTCTATAATAATGGACGGGACTCCCTTTGGGGAAGTTGGTGTGGAATGTGAGATGATAATTCCTCATTTACATATATGTGATGCAAAGCAATGCCTGTGTAACCTGAGAATCAGGAACTATGGTATTCTTGTCATTTACTCTACTTATTTAACATTCTTATTTCCTGTTGCTCTCTATAAGCCACAAATAATATTATGTACTTTAAATAACATGCTTTGCATATTGCTTCACTACTATTTATGTTCTGCTACTATTTAATTTCTACAGCCATAGGTAAACACAGGGTAGAATGGCTGACATCATTGTTCTATTAAATGGTTATCATCATTGTTAGCATACTCATTCTACAGATTTTTTCCCATTCATAGGGAAAGCATATTCAGCAATATACATTGCCCTTGGATTTACTCCAACACAATTTGCAAGAACAATTTTTCTTAGGGAGGAGAGACACATTACCCTTTAAATTTACTCACTTTTTAAAATGTTTCCTTTACACACAATGGCTGCAAAGGAAAAAATGTAGATTGGCTTCTATAAAGTAGCTTGCTATAAAAACAGATTAGGATTCCTTTGCATTACTTTTGAGGTATTGCCTTACATTAGAATTATTAAAATTTTACGAGTTAATCTTATATGTCATATATAAGTATCACAGTTTTTTGAGGATCCACAATCAGGGTAAGCTTTACAGTCTTTGTAGGGGTTAAGATGTGGAAATTCAGTCTGAGTGGTTAGAGACTGATGTGCCACTTTCATACAGATGGCTAAATAAAGGGCATTCAACTTCTTCTCAAAGGATTGTTATTTCTTGTTTAATGTGTTTCAATTCTCTGAAGTTATGTCATCCTTTTCTAAATATAAAAGCTTATGACCTAAGTCTGAAGATTGAGCAAGAACACCTAGACAAAAAGAAATATTTAAATGTCTTTTAATATATAAAAAGTAATTGTAGACTTAATTCAATATTAGCAGCTATTATAACTTTTAATTTATCACAAAAAATTATAAAAGATTTTATTTATTTGAGAAAGAGCGAGAAAGAACATGCGTGGTGGGGAGGGGGAGAGGGACAACCAGACTCCCAGCTGAGCAGGGACCTAGATGCAGGCTTGATCCTAGGACCCTGCGACCATAACTTGAGGCGAAAGCAGGCACCTAACAGACTGAGCCACACAGGTGCCCCTATTGTAATAAAATACTAAATCTCCTTTTACCTTTTCCAACACTATGAACACCACCTCTCCAAAAATAAATTGAATTACACTGCCTATATGTACATAACTTAGTATGCTATTTACCAGGGACATTGGCAAAATACATATTCCCTTTGACCCAGAATTTTCACACCTAAGAATGAATATAAAGAAACTACGTGAGTAAAGTGAGTGATAGAGAGTCAATGCAATAGCTATAAGGATTTTATCACAGTATTATTCATGAGAGGAAAAAGCTAGAAACAGCCTAAATGTGAACAGCTATTAAACAATCAGTAAAGTAGTACACGGTCACTAAAATGATGCTGTACGTATTTATTTACATGCCAAGATGTTCTTATGATATCAGGCAAATAAAACATACAATAGAATGTGGGGTATAATCAAACTTTTATAAAATACACATGAATATAAGAATTTCTAGAAAGATATAAAACCTGTTACTTAAAGAAGTAATAGCCATCTACACTAGAGATGACACCTTAGTTATAAAACATAAATATAGGGTATTGTCTAAGTGTTTCACCTCTTTTCTAAATTCTTTTTTGGGAGGAGGAATGCTGGTAGTTAAACACAAAGTGCTTTAACTTCTACTGAGTGTTAAGATTAAATTAACAAAACATTTATACGTGTTCACGAGCCACGGCCTTTATCACTTCACTAACGGAAAAGATTGCATGACGCCAGTAGAAAGACTGCAGATAATGTGGCTTTAAGTAAGCAGTTCTTGGCATGTAAAGAGCAATAAATAAAATCAGAAACTCAGCAAGAGGTCATGCACAGCATTGAAAACTTCTTCAGAATAAACATCTACTCATATGGGCTCTTTTACCTCACTTCGAATTTGTTCATTTGATCAGAAAACTCTTTGCCAAGATTAAAAAAAAAAAAAGCTATGAGAAGAATGTTGAAGCTATATTTAGCTCAAAGAATACCTCTTTCTCAGTTTTGCTCCATTAACCATGGTTTCCTTTTTAAACATAGGAAGTTGTGTTTGGAGTCGCCTTCAATTTTATCATGCCAATCAAATTTAGTTTGGGGGGGAAACGTTTTTGAAAGATTTAAAAACTGGAAATGAACCCTTGAAGGTTCCGCTCTCCTGTGTAGAGTGAGAAGTATCTGAACCCCAAGTCCTGAAGAGGGAGGCAGGCTAGGCAGAGCCTGGGAAAGGCAGCGGCACCAAGCCCCTCCAACACTGTGCCCAGGTGGGGAGATCGCTGATCCACCGTGATCCCCCAACCCCTTCTCCTGACGTGACTTTTGTACCTCTCCATTAAGACAATCATTCTCCTCCTATCCTCTTTTTTTTCTCTACCCCAACCCCTCCTGGCACCCAGCCACCTGTCCAGGAGTGCCCCCTCCTCTCCCATCTTTCCACCCTTGTGGCCAGCCAGCTGGCTGGTTTTGTATGATACTGGGTTGGCGCACAGTGCTTTTTTCTCCCCTTGTATTTTAAACAGGCCCAGAACTGTTGGTTCTACTTAATAGACACGAGATAATGTTATGATTTTAAAGTGATTGAACATGCAGACTATGACAAAAAAAAAAAAAAAGGAAAACAAAGAAGGAAATCTGCCGTTTGTGAGAACATGGATGGCCCTTGAGGACATTTTGCTAAGTGTAATAAGTTAGAGAAAAACAAATACTGTATGATCTCACTTATATGTGGAATCTACAAAACAAACAAGCAACAACCGAAATAATAGAGACAGAGAACAGACTGGTGGTTGCCAAAGGCAGGGTGGGTGGCGGCAGTGTGCAGTGGTTGTAAAGATGATCGAAACGTACATACTTCCAGTTGTAAAACAACTAAGTCATAGGATGTAACGTACAGCACGGTGACTATAGTTGATAATACTGTATACTTGAAAGTTACTAAGACAGTAAATCTTTAAAGTTCTCATCACAAGTAGAATATTTGTATCTATTTGTGGAGATGGGTTGCTGTGATTATTTCACAATATATACAAATATTGAATCATTATTTCATATACCTGAAACCAGTATCATGTTATATGTCAATTACATCTCAATAAAATTTTTTTCAGTAAAAATTTTTAAAAAGGAGGCAGGAGACAGGATTGTTGTTCTCATCATGGGACCATAGAACTTATGCCAAACTTCAAATCTCTGTTCTAGAGATACTCCCAGCTATAGAGTATGAACACCGAATTCTCAATAGTACAGTTTGAACAGATAGATGAACTTTGGAAGTTAGGTGAATCATATTAGTAGCTAAAGTCTAAGTAAAAAAGTCAAATGGTCTAAAATACTAAACTCAAATGAAAAATGGTTTCTATCTTAAACATTCTTTTGGCCTTTTGAATATCAAACACAGGCCATAATTGTTCCCTATAGCTTGCGGGTAGAAGAAAAAAAAAAAAAACCTAGGGGATCAGTAAGGGAAACAGTTATGACCAACATATATGAGGGGCATGATTGTTTTTTCCATTTGGGCAGTTGTTGTTATTTCAAAGCTTTGAGTTAAGTATTTCCTTGGAATAAGAAATATGGAGAGAGCATTAAAAATCACTGTGAAGGCACAAAGTTGACAATTTTGGTGGGGAAATACCTTATTCGTACATACAAAGCATGACAAAGAAATGACCAAAATTTGTATGTGGAGTTGATGGATATCATTTTCATTTGATTTCATCCTCATACCTGTATAAAACATTGTTTGAATTCAAGGTATTCGTGTGAATATTCAAGTCTCAGTGGAGCCAGCCAGGAATGTTAAGATTAATAATGCGTGTCAAATAAGAGAAACAGATATTATGGATTCAGGTGAATATCTTTGCCTTGTTTCTAGCTGTAGTTCAGTATTTTTCTTCTCTGTCCATTATTATTTTTTTTTTTTTACAGGAAGCAATCTTTTATTTCATCATTTTATGGTAAGTTTGTAATTTTTGACTCTAAGCAGAATACCACTATTAAGAAATCCCCATTTTTTTGTGTTTTCTTTCTTTTTTTTTGAGAAATAGATACAAACAAAAAAACAAAAAAAATCCCCCAAAACACAGAAAAGCTTCATGCTTAATGTGATACCCTTGACCTCAGATCAAAATCTTGGATTTGTCTTTAAAAGAGGGATTTTTCTCTGCCCCACAGTGTTTATGACCAAAGAATATATTTGCTTCCTTCCTCACTGCTGTGGGGTTATCACTTGCAACTGGCTTAAACAAATGGAAAGCGCATTACTGTTACACACCCATCTCTGAGCCAGATGAGAAACAAAACAATTGACCCATAAATGTCATCATTAGCTTGATTTTATATATATACCCATATATTAAATGTGTGTTTAGGGTACATATTTGGCAATAAGTCAAAAAATAATCTCCTAGCATTTTTAATAACTCTTATTTAAGCAAAATATGGCATGAAGTAGTAATGCGATCCAGAAATCTGAGTAATCTCAGCCACAGTTCACTAGGATTTTCAGTAGTTATTAAGCCTATGAATGTTTCTAGCTTTTCTTTGAGTCTCTCTGAAAACAGGTCTGTCCTTGAGGTGTCAGATTAACACTGCACTCAGAAGACAAATTGTTCGTGGGCACACTGGACATATGAGAGCCATTAGATAGTGTGCTCGGCATNNNCTTGAAAAATGAAAAATTCTAGGCAACGTTACATTTTATAAATGCAAGATGTTTATTATTACAGTACCAGCAATAAATGTTTAGAAACTGGAGAGGGTTCACAATGGTTCTGACTAGGAACATATGCCTATCGAGTTCATTGGAAGCGGAGCCATTGATTTTTGGCATTAAACAAAGGGTCTGGAAGCTATTATACATTTAGGCTTCTATGAGTATTTAATTATATCAATAGGAGAACACAATTTCTGTTGTGTGCATAGTGATGAATGTCTCCATTTATTCATGTTACTATGCAGGGTAGATGAGTTTAAACCAGATGCTGTAACCTTCTTGCAATATGATCAAATTATTTAAATGATATTTTCTGAAAATTTAGAGGATACCCTCATGAACATCATTGAGGAAACCTTGCCCATAAAATCTCTTTACATATTTCCCTCAGGACAATATACAAATTAAAATACAAAACAAAACAACTGCATATAAACATTTCTGCTTCTAAATGTGAACTGATAAATGCTATTATACTGCTATTACCTGTATGCCTTTTCCTATGTCTGTCATATCTCTACTTTGCAATGATGCCTGATTAGATATGCAATTTCTACTACATTTTTTTTATTATATTCACCACTGCACAATCTGACATTATCCAATGATACAACCCAAAGCCTGTTGTCTGGCAACTTTCTTCCCATGTGACTGCATATAAGGTAAGCACTCAAGCCCTCTTCTGTTTGACTAAGGTGATTTTACATATAGACTAAAACATGTTAATAAATATATTCCTTAAGAGACTCTTAACATAGGGAACAAACTGAGGGTTGCTGGAGGGGAGGTTGGTGGGGGAATGGGGTAATTGGGTGATGGGCATTAAAGAGAGAACATGATGTAATAAGCACTGGGTGTTATATGCAATTGATGAATCACTAAATTCTACCCCTGAAACTAATAATACACTCCATGTTAACTAAATTGAAATTAAATTTAAAAATTTTAAAAAGTTAAAAAAAGAAATATATTCCTGTGTAAATCAGAGAAATAGAATTTATATTTAAACTAACACTTCGCAGCACTTAGAACATTAGAACAATAAATGACTTGTGTATCATAAGACATAATGAACATATATATCTAATAAATGCATGAGCTTCTGGAAAGCTCCAAACAAAGTAGAAAAATAGTTGAAGAGAGCACAGTGTTCAAAAGCAAAATAAAATTCTGCTTCTCAGTGTAGCAGTTTGGAAATAGTTTTTGGCTCATCAAGCAGTATTATTGACCCATAGTAACCAAATACACGCTAGTATGATTCATTCAATCAATGCTGAAGTTGAGACTTCAATGAACTGATGCTCTGAATTTGTCTCAGGAAGGGGGGATATTGATAGCATGTGCAAAAAGATGAGGTTTCAAATACTCAGGGATAACCTGAGTATTAGGGATAACCAATTATGGGTATGTGTATGTGTGTGTGTGTGTGTGTGTGTGTGTGTGTGTGTCTTGAACCCTTTTGAGATTTTCAAGAAAATTTGGATCTCCCAGTTTGCCTGTTTTTTTAGGACTTATAATTGTGATGTTTTTTTACAGAAGATTCAAAGCTTGAATAAATACTGAAGAAAGAAAGAAATCAAACATGTAACTCTTCTTGTACCATTTGATTTAAGTAACATATTTGTCCTTGGTACTGTTTTGGTTAGACATGCAGGAATTATTGGTGGGATTTAGCATTCTACTTAAGTTTATATTTTATTCAAATTGCTGAATCATTACCACTCAATAATAAAACCAGTCATTATCCAGTAGGTATTTTGTCTTTTGACAGATGTTCTATTTCATCATCTATTTGCACCTCCTTATTCTTCACTGCATGATAGGGAATATCTTGGTGGAGTGAAACCAACATAGACTCTATAAATTCAGATTTAGCATAGCAATGAAATTACTTATTTCTAAAATAAGCATAGTTATATAATTTAGAGAATTACTTTGAAAATGGAAAGAAATAATGTATATAAAGTCCCTAGCAATATGAATACTACAAATTAGACCTCCTTATTGGGTAGGCTGCCAGAAAATTTCTTCCAGAAAGCAATGATTATCTGTTCTATCCAAGCTCTGAATGGTACAATTTTGTTGCGGTACACACTTAATATTACTTATCGCTAGGAAACTGGTAAAAGGAAAAAGCAAGTCTGGATCATTTTAAAGGCCAAGTAGTTGGCTCAACTGAAATTCAAATTCAAACTAAATCTTAAAAGTTGTTTTAACATAAGAAAAAATACCACATTCTAATGATTTAGGTAAAAATTAAAATTCTGAAACTACTATGATGAAATCAATGACACATGTGCAAATCAGAGGCAGTTGTGGGAGCTCAAAAAAGTTACAAAAGGTTAACCAAAAAAAAAAAAAAAAAAAAAGAAGAAGAAAAAAAAGAAATCCTTAAAAATTAAATGGTGTAACTTTGTACTTAATGTCCAAACATGGCAAATATCAATGTTCAAATTCAGATAATTTTTCCATGTAGGTAGCATGAAAATTATGAAAAGAAGGTACTTTGTCAGTGTTGTAAGCATAAGTCCATGTGAGAAAAAAGGTGAATGAAAGAGAAGGGCAAGAGGGAATAACAAAACTAGGTCATTATTAATGGGTTTGAAACCAGATGATGAATTATCTCAAATACTACATAATAATTAATTGAAACTATTAAATGGTCTAATTACTTTAATAATTTTTACATCTATTTTCTCCCTTGACACATTTTTTCTGCCTTGTACTGTAACATACATTAAAGATATTTTTTAAAAATAAAAAACAAGTGAAATAATCTTTTTCTTTCATTAATCATCCTTTCTGTGGTATTCTAGAAATTTAGGTAACTAATTTTACAGCTATCTATTATGCCTCAGGCAAGAGAAGTGCTTTCTTTATAAGTGCTTATGGTAGAAAAAAACCAAATATGGTTTTCAACAGACTTCTTAACATTACTATTTGTTTATGTACTGGTAGAGGTGCCTCCAAAGCATGAATTATTTGGCAGCTCCACTATTACAAATCTAAATTTCATGTTAAGAATTTTGTCATTTAATTGTTCATGGTATAATGAAGTTTACCATTTTTTAATAGCTCTGACACCTTATTTTTTTTCAAAGATTTATTTATTATAGAAAAAGAGTGGCGGGGAGAGGCAGAGGGCGAGGGAGTGAGAGTCTTAAGCAGACTCCGCACTGAGTGTGGAGCCCAACGTGGGGCTCAATCTCACAACCCTGAGATCATGAGCTGAGCCAAAACCAAGAGTCAGACACTTAACTGATAGAGCCACCCAGGCACCCCATCTGACACCTTATTTTTGATAAGATAAATATGTTTTAATTGCTTGTCTTGGCTTAAGTAGGTTTCATTCTTCAACTAATTCCATTATTTCAATAAGTGTGACTAATGCTAAACATCATGGGAATATAAAACAATATTTGTTATAGTAGAGGAGGAGGAGAAGTAATAGCAGCAGTGACTAACATTGTTTGTTTGCAATACTCTGGTGTCTGCTATATCTACTTCACGAGTACCGTCTAATCCATGATTAATGCCTATTTTAAAGATAGAGCAACTGAAGCTTAGAAAGATTACAAAACCGAATCATCTAGCAAGTAAGTGGTAATGTCAATTTGGATATTAATATTGTTACTCATTAAGATATATAAACTATTTTTCTTTTTCTTTTTGATTCTGTGGTTTAGTTAGGGGAATCATTCACTTGACTGGCAAAAGCAACCTCTTTGGAAACTATTATTAAATATATTTTTTTCCTGTTAGTGTATAATCCATATATATATATATATATATATATGGATTATATCCTGTTAGTGTATAATCTATATCTATATATCCTGGCCCTCATTAGACTTTGACCATGAAAAAAAATCATCTTTTTTTTTTTTAACCTATAGTATTTCAATGTAGTATTCTGCCTGACCTGAGGAGAGTTGGCCGCTGTTCTCCTGTCATCCAAAATACCAACCTTGGCTTCCTCTGCCACTTCCTAATGAAGATGGAACTCAGAAGGGCTCCCTTGATAACTGAGTGTTCTACAGCCACTGCATCACGTGCTGACACCCCAGAAAGGGGCTGCCTTGTGCATACTGCCATTCTGTCCTGCTGATACTACTCAGAATACCATGCTAATGATGATTGCCTTCTCAGGTCCCTGGGGAAAGACCATATCATAATGCAGGGGGTTGGGATTTGCCTATTGTCTATTATCTTGGGAAGAGGTTCATTATAGTCAGGAATGCCACAGATCTCTGATTTTAAGCGAGGAGAGATATACTCTGGATCCTGATATACTCTGGCTGGGCTCACACTTTGAGGTAGGAAAGTCCTGGATCTCTTCCAAAAATGGGGGTAGCAAGCATAATTAGCCAGAAACAAATAGACCAGGACTGATGATAAGAATGAGTGGTAATACCCCAAATCAATATTTAATCAGAGATGGCGGCACAATAAATCAATACTGCTTGAGACTATTTACCAAAGATATTACTGAGTATCCTTTCCATCAAGTACTGGGTGTTGTCTAATTGACCTTCCAGAGATTATCTGATCTTATAGGGGAGTGCCTTTCTATTGACTAGACTATTTTATAGCTCTGTGGGGTGAGGTTAAGTGGTAGAACACTGATAGCACTGTAAAGGATTCTTACCTGAAAGCAAAGCAAATGAATCCTATCCATAGCAGCAGTAACTAATATTATTTATTTGAGATACAGCTGATCTTTACCAGGTAGAAAAGATAACTTCAAACGTAGTGAGACTTCTGTGAGTTATGACCAGAGTGAGAGGAGCCAATAGCAGAATTTATGTGGACAGGCCAAAATCAGGTGGGAGACAGCTGAGTTTCAGAACTATTCCAAACCAGCAAGAGCCAAGAAGGACCCAAGTCAGCCATGAGCTGATGGAGAAAACAATGACATTTAAAAAAACAAATAAAAAAACAAATAACATTTTTTTTTAAGACTTACTTAGAGATACAGAGACAGAGAACGGGGAGAGGGAGGGGGAGGGGGGGAGAGAAGCAGACTCCATGCTAAGCGTGGAGCCCTACGCTGGGCTAGATCCCATGACCCTGAGATCATGACCTGAGCTGAAATCAAGAATTGGATGCTTACCCGACTGGGCTACCCAGGCACACTTCAAATAACATTTTTGATATGCATCCAATCTATATTTGTATGAGAATCATGTTTTCAACTTTTTGAAAATTCTGCTTTTCCTCTACATTTCAGCAAAATGGGACTATTCTCTGTCACTATGCTTTGCTCACAAAATGTAATCAGTAATACAGGTGCTTTATTATTGTCAAGGCATAGGTGATTTGTGACTAGATTTCTCTTTCAAAATAGCTTAAAACTCTGACTTTCTAGATACAACATCCTCTACCTCCCGACCAGGTAGTTTTAGGTAGTAGATGATACTGGAATAGGAGCAGAAACAGAAGCCTGGAGAAACACTGGATCAAATGTTTAAGCAAGTGGGCACAACAAGAGAGAGCATAGCATCAGTTCATTTTTGGATGTGGTGCAAGCAATTGTGGTTAAAATTCGTCACAATAGAGGGGACATAAAAGGTATATATGTTTCAAAAGTAGGCTTTCATCCAAGAAGCTGGGGAATGCACACATCACATCATTTATTTAACATCAGAAATCCATTTCTGAAAATTCAGAGGTTCTTTATAAAATGCTGACTAGGGACCTGTATTAGTTTCCTGTGGCTGCTATAACAAATTACCACCAACTGGGTGGCTTGAAACAACAGAATTTGTTCTCTCACAGTCCTGGAGGCCAGAAGCCTGAATCAGTATTTTTGGACCCAAAACAAGGTGTTGGCAGAGTCTGAATCTCTCCAGAGGCTCTAGGGGAGAATCTGTTTCTTGCCTCTTCTGGCTTCTGGGGGCTGTCAGCATTCATAGCCTTTTTCTCTTTTGTGTGTCTAACTTCCTTCTGTATCCTTTTTATAAGGATACAGGGGTTTTTTGGGGGGTTTTCGTTTTTTGTTTTGTTTTGTTTTTTACAAGTAAGGTAGCATTTACAGGTTCTAGTAGAACTTTATATATTTGGGGGATATTATTCTGTCCATTACGGGATCCATTTCCTATTATTTAAACTGGAAAAACTATAATGAACTACATGAAAAACTAAAATTTACATTCAATATCTTTTAATTGCAACACAGTAAAACACTTTTGTCTAAGAAGTATGCTACCATGTTAGGATATAAATCTAAAACATTACTTCCCGATCACTAAGGAACTTATATAGGTATTAGAAAATAGTTGCTTTATATTCCATTAACATGGTCACTCTTGGTTGCAGCAATATTCCCTGCACTGACATTTAGAGTAATCCTTAAGACATCCACATGAGATTCTAAGTTCTGCCCATTGTATCTGAAATGTAAGTGAAGAGGGGTACCTGGGCAGTGCAGTCAAACTGCTGACTCTTGGTTCTGGCTCACGTGATCTCAGGGTCGTGAGACTGAGGCCTACATTGGGTTCTGTGCTCAACACAGAGTCTGCTTGAGATTCTCTCTCCTCTCCCTCCGCCCCTCCTGCTCATGCTCTCTCTTGCTCTCTCTAAAATAAATAAATCTTGAAAAAAAAAAAAGTGTGTGTGTGTATAAAAGTAAAGAGTTTTCCCAAGTACCTTTTTTGTTATTAATGTTGTTGCTTACCATGTATTATTGGGGAGCATGAAAACTACTTTTCCCAATTTTTATTTTCAGATGAAAATAGTACATGAGAGATAGATGTTTGTTTATTAAAAACAAGGAGCATTCTACTCGGATAGATTAACCAAGAACATGTTCTATGGGGCATGTCTATAATGAAAATATTATATTCCGAAAGCTGAGCTATTACTGGGCCATCCTGACTCATATCATAAAAGGGTCAGAGAGAAACATATTCCCCAACAGAGAAAGAATGATTCTCAAATGAACAGATGACTATTGTGACCTGATTGTATATATTATATCCACCAAAATGGACTTGTGTGCCTTTAAATCATTAAAAAAAAAAATCAAAGCACAAAATTGGCAAAGTCTATGCAGCACTAATCTGCCTTCCACTCAATCAAAGTAAATATTTTTTGCTTCCCAAGTCCCCCCCCCCCCATAAAGAGACAGACTATTTCGACAGGTTAGATCTAGGCTATCTTCTTTCTTAAAAATTTAGCATTCTGATTTTATACATCAGTCTCTTGTGACATAAGTAAGTTAATGTAATCATCTCTGGGACTCTAACAATTTGGAATTTCCGATTCTGGAAGATGCTTTCTCCAAATTATAGCTAGAATTTAACCAATTTGCTTCATTTCCACTACTACCACTCTGCTTCAAGCTATCATATTTTGCCTAATTTGCCACAAGAGTTTTCCAATCAATCTCTAAGATTCCACTCTTGCTTCTCCGCAATACACTTCCTCATCTTTGACAAAGCAGAAAAGAATTTCCAATGGAAAAAAGATAGTCTCTTCCCCAAATGGTATTGGGAAAACTGGACAGCCACATGCAAAAGAATGAAACCGGACTACTTTCTTCCACTATACACAAAAATAAATTTGAAATGGATTAAAGACATAAATGTGAGACCTGAGACCATAAAAATCCTTTAAGAGGGCACAGGCAGTAATCTCTGACACTTGCTGTAGCAACCTTTTTCTAGATATGTCTCCTGAGACAAGGGAAATAAAAGCAAAAATAAACTGTTGGGACTACATCAAAATAAAAAGTTTCTGCACAATGAAGGAAACAATCAACAAAACTAAAAGGCAACCTAGTGAATGGGAGAAGATATTTACAAATGACATATCTGAGAAAGGGTTAGTATCCAAAATGTATAAAAAACTAATACAACTAAATACCACTCCCCAAAATAATCCAATTAAAAATGGGTAGAAGACATGAACAGACATTTCTCCAAAGAGGACCTAGAGATGACCAACAGACACATGAAAAGATGCTCAATATCACTCATTGTCAGGAATATGCAAATCAAAGCTATAATGAGACATTACCTCATAATTGTTAGAATGGCTAAAATAAAAAATTCAGGTTGGGGTGCCTGGTGGCTCAGTGGGTTAGGTGTCTGAGTCTTGATTTTGGCTCAGGTCATGATCTCAGGGTCGTGAAATCGAGCCCTGGGTTGGACGCCATGCTCAGCAGGGAGTCTACCTGAGATTCTCTCTCTCTCCCTCTCCCTTTTCTCCTTCTGCCCCACTCTCTCTCTCTGTCTCTAAAATAAATAAATCTTTAAAAAAAATGCAAGAAACAGCAAGTGTTAAGATGGATGTGAATGAAAAGGAACATTTATGCACTGTTGATGGGAATGTAAACTGGTGCAGCCATGTGGAAAATGGTATGGAGGTTCTTCAAAAAGTTAAAAATAGAACTACTCTACAATCCAGCAATTGCACTACTAGGTATTTACCTAAAGAATACAAAAAGACCAGTTCAAAGGGATATATGCACCACAATGTGTATAGCAGGACTATCTACAATAGCCAAATTACGGAAAAAGCCCAAATGTCCCTCGACTGATGCATGGACAAAGAAGAAGCGCGTGCGCGCGCGCACACACACACACACACACACACACACTGGAATATTACTCAGCCATAAAAAAGAACGAAATCTTGTTATTTGCAACAACATGGGTGTTGCTAGAAAGTATTATGCTAAGCAAAACAAGTCAGTCAGAGAAAGACAAATATAATATGATTTCACTCATATGTGGAATTTCAAAACAAATGAGCAAAGGAGAAAAAAGAGAGAGAGAGAGAGAGAGAGAGAGGAAAACCAAGAAACACTCTTAACTATAGAGAACATACTGAGGGTTACCAGAGGGGAGGTGGGCTGGAGGATGGGTTAAATAGGTAATGGGATTAGGGAGGGCACTTGTGACGAGCACGGGGTTATGTATTCAAATGTTGCATTACTATATTGTATACCTGAAACTAATATTACACTGTATGTTTACTAACTGGAATTTACATAAAAACTTAAAAACAAACAAACAAAAAATGTAAACCATATCATGCTGATTTACCAATTTCAAACCTTCAAATTTGGGGACAAAACTCAAAATTTTACTATGCCTGTAGGTGATACACCTCCAGCTACGTTTCTCATCTTGTCTTTTAAAGGCCCCTTATTCCTCATCTCACTAAGTGCTAGCCAGCCACGTTATCTTTCTTTCTGTTCGTCTTTCTTATCTCCGCTTTCAGAGCTTGCTGTGTCCTAAGCTGGAATGTAACTAAATTCCCAGGAGACACATGGCTTCTTCACATACTGTGGGGCTCAGCTGACCTTGAGGTGGGCTTGTCATGATGTTCCAATAGGAAGCAACTTCCCAACCCCAGACACATTTGAATGCCTTGCTCTGCTTTATTTTTTTCCAAGGATTTGGCATTCTCAGAAATGATTTTATGTATAGTTTGTCAGCACCACAAAAGCAGGTGCTTCTGTCTTCATAGGGTCGAGATAATTTAACTTATGTTAATGAGTTAATAACTTAGCTTAAAATTTTAACTTAAAAAGCAATAACTTTTTTTAAAAGGGCATTCTTTCTTTCCTGAATTTAAACATCAATTCATTACTGTGTGTCTTTGCTGCTGGGTAAAAGCATTTCTTAAGGACCAAACACAGGAATCCAAGGCTATACTGCAGGCAGAAATGTGGTTTCTCCAGGGTATGAAATCCTAGATGTGTCAACCTGAGAATCTGTTAAAACTGCTCAAAGGAGTTTATCCACTTTTTTCAACTCATACACCAAAAATGGGTTTTAGATTATCCAAACATTCATCATTTAGGTCTAGTAGCTGTTGAATGGAGCCCATAGACGTCTAAGGAGGGTGTTTACCATCATGACGATCCTCTTCTATTTACCCCAGTTATAGTACAAACAACTGACATTATTTTCTATGTGCCATTATATTTAAAGAATGTTGAGAAGCACTGCATGGACCTACCATCTTTCCACATGCTCTTCATAAACATCTACTCCATTCGTGGTGCAGATGATATCCCCCAGTGTTCCTCTGACCCCTCAAAGCTCTGGACTATCCCATTCTATATCAACATTCTTCTGGTGCTAATCTAAAATTGATCTCAATCAGAAAGTCTTCCCAATATATCACATAAATTCTCATTCTACTTGGTGAATTTCTTTTTTATATATTTAGATTAATTCCTTGATTAATTTATGTACTCACAAAATTCCTTTACTAAATCTCCCTAGTAATTATGAAAATATAAGGTCTCACCTATCAGAGCTGGATTATCACAGCTAGTATCACTTTCTTAAAAAAAAAAAAAATGAGGAAACTACTGTGTTGCCTTCAGCCTTTGTACCTTCCAAGAGGTCTTGGATTTAGACATAAGTAAGAGAAAGCAACCAAAGAAGGTTTCAGGGAAAGGCCTGGCCACCAAACATGGCTTGAGGGCCTGGAGCTAGAGAGGAAGAAGATACCAAGAATCCAAAAGCACCAGAGAAAGGCCTCATTGAGAGCTTAACCACTGTGTTACTTGAACTACCAGTAATAAAGGTTATGCCAATTTTTTTTTATTGGGATGCAAATTTATTATAAATGGAAGTATTTCTGTAGATGTTCCTTCTATCTCTACACCTTGGGGAAATTTGCTAAACAGTAAGAACACATTCTCATAGGAATCTACCAGTCAGTTCTTAAAGTAATACTTTTTTCTGTCCTGTAGCACTCTCTCTCTCTCTCTCTCTCTAGTTGTTAAAACATTTAATGTATTTGATAGGAGCTTCTTTAAGAGCTGGGATGCTACATGAATCTTCATAATACAAAGTGAGTGCATTTTTTTTCATTATCCTAAGTCAGTAGGAAAAAAGCATTAGGTCAGAATTTAGTAACCCGATCCTAGTTCACCTTCTGAACTTGGAGGCCCCGCTTCTATCTTGGCAGACAGGCCAAACAAAGAAAGCCCAGAATTACTACATGGCACCAGCTTCTTCTTCCCAAATGAGATGAGACATAGGAAAAACCTATGGTAATTGTAATTAAAAGCCAAATAAGCAGAATAAGCAAGATAAACTCAGTCCAGCTCAGCTAACATTTGAGTTGATAAATGTCCATTTTGAGCCAGGCAGTTTTTAAAGAGCATATACTCCCTATGGAGATATTCTGGTGAAATAGAAAGGCAGATCTTAGCCTAAAAAGGGGAAGCCCAGAAGACTTAAAAAAGGAGACAAATATTAAATGAGTAAGGCCTTTCAAGAGTGTGGGGATTTATAAAGTAGTGGCTTCCAGGCTGAGGGAACAGTACCCTTAAATGCATTTCCTTTACTGTTCTTGAGTTTCTCAGTGCTAAGCTATCCAATCCTTTATGCGTTATAGTTCATATCTTAGTCTACTTCCTCACCAGGGTATGTTAGAGAGGCCAGAACACGATGTCATGTTGGGAAAAGCACTTTTATGTGAGTAAATTGGACCAATTTTGTGGTTCTCCTACCTTTCCATTCCACTTGTCAGTACAATTTCAAAAATAACTATTAATCTGTACAGAGTTACTAACTTATGTATTTTGGATAAATGATTAAAAAGAAAAATAAAAACAACAGCAATATGACCTCTAAGTATAATCATTTCACAAAACAAAGGGCATTTTAACAACAAAAATCGTAGAAATGTTTCTTAAGCAAAGAATAAAGTCATTAAGTTGCTTTATACATTTTTTTTCTAACATCTTTTAGTTTTAATTTGGCCCAGACTCAAGATTGTTTTCACAGACTGACTCCAGAGTACAAAGTGATTGGGAATATGGGAGTATCCTTTCTCAAACTTGCCAGCTTATCCTCATCATTTTTCTCACTATAGTTACCTGGTAGATACTTGCATCTTCAAGCACATAGGTTCGAGGAACTTCCAAGTCTCCTTCTGGTTTTCATTTGCTTATAACCTTAAACCACTACTGACTTTAAAGTGTTCAGCATAAAACCCAATTTGTGCCTTTATTCATTTACAACAGATGGCCCCAGAGTGAAAAGGGGGAGCAGGTTATAGCTTCCCTTTTTTGTAGCCCCTTTATTAAAATCACTTGCATCATTTTTATAAGGATCACACTTTTTTCTAAGATGTGACTCTTATAAAGGATACACACTTCATTTTAGAACAGTTTAGTAAGTAGTAAACCTGGACTCTCAAAGTCTCCGTAAAAAAGTTATGGCCAAACTGACCTTCATCTTAATCACAATACCCAAACCTAATAGTTTCCCAAACATGCAGAAGCCCTAAGCAGAATGACATTCCAGTAACATATGCTGAAGTTACAACTGTTGACCATGAACGTTGCCAGCCCTAAAAAGACCAAGAGCTATTGTTTACCAGGGTGAGAAATGGGACAAGAAAGAATTATTACTCTTTTTGGCTAAAGATATATTGTCAGTTTGCCAAAGGAACGGTAGTTAAATTTCTTCTAAAAATTATAGTTCTGGGGATATGAGTAACTATCACCTATAATAAATACATTCTTTAAAAATTTTGACTATAATTTGAAGGGAAGACTCAAGAAACAGGCTATTAAAGAGAGGGATAAAAAATTATAGGTGTAAAACAAATGAGCAAATAATGTTAATTTAAAAATATTGAAAGAAGGAGGGCGCCTGGGTGGCACAGCGGTTAAGCGTCTGCCTTCAGCTCAGGGCGTGATCCCAGCGTTCTGGGATCGAGCCCCACATCAGGCTGCTCCGCTATGAGCCTGCTTCTTCCTCTCCCACTCCCCCTGCTTGTGTTCCCTCTCTCGCTGGCTGTCTCTCTCTGTCTAATAAATAAATAAATCTTTAAAAAGAATATATTGAAAGAAGGAATTGTGGGAAAGAAAAGCATACCCTCTCTCTCTGCATAGAAAGCATGCCTTTTTTGATATTACATCACAGGACCATGTAAAATTCCCACCAATTAGTCTCACACTTTGTCATTTAGCTTACAATATACAGTATAGACTATGGTAACAGATTGTGCTGGGCTAGTAAGATAATGCACGGTCTGGATCACTGAATATGTCTTCATAGTAACAACTGCATAAAAATACTTAAAAAAATCAATTAGCAATGATGGAGGTCTTTTCAGTAATAACATAAAAGATAAAAAAATGTATTTTCTATTTGGTAAAGAAAAGTACAGGCAGAAATAAAATCTATTTTAATCACTAAATGTACGCCTCAGGAACAACTGCGTGACCAAAATAAGTATAGCTTTTAAGTGGCAAGGGGTAGAAGTAAAACTAAACTTCGGGAAAACCAGTCTTTGAATGATAATTGGTTTGAGAAATGTTAGATCTTTCAACCTGTAAAGGAATGAATGATAAATATTTAGTTTTAATTCAGTTAGATTTACATTGTTCCATTTAAATGACTCTTTTAAGACATACACAGTATTAACGTTCTCAAATATAACAAAAGAATGGGGAATAGTTTAATAAATTTATAGTCCTGTTTTATATTCAGATTTTAAAGATTTATTTATGTATTTATTTGAGAGAGAGCGAGTGAGCACACAGAGGCAGAGGGAGAGGGAGAAGCAGGCTCCCCACTGAGCAGGGAGCCACACGCAGGGCTCAATCTCGGGACCCTGAGATCATGGCCTGAGGGTAGAAAAAATTAATGTATGTTTTATTTCTTAGCTAAAATAACCTATTCTTATCAAGGCAGTAAATATCCAGTGTAGAAAATTAGAAAATAAAGGGAGGAAGAACAATACGAACATTCTCCCAAACCCAAACATACTAGACTATTGACTTTCAGATCTTTTTCTAAGTATAAAGACCTTGCTTTTTCCTTGAAATGTGATCTTATGATACATACTCTTTTGTGATCTGTTTGTCATCATTTGTCTTCATTTCACCATTTCTGTATTGTACCTTTGTTTCCATTTCTTCTATTTCCATTCCACTTTTTGACTCTTTAGTGCACAGATTATATTTAAATTATCTTCAATAAACCTAAAGTTGTTCCAATCAGTACTTAATTCAAGATAAAGAATCACTTTTGGCTGTGATGTCTCTAAAACTTCTTTTCATTTTTATTTGATGTTCTTGAAACCTTCTTCATCTATCAATTTGCCTATGTCTCCATCCATTTCAAAACTTTTTATGACCAAAACGTCTAACATTTATGAAGTAGGAAAAGAAGATAACTGTGTCTATTTATGTATCACACTAATGGTATCCTTAATTACTAACAAAATATATACTGAAAACGGTTCTATTTTTTATTATTAACATATAATGTATTATTTGTTTCAGGGGTACAGGTCTGTGATTCATCAGTCTTACACAATGCACGGCACTCCCCACGACACGTACCCTCCCCAAAGCCCATCACCCAGCCACCCCATCCTCCCACCCACCTCCCCTCCAATGTTTTTGTCATTGCTCTATATGGGTAGGAGTGTCTAGTTAAATTAATGTGTTTTATAGGCACTTGGACTAATTCCACTTTGGGTGTTTATACGATCAATTCAATACATGGTTTCATTTGTTTCTATTTGTTTTCAGGTTTTAGGAATGCTATTTTTTCCCCTTTTAAATGTTTTGTTTTACAATTATGCAGAATATTTACATGGTTCTAGGAAAAAAACCTACAAAACAGCATATTCGAAGAAGTCTAGCTGTTATTTCTGTCCTCTTCATCTTCTTCTCTCTTATTTCTAAAAGTATCCATATGTTTTCTAATTTCAAAATTATTTTTCCAGATCTTACAATAAGCTATACGCATATGTATGTATTAACAGTTAATATGTTTGCTTTTATATTTTTTAAAGATTTATTTATATATTTGAGAGAGAGAGAGAGAGAGAGAGCACAAGCAGGGGGAGTGGCAGGCAGAGGGAGGGGCAGAAGCAGGCTCCTTGCAGAGCAGGGGGAGCCCCAAGTGGGACTCTATCCCAGGATCCCGGGATCATGACATGAGCAGAAGGCAGTCGCGTAACCAACTTAGCCACCCAGGTGCCCAGGGAGAGAGAATCTTAAGCAGACTTTGCACTGAGCAGGGCCCTACACGGGGCTTGATCTCACGACTCTCAGATCACAACCTGAGCCAAAACCAAGAGTTGGAAGCCTAACCAATGTGTCACCCAGGCACCCCTGTTTGCTTATATTTAATGTGTTCCCATTTATACTTATTACATGTATAATAGCATGTTATACCCACTTTCTCCATCTAGCTTTCTTTAACAATACGTACTGGGGAAAAATCCTTACTAGTCATATTCCTTTCATTGTGTTAGGATTAGTATTGCCTAGAACTCTATTGGTTTACTTTACTGTGTGCATTTAACCAACCCATGTCCCTTCTTGATATACATTTGGGTTTTTTTCCAGGCTTTATTTTTCATGTATTGCTACCATAAATAGCCTTTTACACATCATTTTATTTTTCATATTTTTTTCAGTGTATCTCTGGGATATGTTCTTAGAAGTAGTATTACTGGGTCACAAAACAAATGCAAAAATGCTGCTGGTAATTATTAAATTTCCTTCCAAAGTGGTTCTAACATTTTGCATTTCCATTACCAATATAGGAGAATGTTTTATTCATTTTCATCCACAGAGGGTATTGCCAAACTTTTGGATGTTAGCCAATACAATATGTGAGAAATGGGATCTCAGGGTGTTTTTAATTTGCAATTTCTTATTATGAGCAAAGCAGAACATCTTTCCATATTTTTCAGAGCACTTGTATTTCTGTTCTCTTTGAGCTACCTCAATTTTTTTTTTTCATTTTTCTATAGCACTGGGACTTTTGGTTTTAGATTTAACAGAGTTAATGGGTTACCCTTATCTATTGTACAAATTACTTTTTTTTCAGTTTGTCATTTTCCATTTTTCAGTGGTGAATTTATCAATTTACTGATATTTTCCATAATTTTGTTTATAAATTGTGTCCTAATATGGGCAGTTTTCTCCATTCTGGATTTTTTAGTCAAACCTACCACCTATGTTCTCTTCTAGTACTTACAAGATTAAAAAAAAAAAAATCTCTAACCCATTTAGAAGTTATCCAGCACATAATGGGAGGACTGGACCCAAATTTATTTTCTTTACGTAGCTCTCATTACACAAATTTACTTATTACAAAGTTGTATCTTTTCCTCCCTGATTTGAGATGCCATTTTTATCTTACACCGACATTGCATCCTCAATTTGGAATATTTCCAGATTTTCATTAATCAGGTATGTTTTTAATTAACACTAATTTGTTGACATGAATGGGACAGTTGTCCAAAAGAACATCCTCCCTTCTGATTTTGTCTGCTTGCTTCCTCTTGATGTCCTTTAGCTTATTGCTCTTTCTGTGATATTTTCAGTAAACTGTTAAGTTAAATGTGAAAGCTTGATGGATTCAAATGAGACATTTTTGACTAGAATAATCATTGCTGAAATTATATACCTCATATTATATCATAGCAGAAATTACATATCTTGTCGACCTGCCCTCAAAGCTGCTAAAATTATCTACCACATTTGTTAACATAAATGATCTCTCTGTTGTACGTTTTTCCCTTGAGATATTTCTAATAACAAAAATTAGGATTAAGTTTCTTTAAAATAGATTAATATATTTTATAAAAATAATACACAGACTAGAGGACAAAAATAATTGAAAATGTGTTTGTTAAGGTTGCTAGAGTTATAGGTATTTTCTTTCCAAAATTATCCTTAATGTTGTATTTTCATGTACTTCTACACTTTTAAAAATTTAGTTATATCATTATTAAAACAAGGGTCAAAACTATCTCACCCAAATCATATCATCAGTAGATACTTTAATCGGTTTTGGGGTTTTTTGGTTGTTGTTTTGTTGTTGTTTTGTTTTGTTTTTAGAGAGAGAGTGCACATGGTAAGAGACTGAGGGAAGGGCAGAGGATGAGGGCAGTCTCCAAGCCCAGCACAGAGCCTGTCACGGAGCTAGATCCCTGGACCCAGAGATCATGACCTGAGCTGAAATCAAGAGTCAGACATTCTACTTACTGAGCCTCCCAGGCGCCCCTCATCAGTAGATATTTTAATGACATATGTATCATTCAAACATTTTCTCTTTTTACTTATTCCCTTATTCCAAGCAAAGGAAATGAAAAATTAGATCCATATTCAACATTTTTTAAAAAAAATTGATGACTATAAATTCTGATTTTTAAAAATGTATTTATTACTTATTTTCAATTTTTAAATTTGCTTTTTATGAATTAGTTTTTCATGAATTTGCATGCCTTCCTTGCAGAGTCCATGTTAAACTTCTCTGTATTGTTCCACTTTTAGTATACATGCTGTCAAAGCCAGCCCTGTTTTCAGTTCTATAGAATTATTACTAATAGACAATTAATATAATTGAGATTTGACAGGTAATTATTAAACAAATTTTATTCATTTTTTTAATGAGATGAATGGGTTTTTACTCTAATTATTTTATGCAGACGTGGATTAATATAACTTATTTCTAGAATCACCCAGGATTCGACCTCAAATTTACTCCTCCTTTTCATGGTTATAAATGCCAACAGTAAGCAACATATTTCATATTTTAAAAAATGAATAAATGGAAATGAAAATTATTCTAGCAGAGATATATCACTCAATTATTTAAACTCTTTCTGTGTTGTATGCCAAAATTATATTGTGATCTTTTAACCAAATTACTTTTAATGATTTATTAGCTGACAACTCAATTAGGTCTTCCTTTAATTTTGTTGAAAGCAAACACTGCAAACCACTTAAATCGTAAAAGCATTAGTTACCCAGCCATCAAAGTCATGTACATCTTCAACTTTGGGGAAGTTTAAAAACAGGCTTTACCAAGACCTATCAAGTTTCCTAGTTTTCATACAAGTGTCTGAAGTTAAAGGAGGTTTCTTAGGCAAAGGTTTTTTTCACTGTTTCTTCATTTGGCACACTGGGGATTTTTACATATAATGCCAAATGCACCTTGGCGAGATCCAAGATATGTGAGAATAAGTGGAAGAGGGAGATGGGGTCAGAAAACAGAACTGGCATAACATCTGTGGAAAATGTCTACTCTGGTCCTCTATCGATTTTAAAATTGGATTATTTGTTTTTGTGTGTGGAGTTGTATGAGTTCTTTATATATTTTTGATATTAACTTCTTATCAGATATGTCATTTGCAAATATCTTCTCCCATTCAGTAGGTGGCCTTTTGTTTTGTTGAGAGTTTCCTTCACTGTGCAAAAGTTTTTTAGTTATCAAACTATTAGTAGTCCCAATTGTTTATTTTTGCTTTTGTTTTACTTCCCTGAGACAAATCCAGAAAAATGTTGCTAAGGTTGATGTCCAAGAGTTTTCTTGTAGGAGTTTTATGGTTTCAGGTCTTACATTTAGGTCTTTAATCCATTTTGAGTTTACCTTTATATATGGTGTACAAAGTGGTCCAATCTCTTTTTTGCATGTAGTTGTCCAGTTTTTCTACCATCATTTATTGAAGAGACTGTTTATTCTCTATTATATTTCCTTGCCTTATTTGTCATTGATGAATTGATCATATAAGCATGGGTTAATTTCTGGGCTCCTTATTCTGTTCCATTGACTTATGTGCCTATTTTTGTGCCAATACCATACTGTTTTAATTACTATAGCTTTGTAATATAGTTTGAAATCTGGGATTGGAAGACCTCCAGCTTTGTTCTTCTCTCTCAAGACTGCTTTGGTATTTGAAGTCTTTTCTAGTTCCAAAGAAATTTACAGATGGTCAACAGACATATGAAAAGATGATCAACATCACTAATCATCAGGGAAAATCAATGCAAATCAAAACTACAGTGAGATATCAACGCACACCAATCAAAATAACTAGTATTAAAAAGATAAAAAACAACAAAGGTTGGTGAGGATGTAGAGAAAAGAGAACCTTCATGAACTCTTGGTCGGAATGTAAACTGGTGCTGCCTCTATGAAAAGTAGTAGAAATACCATATGATCCAATAACACCACTAGTGGGTATTTGCCCAAAGAATATCAAAACACATTATTTGAAAAGATATACACAACTCTATGTTTATTGCAGCATTATTTACAATAGCCAAGATATGGAAGAAACAGAAGTGTCTATCAATAGATGAATGGAAAAAGAAAACAATGTAATTTAAGGACAGCATAATTTCAAGGAGTTAAGCACATCATTTTTCCCAGTGCCTACACACATAATTTAAAAATAATTTTATTAAAACGAAAGGAAGATGTTATTTGAGGGATGTTCTAAGCACAGTGTAGTTTCACGGATGGAAGCATATGGCTTTTCCCATGTGCTTGTATACATAAATTCAAAATCTTAAGGTAATGAAAGGAAGATGTTTCTTGACACCTACACCACAGATACACCACAAACACAATAGACCTATATCTCTAAACAACACATATGTGCCACATATAACACACATACACCAGACACACACCACACACATACAACACACACACCACACATACATACACAACACAAGTAAGTCATACTCACCAAGACACACACACCACACACAGTACACATCCACCAAGCTTATACCACACACCAAACACACACACTACACATACACAGCTCACACAGAACATATATACTACATACATCATCCATACAACACACACACATCATACATTGAGTACTCACAGCACACAGCCACACATACATACACAAGACATAAACCATATAACAGCACATAGAATATTACTTAGCCATAAAAAATAATGAGATCTTGCCATTTGTGATGACATGGATGGACCTAAAGGATATTATGCTAAGTGAAATCAGTCAGACAGAAAAAGACAAATGCCATATGATTTCACTTATATGTGGAGTCTAAAAAACATAATAAACAAATAAACAAACAAAAACAGAAACAGAATCATAGAAACCAAACTGGTGTTTGCTAGGGAGAGTGTGGGGGATGGGCAAAATGAGTGAAGAGGATTAAGAAGTACAGACTTTCAGTTATATAATAAATTAGTCACGGGGATGTAAAGTACCTCATAGGGAATATATAGTCAATAATATTGCAATAACTTTGGTGACAGATGGTAACTACACTTATCACGTGAGCATTTCATAATATATACAATTATTGAATCACTATGTTGTACACCTGACACTACTAGAATATTGTATGTCAACTATACTTCAATTAAAATAAAAGGGGGAAAATGGCATAATATCTTGACTGCAAATATATTCTCAGACACACACATTTTAGCAAAGAGTATTCATGAGAGTTGAGAAGTAGAGCAGGAAAGTGAGTTCCTTAACACTGTTCATACTTGCTTCTCCCTCAGAAAGTATGTTTTCCAGGGGAAAATACCTCTCAGTTTGAAGAGCATGGTCATAGGTCATAAAAAAAAAGTTATGTACAGTGCTTCTCAAAGTAAAAAACAAAATGTTGATAGAAGAGACGCTGAAAAGACTACATCAAGAAACTAAGTTAGCAGCTAACATGTCAACATTGTCTCTCTACACTTCTCTCCTTGATCTTCTGGAAACCTGTATGTTCTCTTTCCTGAAAAGTCTCTAAATTGAGTCGGCTTAAATCTGCTCTTCCTCAGATGAACATAGTTTGATCCAAATAGCAGTCCTTCCACATGGAAAGATTCTCAAGTTTAAAGAATTAGAAACTTCAGAGATCTGGCATTTAGCTTATTAAAACAATGACAAGTAGCCCTCATGAACCATGAGATAGATGATATAAAGTTTAGTAAATATTGTCTTCAGTATTATTATAGTAGATATTAGTGCTTTAATATACTAGATATTAATGCCTTATTATAGTGTTCAAATACAATAGTACGGTTTATGCATACTTATACATTCTTATGGATTGTATTTAATCTATTATTTAACATGTAATACATTAGTGCTTAGGGAAAGACAATACAGTTCCACCTAATTTTTGTTATTTGTTTTAGCAAGCTGAATTATGCCCTTCTCTATGAACAACTACTATTATTACCAACTTAAAATAAAAAGCAATCCAGAAAGCACTGTTAGTAAACTGACATACACATGTCAAAGTATTTAAAACGTTTTGGTGTTACGTGAGGTATGATAAATTAAACAGAGATGGAAAAATGAATAGAAAATTACATAGATGTTATGCATGGCAAGAATGTTTTTGATTTGATTCTAGGATTTAATAATATTTTGATTTAAGGCTTAGACAAAATTCAAATCTTTTAAAATTGAGGCTCATTGGCAAATATGAATTCTTTTTCATTTTTCCCTTAAAAATAAGTTTTATTTATCATAGTGTAGTGAAGGGGCCATTTGTACATTTAATAGCTCTTATTAAATCAGAAACACTCAGACCGTTTCCCTGAAAATATGTATGGGTGTAAATACTAATGGAAAATGTTCTTGGCAAGTTAATTTTGGAGCTTGCCAAACCCCAGACATCTTAGAAATGCTTGAAGATGTTATAATGAACAAAACATACTACCAGTTCACTGAACCTTGGAGTTATGTGTCAGGAAAGTAGACAAAATACCAAATATGTCGTCATGCTTTCACTAAACCAAAGCCATTCTCATGTGTTTGAATTTAGACTGAAGGCTTCTTCCATTTTTTAGTTCAGCTGTGGGATGTATTAGTGTGATGAAACCACTGGCAGGTTCCAGTAGGACTTGCCATCAGTTGCTTATAATGATCTCTGAAGTATTTTTTGAAGATTTCCATAAAAGGACAAGGTAGCATTTAATGACTTGTCTAAAATTTACAGTGGGGGCTGAATTCCTACCAGGGATTCATGGAAGTTTTTTAATTAGAAAAAAATTAGTAAAAACACATGCCATATAAATCTATATCTATATCTATCTATCTATCTTATCTATCTATATCTGAACCTTACCATTACGTTCCTTGTAATGGACTACAGGGCTGTGCAACCCTCCTACTTTTACATAGTACCCTGCTGTTCATGATACTAAATGTGAACACATGAGTTATAATTCCTCTTCCACCTGGCCAGAGAATATTTTCTCCTTCAATTTATTACCTAAAGCCTATACCTAGATAGTCATTCTTTCAGATGAATTAATATTAGACATATATTTAAAACACTACATCAAGCCCTATATAGCTTATGTGTATATGAGGAATTTTACTTTTAACTCAAGAACAATCCACACACTCCATCATACATTATACATTATATAAAGCTAGAGGGGACTCCAGAACATATGAAAATTACTGGATGAATGTTTTGTTTTTAGTCTGCTTAAATTTGGATGCCTCTAAACTGAGATAATAGAAACTCTTTCTTGGGGTTCTTCAGAGGAATTACTAACAGAATTCTGGCAATCCAGTGAGAGGACAGAAGGAATAAAGAGGCAAGTAAAGCTAGCAGCATGCAGTGCATTCTGATTTAGAAATATCCAAAAGGCTGGGCCACAAGTGGAAAAACCATTGGAAAGCCATGAGTGCAAATGTTTTAAGAAGACAAGAATTCTAATTAGCCTGGATGGGAAACTCAGCATGAGGCTAAATAGTTGGTTTGATGTTTAGAGTCATTATACTGGACTGTGTCAGGAGGATTACACAATACCATTGTGATAACACAAATGTTAAACAAATCACCCATCTCAGAATTTCGTAAACAGTGCTTTACAGCTTTTAGAGAGATTTTTTTTTTTAATATTGTGGTGTTTTTTCTTTGTTGGATTTCCTAATGAATTTAGCAGTCTTTATACTTAGCAGGAAATCTGGACTGATCATTTGAGGCCTGTTTTCTTTATCCATTGTGGAGTACGGGTTTACTTTTGGACACCTAATAAATCATGATCTAACATCTAAGAAACAGACTTATTGCCACATTGCTAAATCAAAGTGGAAAAAAAAAGCAGAATAAATAACTGGTTTATCTTTCACCTATAGGACATTAATGAATCAAGAAGTGATATTCTCTAGTAATGATATGCTAGACTCTATTAATGATGTTAGAACCTTGGTCTTACTATGTAGAGTTAGTAATGGTTTTGTATTTGAAAATGTTAAGCCCTGCCTTGTTTGTAGCTCACCAAGGAATACGACCATATGCGATGCTTTTCTATTTCAGGCAATGCCCCCACTGCTGGATAGATTGCTGTTGACAGCTTTTGACCAGAGGGAGCCATTAGATTTTGCTGGCTAGCAAACAATTACAGCTTTGATATGAGCTACAAGGTAAAGATGAAAAGGAATACCAATGCAGAAAAATATGCTAGCTCTGTGTGGTCTCTAGACCCTTCTTGTGCAAATGAAAAATTATTTAGATGTGAAAACTAACAAAAGAAAACCAAAGAGAAAAAAAATCCCCAATTTTTCAGGATTCTAACAGGTAAAATGAAGACTGAAAAAGACCTGGCGAAAACAGTAGAAACTTCATACCACTAAAAAGGAATTCAGAGGATTTCTTTGAAGATAACCAAATGTTTCAATTCATGCTATTGGTGGAGGAGGTTTGAATTTCTACATTTGGAAATACACCGATTTTGTTCCTAGCACTGTAGTCTTAGGACAGCAGTTGTATCTTACATACATAGTGATGCAACAACACATTCAAGCTGATCAAGCTTGTGGGTATTGCCAAACAACAAGATAACAAGAACTATTTGTATTATCTAGCATTGTTGAACACAAGATAAATCAGTAGTTTCTTATTTAAAAATACAGCTTAGGGGCGCCTGGGTGGCACAGCGGTTAAGCATCTGCCTTCGGCTCAGGGCGTGATCCCGGCGTTATGGGATCGAGCCCCACATCAGGCTCCTCTGCTATGAGCCTGCTTCTTCCTCTCCCACTCCCCCTGCTTGTGTTCCCTCTCTCGCTGGCTGTCTCTATCTCTGTTGAATAAATAAATAAAATCTTTAAAAAAAAAATACAGCTTAGACTAAAAACAAAAAGGCAACAACTATGGTGAATTTAGGACTCCATGGATCCTATAGTTATTAGAAAATCAAACTTAAATGTTTATATTGATAAGCACACCTTTCTTTGAAAGAAAAAAAATGTACTTAGATTCTGAAAGAGTTTTACACAAAAAAAGATAAAAATGCTGACCTCTCCATGTGCAGCGCTCCGTGTACTGAATTTTTATGAAGTGGAAGTAAATAATCAGTAATCTATAGGTTAAACTTTGAAATAAAAAGGTTGTGATATCCTAAGGAAAATGAAACCCTATAATCTGTTACTATGATAAAGTAGTGCAATATTTTTTTATTAAGAAGCCCATGGAAACAGGTTTGGTAATTTGCCAAAGTACTAATATACCGTGTAATTTTTCTTTTGTTTTTAACCATTCATATTAGAATCACCATTTTTTCCCTCTGAATATTTTTGTCAGTATCTATCCAATATGAATAGAGTAGAAATGGACTTATTCAACAGGACGTACCTAGTTTGATTTTAGTGTATTAGCTAAAAATGTATAGTTTGGCAATTATATACAGCTCTGAAAGGTGGGAATCTTCTATAAATACAAACCAAACTTCTTTTAGAACAAAGGCATGTTAAATATTTTCCCCCACATTCTCTTTTGCAAAATTTCTGAAATAACATTAAACTGTTTTAATATGGTTAGTACCCACTTCAGTTAAGACCAATGGTCTGGGTTTTGGAAATAAAAATATGATTATGGTAAACTGACATGCTGACACCTAAAACAGACTTTCTTCCCTGAATCAAAAAGCACTATTCAATAAACATAGGGGATAAAATGTAATTTCCCTTATAATAATGTGGAGGCAGATAATAATCACTTCCTAATTCAGGTCTGGAAACTTGCCTCAGTTGACACTTGTTCTCAAAATTTGAGGTTCATTAAAGATCTGGCTGCCTGGCATATAGAACTACAAGCAGACAATCTCAATAGGGTTATTTAGTTTTTATTTTCCAAGTATATTATTGTTTCTGCTTTGCTTCTATTTCCCCATCTGCTAAAAGGGAATAAATAATAGTACTTAGCATATGGATTATTGGGGGCATTAAAAATTGCTTTGTACAACATCTGGCACATGATAAGTCCTCAAGAAATGTTAGCTAATTTTAAGACTGTTATTGTTTTTACCCATTTTCTTAGGGCTCAGAGTCCTTGCCATGACATTAAATGAGCAAATTTTTGAATTTAAAATCAATCAGTTGTCAAGTGGAAGTGTTATGAAAAACATACAATTAAATGTCTTTAAACATCATGGTATATTTCCCCTTGGCTGCCACACATCTAATCGCAAATCTTTCTCTTTTCTCTATACAAAAACATCTTAAAATTTTCAAAGCCCTATGCAGATGTATATTATCGTAAGTAACAAATTATTAATATTGTCCAAAAGAATCAAGTTCATAATAGCTTATAGGATGTCCGATCAGTAACCTTCCTTTTGTTAGAATTTCTATAAGTGGATTTTAAAAACTACAACTCAATAAAAATCAAATTTATTTGAAACTCCATACATAAAAGCACTCAAATATGTTAAGAAGATGATTTGGAAAAGGAAGAGGCAATTTTGAAAAGTAAGAAGTAAACACACCCAGGGGGCGCCAAGGTGGCACAGCGGTTAAGCGCCTGCCTTCGGCTCAGGGCGTGATCCCGGCGTTATGGGATCGAGCCCCACATCAGGCTCCTCCGCTGGGAGCCTGCTTCTTCCTCTCCCACTCCCCCTGCTTGTGTTCCCTCTCTCGCTGGCTGTCTCTATCTCTGTCAAATAAATAAATAAATAAAATCTTTAAAAAAAAAAAAAAAAAAGAAGTAAACACACCCAATTTTAAAAAAGTCCTAAAAAAGGAAGTCAGCCATGCATCCTATTGGACTAACAGATAGAGGTTGATCCCGGCTTGGTTTGTATCTGTGTGGACATTTAAAAATCTCCCTCCACTTTGGTGTCTGAATTCTTGATCTCTCTTCATTTTTCCACACCTTTCTCTAACCTGTTCCTTCTCTATTTTTTTGCTTATTTTGTAGTCCAAACAGAACTGGCCCGAGCTAGTCTGAAAGCCATACTTCAAAAAATCCCTCTCCTCCCCCCACATGCTGTCTATCACGAAGTCCTGCCCATTCTAGTTCAAACTATTTCTTAAGTTGTTCCACTTCCCTCTGTCTACACTACCATCTTTTCTTGCCTGGGCAATAGGAACAATGTTCAATTTAGTGTTTCCTGGTCTCTTCTTGACCCTTTTAATCTAGTCTTCTCACAATAGAACAAAATCACAAAACAGAACTGATGGCAAGATGTCCCTGCTTACCATCATTCGATTGGTTCCCTCCTGCTCATAAAGAACATAAACAGTCTTCCCAGGATCACCTTCAATCAGGTCCATTTCATCATCTACTTCACTCAAGTCAACCTGGCTTTCTTTCTCTTCCTAGAATGTCCTAACTTCCTTTTCTCAGAGCTTTAATATCTGTCCTTTTCTATATCTGGTAGGCTCTTCTCCCAACCATGCCTCAGGAAATCACTATTTAAATTCTCGAACCTCAGTTTTACAAGCTAGGACCTTCAAGAGGACTTGTCCTAAATGATATCTTTTCTGTAATTCTGTCTCGTAGACCCATTTTCTTTTGTTTTTAGTACTTATTGCTTTGTTTTTCTTATTTTTCAATGATACTAGTAAAAAAAAAACAGAAAAATACAAGAGATAAGAAAGTACGCAACAGTCTATTGACACTTGCCCAATTTTCTTGAATATGCTGTGAGAGGAGAAAAATATTACCAATGTCTGCCTTCCTAGAAGTGTGCCTGTTTTCATTCGCATCTAACAGTGCACAAGGCTATTCCATTCTCCTGATTCTCCATGGCCCTGGGCAGTCTGATGCATACGAAGTCTCCTACTTGCACCTGTTCTGTTACTTTATTAGGCAACTGTTTTCCCATTTTTACTGTCCCCAAAGATGTCCTTATTCTTCTTTTGTGACTGACCTGCTTTCAAAACATTTATCGATTTTATTTTTGAGTTGTTTTTGGTCATTGTTCTTTTGTTATTGACTTCTGGGAAGTGTTTTTATAAGTTCAGGATATTAATTCTTTGTATGTAATATATGTTGAAAATATTTTCTCCTAATTTGTGTGTGGTTTTAAATTCATTTTACTTTTAGTTTGCTTTATAGTGTCTTTTGTTTCATAGAAATGATTGTTAGTGAAATGAGATCATCAGTTTTGAAAAATTTATAAATTGTTTTAGGGTCTTCAAAAATAATCTTTTCCTACTTATTGTCATTTTAGTTCTTATGTCTTAAACCTATATTTGATATCCTGATTATTTAGTCTTCCATATAAATTCTGTCATTCCTTGACAAGGTCCATAAAAACCCCAGAAAGGATTGACAGAAACTAACCTAGGAAAAAAATTAAGAAGATTACTGATAATATCAAGGTTTCTCATTAAAAAATATATATTATTTCTCCATTTTAGAAGGTTTTTAAATGTACCACAATAAAATTTTATAAGGTAATATATTTAATAAAAGCCTTGTACAGCTTTAGATGGCTTTAGTCTTCATAGTTTTTTCTTTGTTTCATTTTTTTTTTGCTATTGTGATGGTATATTCTCTAATATACACTACACATATGTATATGTGCATGTATACATGAATATATATATACACACATACATATTATACTATATATTAATCTATTACATTTTGGGGTATACAGAATTTTGTTAGGAAATCTTATATTCAAAACCCATACTTATTTCTCTCATCATTCCTAATAATTTTGCTATAAATAATATTTTAGTATTTTATTTGTAGACGATAATATGTGCACAGAAACACCAAATGTCTTTATTCTTTCCAATTTTCATACTTCTTATTTCCTCATTATACTGCACTGTGTAAGACCTCCAGGATAAGATTAAATAGTAAGCATGATTTAATAGAGATATTTATACATTTTCATATTATGAAGTTTATTGCATGTTATTAGCAGGCACTCTTTAACAAGTCTAAAGCCTTTGTTTCACTTACTTCCTTGCTAAAAGGACTGAATTGAATAGGCTTTGCATTGTTGAGATTGCCATCTTTTCCTTCTAATGCAGTGTATAGTATTAATAGGGGGCATGTAGCTGTATATGCATGTACCCTTAGAATTAAATTCTACATGATCAAGATATATTTTTATTACCTTTTTGAATTTCATTTGAAACTCTTTAAGATTTTTTATTTACAGTTATGTAGGATAGGTATATATCATTTTCTTATATAATCTTTGTAAATGTCTTAATAAATGTCTTGCGCTGTCCAAACACGGAAACAATCTAAACATCCATCAACTGATGAACTGATAAACAAAACGTAGTATATCCATACAATTAAATATTACTCAGACATGAAAACAAATGAAGCTCTGCTAGATTCTACACATGGATGATTCTTCAAAACATTAGGCTATCTGAAAGAAGCCAGACACAAACAAGCAAATAGTGTATGATTCCATTCAAATGAAATTTTCAGAATAGATTTCCTTATTTTTCTATTATCTGAAATGGCCTCTTGAAGTCAGCCATTAATTTTTTCATTTAAAAATTACTCTTTAAAATCATCTGTGCCTAAGATACTTTTTGAAGGGTAGACATTTACCTACTTATTACACTTTTAAAAAGCTCACTGGCTTATGCAAGTTTTATTTTTCACCAGGAGACAATCTGGGTAGTAAATATGTATTTGGAACACTGTCTATTTGATTCAAGTTTTTAAATGTACTGTATTTGTTAATTCTATTTTATATTATATTGCTAACATAATACATTATATAAACATCTATATTGTAATTTAATTGTTCTGTATCTTTTACATCAAGCCTTTTAGTTGTTTTGTTGAAATATTCCATTTCCTTACTTGCCCAAACTTTTTTTTTGTTTTATACATCAACTTCTATTTATATAATCTATTACCTACCCACAATTTAAATATCGAACTATGATGATGACTTTGTTAATTTCTCTTTAGATTTCTATCGATTTTTCATTGTATATTTCAAGGTTACTTTATTTAAAGCATGGACAGTCATAAGTTTTCTATTATGTTGGCAGATTTTTGCTTTTGTTATTGGGCAATTCTTACCTCTATTCCAATTAATGCTTTTGATTATTTTCAAATTTTTCTGTAAATGAGATTAATATCTGTTTTCATATATTTAGTATTTGATATATCTGTTACATGAAAATTCATTTCAAACTTTCTAGATAGCTTTATTATATGCAAGTCTCTTTAGAGTGGGTATATAGCCTTTTACATGGATAAATTTTATACAATCTAGTGTTCTCTTAACTGATGAATTTAATCCTCCTATTATTGATATATTTAGAATGACTTGTTAGATTTTATTTGATGCTCTTTAAAATTTTTTTTTTCCTTTTGGCCTAATTTAACCTTTCTTGATGTTTGATAATTTAACAAAGATGTCTAGGCTCTCCCTCTTCTTTTTCTTTTTTTTTAACTGTTTATTTACCACCTATAATTTGTACGCATATTATTTTAATGGTTCTCCTTAATGGTTTTAGCCACACATATTTAGCTTTCAGGAAAATAAAGAGATGATAACAAAGCAAGGCTACTCATTGAGAGCATGTATTAGCAAAGGAATTGCTACCATCATTTGCTTTTGGCCAAGATTTAAAGCCAAGCACTGGAGAGGAAGAGCTTTATAAAGGAAACTGGGAAGGTTTCAGGTGTGCTGTGATTGGAGGTTGCTGGCATGGGAAAGCTAGAAGAAAATCTGACTAGAAATGAGTTATGTGAATGGTGTAGAAGGCATATTTGGCTTTTGCTGGTGGATCCCTGAGTTGGTGGGCAAAATATAGGAAACTGATAGTCAGTGATTAAGTCACGACAACTCTGGGCCAATTGCTGCAAAGGTTGTGAATTGATACTTGGTCTGGGTGCTGCACGAATGAAGGTCTGCACTTTTTTGTCATATATATCCTGGTTAGTGTCTGTTGATGTATTCAATCTCTCACTATAAGACTTTCTTACAATGTCTTAGACCATTCAATATCTCTATCAACCTCTCCATACAAAATAAGGCTTGGTTTTACATCTTAATTAACCAGCACACTAAATTTCTTCCACCTTTCTTGACATAATTCTCTAGAACTTAGTTCTATATTCTTAAAAACAAAATTTTGTATTATTTTATATGCAGAAGTAGTAAATGAAATAGGTCAATACATGTTAAAATATTTTGGGCTTACCACTACTTTTGCATCCCATTGATTTCTTCTCATTTTACTTTTCCTCTGACGTATACATTACAATTTGAAGATGGTACAATGTCTTATTCTTTGATTATCTAGAAATGCTTTTATTTGGTCATTTGCATTTGGATAATTGTTCAGCAGGATACAAAAAATTTTCATTGGCAGTTATCTTAGGGTTTTTAATATATTACTCCATTGTGTCTGGCCATTACTATGGATAAGAAGTCTGCTATAAGACCACCGAGGAAAAACTGTCTTTTATTTATGGTGCAACTGAAGATTTCATTTTTGTCCTTTATCCTTGATGCTATTTTTTGTTTTTCTTTTTTAAAAAGATTTTATGTATTTGAGAGAGAGAGAACATGAGCAGGGGCAGAGGTTCGAGAAGCAGACTCCCCATTGAGCAGGGAGCCAGACCTGGGACTCGATCCCAGGACCCTGAGATCATGACCTAAGCTGAAGGCAGACACTTACCCGACTGAGCCACCCAGGCGCCCTGCTATTTTGTTTCTTTAAGTGTTGATTTGTTTTTATTTATCCTGAGCAATACCTGGTATTCATTTTTAATCTAATGGGCTTGTGTTATGTTCAGTTTTGGAAAGTTCTCAGCCATTGTCTTAATAAATATTTGTTCCCTATCATTTCCTGAATTTGTTTTTCTTAAATTGCTTTTAAATTTATGTTGAGGCATCTTAATCTCTGTTTTTACGCCTCTTTAATATTTTTTATCTGTTTTACACTTCATTGTGTGTTACTTCCTCAGCACAAATTACTTATAGTTTGCTAAACCCCTTTGAAGTCATCACAGACTTTATATATTATGATTTCTTTTTCTTTCAACAACTAATATTTTATTTCCAAGTTTTTAAATTGTTTATATTCACCTACATTTATTTTGCTTTATTTTGTTTTAAGTATATCTCTAGACTATTTTTCCTCAGGTTATACTTTTGAGGATTCCAAGAGTTAACGGTGTTAAATAAGTTTAGACTATTATGTTATTTTCATCTCCTCTGAAATCTTGTGATTACTGCTGTTCTTAGAATTTTTTATTTGGTAGAATTGTATTTATTCATGTGTTTTGGTATTTTAAGCTCCATATGCACACTCACACACACTCTGTTTCTATCTCTCTGTTTCTCTATCTCTCATTTTTTTAGTGGTATTAGGATTGCTTCTACCTGGTCCTTGGGACTCTGGTCTATAATCAGGTCTTATTTTAGAAGTTTGAGGAATTTACACCATGGGAACAGTTCCAAGATCCAGGAATCCAAGCATGGAGAGTCTGTCTCAGTTTCTGGTTGGGAGGTTGGCTCTGTATCCTCCTGCCTCCCCAAGCAAATTGCTTCATGCTAGGCAGAGCCCCAGTACCAGAAATTTTTTCTCTCCTTTATGTGCAGGATGGAAAGCCCCACTCTGGCAACTGGTTTCCAGCAGAGTTTGGCTCCTTTCCCAGTATTTACCCCAAATACATTCAGTCTTTGCTGTTCCACAGAAGTTAGACTCCTAGCAGCTTCTGACTGCTTCCAGATCTAGAATCCAACAGGACATTAGATTCAATTCTGATTATTTTATTCAATTCTTTTCAACTTCTTGAACTTGGAGATATTTTTCTTTTGTTCATCATTTTTTGAGAGTGAATTTTTTTAATATTTACTTTTTTATATTTTATCTGTCAGAGTTGTACATGTGAAGTGGAATGGGGTGAGCTTCAAAGCATGTATTTGCAATATCATTTTCCCAGAGCTGCATTTTATTTTTGTTTTGTACATAGTTCACTTTGACTAAATTATAAACTCAGTGAAGGCAGTGGCCTTATCTGTTTTGGTCATGATACTTAGAGTTGGTCTTTAATAAATATGCACAATACCATGCATTATTTAATTCATTACCAGGTGACCTAGGAACACTTTGACAATAATAACATAATGCCTAGTGAAGTTTTAGCAAACTAAATAAAGGAAAGTAGTGCAACTTAGCATCATTTAGTAGTTACTGCATATAGGGAGGCTGATCATGGAATTTTATTGCAATCGAGAAAACACCACAAGCAGAAGTAGTCATCTTTTTTTCTGACCATACAAAAGTGTCTTCATTTCAGTAGCATGCAGTAGAATGAATACGAAAAGCTAAATAATGAGATAAATAAGGAAAAGCATAAATAGTGGATAACAATTAACAGACTTTACCATTGGACATCGACAACAAGGCTTTTTAAGTTAGGCTGAATCCAAGAAAGCCCTGTAGTCATCATTTGTTCAGAGACATTAAATAATGTCGATGTTAGCATTTTTGGCCTACTTCTTGCTTAGCCATCTGTTAGACACTTTATCTAAGAGTAGTCTTCAAATCTCAAAGCAACTTTTTGACATTGGTATCATTCTAGGTATAAAGATGATTAAAATGAAATTCTGAGGATTTGAGTGATCTGTCCACACTTACACAACTCCAGTCTTGAACAGTATTTGAATCTACATTTGTCTTCAAAATCATGTTTCTAATCACTAGGAGTGGACACTCTGAAATGTGGAATTCTTTGTATAACAAATTTTCCTCATCTAAGAAAAATCAGAACAATGTTCTCATAATTCACTTATTTATTCCTTCATTCAACAGGTATTTGTTGACTTCTTTCCTGCTCTGTGCCGTATGTTGTGTTGGATGCTGGAATCAAAGAGTAAGTCAGAGAATATAGTATTTTACTTCATACAAATGTGGAGAAAACAATTCAATAATTATGAGAATAACCTACTAAGAATTAAGAATAATTTGTGGCTTCATATAGATCATCTTTAACATAAGACAATGTAAACAAGGTAGACTTTTAGAATTTATCTCAAAAGGCTCTAAAATTTATTATTTTACCCAAAATATATGGCCTTCATTTGAACTAGCTTATATTTATAAATTTTTCCAAACTGAGAGGGGCTAATATTACCTCTTTCAGTATGCTGAAAACCATGTAGAAGGAAATACTTTATTTTTCTGGGACATTAACCAAAACTATGTTGAAATAAGCATAGTGTGATCACACTAATAAAAATTAATCATTTTTAGAGGCACCTAAAATTTAAAATTTACTAATTTACTATCAGGTGTCTATAACGCCCTTCTTCTTTACAAGGTTCAATTTCTTCCAGGGTACTGTTGGGAGTGGTTTATTTCATGTCCTTCCTGTGTAATGCTCAGGAAGCCGCTGTTTGTGCTTGCCTCTGGTACTCAGGTTCCAGCAGGGACCCCTCACTGCTCGCCTTGTGCTGGTTTCTACTGCACCCCTTTTCATCATTTCTTGACTCACACAGTGAGATGGTGGTATCATGATGGGTCAGGCCACGTTTCTCCTTACTGCCCTGCCCATTGATTTTCCACACAATCCCTCAGGTCCACAGGAGTTGATCAGGCTTTAGGTAACTCGAAGGAATAATAACTTAGAACACAAAATGCACGGCTGATGTAAAATGTCTGTTACTGTAGTTCAGGAGGAAATTAGCCTAGTAATTAAAGCCATAGAGGAACCTGGTCTCTTATGATTATACACATGTTCTAATCTAGCTTCCTTGGTCTCAAGTTTGTGTAAAAGATGCCTTTTTTCATATTTCCATGTTTTAAATCTCTACCCATCATTGAATTATTTAATCCTTTTCAATAGAAACTAACTTTGACTAAAGACCTTTCCCCTTCCTCCAGTGGTGTGCTTCTCCATATTTGAATTATTAAGTCTAGACAAGGGGTCAGAAAATGTCAGCCTAGGGAAAGGGCTTGCAAACTGTACTTTGGGGGCAAACACAATGGTCAGAAATTTTAATTTATTGCCAAATAATTGAATTTTGGAGATTTTGTGTAAAAAGTTAGATTCTTGTCTTCTAATAAACTGAAATAGTTAGAAACCCAGGATCCATATTTCTACATGGACACAATTAGATATTGTGGAGTGGCTGCGTCCCTCAGAAGAAGAGAAGTGTGAAATCTCTAGGCTGTTAAAGAATAGCTATTCTTCATTGGTTATATCCTGCCAGTTTTCTTTATTTTCACTACTTTCTGCCCCCTGAAAGCATTTGAGTTTCTTACTTTTGTTAGATAAATGCTCCAGGTGCCATCAGATGGTTGAGACCCCGACCAGTCCATGATTGTCTGATCCACATTGAAATATACCCACCAGCTGAAGTAATTTTGCCTGTTTATTTTTCATATTCCCAAAATGACATTTCCCAAATGTTAGTTAATTATGTATTACCTTTGCCATTTCTGCATGTCCAAGTAGCACTTGCACATTTTTTAACTTAAGCAAGGAGTGGATAAAGGCTTTTTTTCAGGAACATCAAGGACATTTTAGGCATTTTTGAAAGGAACAAGCTTTTCGGAGTCAAAACTGAGACTTACACAAGGGGGAAGGACTGGAGAAATGAGAGTCAGAAAGACTCCCTCCAAGAAATCAGAGAGTACAAGAGTCACAAGAAAGCTAGAACCAATGGCTCGACTGCCTATGGTGGGGGATTCCCAAAAAGTCTTTGGTAAATCCCCAGTTGGCTGTAAAATTATTCCTATGACCCAGTCTGCAAAGGCTGTCAGAGGACAATGTCTTCTCCTTCTTTGTCTTCCAAATTTGTATGAGTGCTTCTCATTCTTGGAGCTGAATCAGAAACCTTCAGGCAAGGGAGGCAGGGAAATGTAATCCCCAGCTTTTCTTCTCTGTGGTACAGGAAAAGCTTAGAAGGGCAGAATAGGACAGAATGTCAATGAATATGTGATGTGAAGACGTTTGCTTTTAAAATAACCTGGTAGTGGAGGGAGACAAACAAAGGAAAATGGAAGATTCCAAGATAAAAGCATCAGAGCCCTTATGAGCTGGTGAAGACTTGAAGTTCCACAACAGGTCTGGGCCTGGTACCTCAGGTTGCAGGAGTCTGACAAGAATGGTGGAGGGACCAGGGATGTCTGTCATCCCTCCTGAAAGGAGAGACTACATCATTGATGGGAAGTTGGACCACAGTTAGGCCATCAAGGACTGAACTAGGAATATGAGGATGAGTGACTGTGAGTAAGGTGAGACTGCAACACAGGGAGAATCCATGGCTTTGAGAAGAAGACAAAGCTCTAAAAGGAAAAAAAAATAAAAAAGAGTGTGGCAGCCAGGGCAGTGACAGGGCTGGGGGCTTTCCTGAGGCTGCAGTAGTGTAGGAAAGGAGTATAAAGGCAGTGTAAGGTGAGCGTTGACATCTAGGGGAGATTGAAGGAAGGGTTAAGTGAGGATTGCTAAGGGCTGACCCAGAACTGGGAACCGGGGATAGGTTAGAGGGAGAGTCTTGTAATGTGAGCTCAAAGTCTCCAAAAGAAAAGAAAGAAAAGGGTAAATGGGCAAAGAAAAATGGTTCACGGCATGAGTGCCCACCAGGCCATTCTATGCATGTTGTTTCCTGAGACTAAATGGTCAATGTCATGTGTTCAGTGTTTAGTGAGCTGACCTAGATGTGCAGTCCCTGTCACAACTCAGTCCTCTTGCACATTAAGTGTAATTCATGTCAGGCACCCAGGGAAAGACTTGCCTAGGGAATAATGGTAGAGTCAAGACACACACACACACCCTTCCCAACAACAAACATTCATTCTCAGAGATAGTACAATTTGAACACAGAAGAGTAAGACATACTTTTTTAACTGCTCCTTTCGCTGGGACAGTACTTCATTTTCTCAGTCAGGTCAAAAGCATTTCAGTACCTTTCCTTTACCAATGATTTAAGAGTGAACTTCTCAGGTCTGTCCAGAATAAGAAAGAAGCTGAAAACTGAAAAGCTGTTTGTCCACTCTTACAGCTACAAAAGATGGAGCCAGAATTTTGACACTAGTCTTCACATATGCTAAACTGAAATCATGGCTCTGTATTCCCATTTTCCTCACTTCCTGACCGATGGGCAGAGGAGGAGTGAGGGAAAGGGTGTATTTTTAATCTGCTTATCTTTTTGGTTACATTAGATAAGAGCAATAACTCAAAGTCCTGGTACATTACTAGTGCAGCTTAAGCAAATATATGTGGCATACTTAATAGCTGATTTCCAGTTTGCGTGCATCAAGCAATTACTAGTGTTCTACATGCGAATGCACATAAATTACCTCACATAGTCCACTCATTTTTTTCAGCAGTCAGTGATTGAATGTACCATGTTTCAGGAATGTGCTAGGGGCTGAGGTTACAAAAACATGTCAGATGTAGTGTTTGCCCTCAAGGAATATTCTAATAAGGGATATAGGCATGTAACTAATGATTATAGTGTCATAAGTGCTAAGATTAGAGCATGATGTGGAAGACACTGAATTACAGAGAAGTATCTAAACAAGGTAAGAGATTTAAGAAAATTTTCCCGAAGAGATGAAATATTCCAGTTATATACAATAAGTGCAGGGAATAATGGGGAAGGAGTAATAAAAAGGTTCATAGCGTTATTAAATAATTAGAGGGATTAATGACAGTTGAGGAAACTAAGGACTGCTCTTACTTATCACTAAACCATGAAGTAACTACATTGTGTTTTATATGGATTAGTTCAATCTTGGTTATTAAAAATAATCTATTTAGTTTTTTTGTGGAAAAACACTAAATTGTTTCCAAAAACACATTGTCTTTTTCCTTATTAATGGAACTCCAATTTTATGTATGTATGTATTTTTAAAATTTTTATTTATTTATTTTGGAGAGAGAGAGAGAGTGCACGAACAGGGGAAGGATAGGAGGAGGGACAAAGCAGGAGGGAGAAGAAGAGAGAAAGAATCCCAAGCAGACTCTGTGCCAAGTGGAGTGGCTGACATGGGGCTCAATCTCATGACCTTGAGATCATGACTTGAGCTGAAACCAAGGGTCGGATGCTTACCTGACTGAGCCACCCAGGTGCCCTGGAACCCCAATTTCTAGGTAGGCACATAACAACTAGCATAAAACTTGCAGCTAAAACTGGCCTGTGATTAGGTTGTGGCCCATAGGATACCAGCAAGATATTTCCTTAAAACACAGTAAGATATCCTTCTCCATTTTTCCCTCCTCCCATGTGGCAGAAATCCAGACATAGTGGTCAGAGCTAGAGTAGTCTCCTTGGACAATGCAGTAAAAATTGCAAATTGAAAATACTAGAGAAAAACACAGAGGGAGCCCAGGTTCCTGACCCCCACAGAAGATCACACTACCCCTGGATTAGCTATTTGGGACTTTCTCTACTGGAGACATAAGTAAATGTGTATATTGGAGTTTTTCTATTACTTTGAACCAAAAAATTAAAGTGAATACAGTTTTAGTTTTAAGCCCCCTTTTAAAATATCTTTTGTAAATAAACAAGAAAAAATCAAGTAGAATAACAGCTAACATTTTTTGTGTGTGTGACTTTTTTTGTTTAACAGTTAACATTTATAGACCACATTTGGCAAGCTAAGATTTTACCAAGATGTATGTCTCTCATCTAATTCTGCCAACACCCTAAAAAGTAGGCACTATTATTACCTGTGACAATTTACAGGGGAGAAGGCTCAAGGTCATAGAGTTACTGAGGACAGAGTCAGGATTTGAACTAGGCAGCTTAAATCAATGCTTGGCTCTTCCTGTCCACGATGTTCTGCCTCCTTAATAAGCTAAGATTTTACCAAGATGTATGTCTCTCATCTAATTCTGCCAACACCCTAAAAAGTAGGCACTATTATTACCTGTGACAATTTACAGGGGAGAAGGCTCAAGGTCATAGAGTTACTGAGGACAGAGTCAGGATTTGAACTAGGCAGCTTAAATCAATGCTTGGCTCTTCCTGTCCACGATGTTCTGCCTCCTTAACCAAATATAAATTTAAAAGAAGGACATTCACTTTTGGCTAAGAATCATAAAGGTCAAATTATAAAATTTTATAAATTTATTCAGTTTCCAAGATACATTTTCTATGTTTGCTACTGAGCATGTAATAAGTAACATTTCAAAAACTAATGCACACAAAAATAAATTATATATATATATATATATACGTGTGTGTAGTGATATATATATGTACATATATATATATATATA